>NC_042615.1:8408660-8751857 GCF_901001135.1 Rhinatrema bivittatum
ATCCTCTTACATACTGTATACCCTCATATGCTTAATATGCTCGCTCTCTCTCTCTCTCTCTATATATATATATACACACACACACACAACATATCCTATTACATACTGTATACACTCATATGCTTATTATGTTCTCTCTCTCTATATATACACATACACATACAGCATATCTGTTGTGTAGGCGGCCTCGGAAGGCTTTGCATTCTGTTACATAAGGGGTGTTTTAGTGTGCCCTTGGGCCTCAGCCCGACCCCAGACAGATCCAGGACCGAACCGAGGGTTGGCGACGTGTCCCAGGATGGCAGAGACACGGTCTTACCCTCTGCTGGGCCTGCAAGCTCCCAGCGCCAAAAACATTTCCCCCCTCCTCTCTTATAACTCTACACAATTGTATTTCCATGGCATTGCTGTATTTATGAATACTTTGTACATAGTGATACTCTATATATATTTGTAAATTTTGCTCAAAAGTTTTGTTTAATTATTTCCCTCCTTTTTTCCCCCTCCTCATTTGTTCATATGTTAAATTCGTTATATCTGTTCGATGTAAACCGCCATCCCAGGCGCCTGTTTCAGTTACACTGTAAACCGATGTGATATCCCGGATGAACGTCGGTATATAAAAAATTTTAAATAAATAAAAAAATAAATAAAATGATCATGTTGGTAAGAGAACAGTCCTCCGACCATTCCAAGCCCTTTCGGACCTGCTGCTTGGATCGGCATGGAGCAGCAGGCTGGCCTGAGGTTGAGGGCAGACGGAGGCCTTGACACAAAGACATGACACCAAGGTTGATGCGACAGCATCACATACGAGGGTTGAAGTGAAGACATGACACCAGGGCTGTTGAAGACATGACACCATGGCTTATGCAACGGCATCAGAGACGAGGAACTTGACAACGTCCAGATGAGACGAGAAGTTGGGCAGGTAGACATTGGCACTGTCTCTCAGGGTGCCCTACTCAGCCCACCTTCAGGGGCAGACACAATGGGCTGGTCGTGGACCACCCTGTCCCACTACGCACACTACACAGCCCAAAGAGGCTGGTCATGGACCACGAGGAGAGCGGAACAAGCGCAGGGAAAAATCCAGCCGAGGCAGAACTTCGACGACGAAGCCAGATGTCATCCGAAGCACCACAAAGGCTGGCAGCACAAGATGGCTCGGGAGCACAGGACACCAGTCCACTGCCGGCATCTTTCATGATGAAGCTGCATCACCCGGAGATCCACGGCCGGCAGAACAGAAGGCTCCGGAGGAAGAAAGAACACCAGAGAGGGCTAGAACACGAAGGAGCGAGACATCAGGAGATGAGACAACAAGACACCTGGACGGGGACCTCAGGCAATGAAGACATGTCATGATGAGATGACAAGACGAGATGAGACGAGGAGCTCCATGAAGAAGACAGAAGACCTGACGGAGCTCTGGCAGGCAGGAGCCTCCAGGACTGAAGACACTCTGATGCAAGGAGAAGAGCAATTGCAAAACCAGCACTTTTATAGGACTGCAACAGGAAACAGTCACTAGGTGGGGCCCAGGGCATATCCAGCCATGGGCCCTTTAAATATAGAAGAGAGGCACGGCTGCGCATCTAGAGGAAGCAGGAAGCTGGCTGTGCAGGACCGTGGACAGCGGTCCTGCACAGACATCCTCAACACAGGAGCAGGGCCGGGCCTGAAGGCAGGCCCCGAAGACGGCAGCGGCTCCAGCCTCTGCAGGAAGCCCCGGGGGCGGCTCCAGCCGCCAATCCAGGCCGGGGCTTGCGGCCTCCAGCCGAGAAGATCATGGGGACATCGGCAGCGGCTCCATGCCGTGTAGGAGAACAAGGAAGTCCGCGGCTCTGGCCGCAGTGAAGACAGGGCACCAGGGCGGCCTCCAGGCCGCAACGGAAGGCAGAGTCCGCGGCTCCAGCCGTGTGAGGAGGCCCAACCTCAGCGGCGTCCGGCCGTGTTGGGCAGCAGCAGAAGCGAGGTGAGTGGAGCCTGCTCGCGGGGGGACCCGCGGGCAATGTGCATAACAATATCATCTTACATACTATAGACACACATATGCAGAGTATTCTCTCTCTCTCTCCTCCTCTCCTCTCTCTCTCTATATATATACACACAGATAGAGTATATCCTCTCTCTCCCTCTCTCTTTCTCTCTCTCTCTCTCTATATATATATATACACACACACACACACAATATATCCTCTTTCATACTGTATACCCTCATATGCTTAATATGGTCTCTCTCTCTCTCTCTCTATATATATATATATACACACACACACACACACACACACAAACAGAATATATCCTCTCTCTCTCTCTCTCGCTATATACATATATATATATATATATATATATATATATATATATATACACACACACACAATATATATCCTCTCTCTCTCTCCCTCTCTCTCTATATATATACACACACACACACACAATATATCCTCTCTTTCTATCTCTCTCTCTCTGTATATATATACACCCCCACAAGACTTGCCAAAAGTCCAGCGGGGGTCCGGGAACGACCTCCTGCACTCGAATCGTGTTGCCGTATGGCCGGTGCCATTTTGCTGTACGGCAATATGGCCATATGGCCGGCGCCATTTTGCTTTTGCCGTACAGCAAAATGGCGCCGGCCGTACGGCAACACGATTCGAGTGCAGGAGGTTGTTCCCGGACCCCCGCTGGACTTTTGGCAAGTCTTGTGGGGGTCAGGAGGCCCCCCCAAGCTGGCAAAAAGTCCCTGGGGGTCCAGCGGGGGTCCGGGAGCGATCTCCTATGCTCGTGACGTCGGGGAACAGGAACCAAAATGGCGCCGGCGCCATTTTTCTATCAACGCACCCATGGCCCGATGCCCGAGAGTGGAAGATCACAACGGGACCTCCCCACTGGACCCCAGGTAATTTAAGACACTTTGAGGGGGTTCGGGAGGGTGGGGGATTTATTTTAAAGGGTCGGGGTGGGTTTTAGGGATGTTTTAGTGTGCCGGTTTTCCAGCCCTCCCCCGATTTACGATTTACACGATATTTAAGAAAACAAAACCGCGACGATCCGATTCCCTCCCCCCCAGCCGAAATCGATCGTTAAGATGATCGATCACACGATACACATCTCTAATATATATATACACACATACACAGATACAGTATATTCTCTCTCTATATATATATATATTAGGGATGTGAATCGTTTTTTGACGATTTAAAATATCGTCCGAAATATTTTAAAGCGTAAAAAATCGTTAGAGGCGCGATACAATAGGAATTCCCCCGATTTATCGTCAAAAATCGTAAATCGAGGGAGGGGGGAGGGGAAGGGGGAGGGCGGGAAAACCGGCACACTAAAACAACCCTAAAACCCACCCCGACCCTTTACAATAAATCCCCCACCCTCCCGAACCCCCCCAAAATGTTTTAAATTACCTGGGGTCCAGTGGGGGGGTCCCGGTGTGATCTTCCACTCTCGGGCCACGGCTGCGTTAATAGAAATGGCTCTGGGGCTACCTTTGCCCTATCATATGACAGGGCAAAGGTAGCGCCGGCGCCATTTTGGTTCCTGTCACCCGACGTCACGAGCGCAGGAGATCGCTCCCGGACCCCCGCTGGACCCCCAGGGACTTTTGGCCAGCTTGGGGGGGCCTCCTGACCCCCACAAGACTTGCCAAAAGTCCAGCGGGAGTCCGGGAGCGACCTCCTGCACTCGCTGCCGTATTGCAAAATGGCACCGGCCGTATGGCCGATGCCATTTTGCAATACGGCAATATGGCCATACGGCTCCAGTGGAAAGCCTGAGGGCCATTCTGGCCACTGCAGTTTTCTCCAACTGAAGATGTTAGTTCCAGAGTTCCAGAGTTCCAGAGTTAGTTCCAGAGTTCCAGAGTTAGTTCCAGAGTCTTTTCCATCTTGAGTTTTATCCTGGTTTTAGCTTGTCTCTTCTTGTCTGAATCTGAGTCCATCTGATCCTGTATCCATCTAAACCAGAGTCCTCATCTCATCCTTCAACATCTGAGCCCTCGTCTCATCCTTCAATGTCTGAATCCTATCACCATCAGCATCCATGTTCCAGTCCTCTACCACATCTGCCTCATGTCCGACCTGCCACTTCTGCTGCTCCCTGCAGCGAGTCCGAAAGGGCTAGGAATGGTCAGAGGACCATTCAGAGACCACCATTGCGTTGGTGGTCTCCCAGAGGCATTCAGGTCCAGTGGAGGTCCCCAGGCTCCCAGTTCCCAGCTTGGGCCGTCTCGCTGCAAGGGCACACATATTCTCATCCCGCGCTGGGAGCGCCCCCTTGCGCTCCCTTCCTCTGGAAGGGCATTCCAGGCATCCACGACCCTCTCCGTGAAGAAATATTTTCTGAGGTTGGTTCTGAGGCATCCTTCTTCTACTGATTTCTTTCCAATGGTATGGTTTAATATCACAAAAAAGATACGGAAAAGAAGCACAAAAACCCGAGTTCTGCAGTTCAAAAACACAAACTTTGATGAAATGGGGAAGTACCTGGAGGAAGAACTAAAAGGCTGGGAGAATGTGAGAGAAGTGGATCAACAGTGGACCAATCTAAAAGGAGCAATTGCCAAGTCAACTAATCTATATGTTAGAAAAGTAAAGAAAAGCAAAAGAAAAATGAAACCTATCTGGTTCTCAAAGGAGGTGGCTGACAAAATAAAGGCTAAAAGAACAGCATTCAACAAATACAAAAGATCCCAAAGAGAGGAGCACAAAGAAGAATATCTGGTAGAACTGAGGGAGACGAAGAAATCATCAAGAGAGCAAAAAGTCAAGCAGAAGAGAGGATTGCCAAGGAAGTAAAGAGAGGTGACAATACATTTTTCAGATACATCAGTGAAAAGAGAAAAGTTCAAAGTAGTATAGTGAAATTGAAAGGTGGAAAGGATCAATGTGTGGAGAGAGACGAAGAAATGGCAGAAATATTAAACGAATACTTCTGTTCTGTGTTCACGAAGGAGGACCCTGGAGAAGGACCATCCCTAGTTAACAAGATACTGGAGGGGAATGGAGTAGATGTAACTCCATTTACAGTAGAAAATGTATGGGAAGAGCTGGGGAAACTGAAAGTAGACAAAGCCATGGGACCTGATGAGGTTCATCCCAGGATACTGAGGGAGCTCAGAGATGTGCTGGCGGGTCCGCTGTGTGACCTGTTCAATTGATCCCTAGAAACGGGAGTGGTGCCGAGTGATTGGAGAAGAGCTGTGGTGGTTCCGCTTAACAAGAGTGGGAACAGAGAGGAAGCTGGTAACTACAGACCGGTTAGCCTCACTTCGGTGGTGGGAAAAGTAATGGAGTCACTGTTGAAAGAGAGAATAGTGAACTATCTACAGTCGGGAGAATTGCTGGACCAGAGGCAGCATGGATTCACCAGGGGAAGATCCTGTCAGACAAATCTGATTGACTTTTTTGACTGGGTAACCAAGGAATTGGATCAAGGAAGAGCGCTCGATGTCATCTACTTGGATTTCAGCAAAGCTTTTGATACGGTCCCGCACAGGAGACTGGTGAATAAAATGAGAAGCTTAGGCGTGAGTGCCGAGGTGGTGACCTGGATTGCAAACTGGTTGACGGACAGAAGACAATGTGGGATGGTAAATGGAGCTCTCTCTGAAGAGAGGGAGGTTTTAAGTGGTGTACCACAAGGATCGGTGTTGGGACCGGTCCTGTTCAATATATTTGTGAGCGACATTGCGGACGGGATAGAAGGTAAGGTTTGTCTTTTTGCGGATGACACTAAGATCTGCAACAGAGTGGACACGCTGGAAGGAGTGGAGAGAATGAGACGGGATTTAAAGAAGCTGGAAGAGTGGTCGAAGATATGGCAGCTGAGATTCAATGCCAAGAAGTGCAGAGTCATGCATATAGGGAGTGGAAATCCGAATGAACTATATTCGATGGGGGGAGAAGGGCTGATGTGCACGGAGCAGGAGAGAGACCTTGGGGTGATAGTGTCTAATGACATGAAGTCTGCGAAACAATGCGACAAGGCAATAGCAAAAGCCAGAAGAATGCTGGGCTACATAGAGAGAGGAATATCGAGTAAGAAAAGGGAAGTGATTATCCCCTTGTACAGGTCCTTGGTGAGGCCTCACCTGGAGTACTGTGTTCAGTTCTGGAGACCGTATCTACAAAGAGACAAGGACAAGATGGAAGCGGTACAGAGAAGGGCGACCAGGAAGGTGGAGGGTCTTCAACGGATGACATACGAGGAGAGATTGAACAATCTAAATATGTACTCCCTGGAGGAAAGGAGGAGCAGGGGTGATATGATTCAGACTTTCAGATACTTGAAAAACTTTAATGATCCAAAGACAACGACAAACCTTTTCCGTCGGAAAAAAATCAGCAGAACCAGAGGTCATGAGCTGAGGCTCCAGGGAGGAAGACTAAGAACCAATGTCAGGAAGTATTTCTTCACGGAAAGGGTGGTGGATGCCTGGAATGCCCTTCCGGAGGAAGTGGTGAAGTCTAAAACTGTGAACGACTTCAAAGGGGCAAGGGATAAACACTGTGGATCCATCAAGTCTAGAGGGCGTGAATAAAGAAGAGGCATTCAAACACTGCACGGAGCGGCAGTAGCCACAGAGGCATTCAAACACTGCACGGAGCGGCAGTAGCCACAGAGGCATTCACGGAGCGGGATGCCAGTGGCCAGTAGTTGGTGTTCCACCTTCACGGAGCGGAAGGATGGAGAGCTGCTATCTCAAAAAATAAAAAAATAAAAACAGGGGTGGGTAAGAGTATGGGGTATGGGTGTGGCCTGCTTGTTACAGTGGTTGCTACCCCTAATTGAGCTGGACGTTCACTGGGATGCAGATACGGCGCTGCTCTCTAAATTGGTGGTGGGGTGGAGGGGAATTAGGGCTGGAGGGTACTGGAAGCCAATAGTAACAGGTGGGAGAGAAAAAAAGGGGAAAAAATGGATAAAGTGCGTAGCTTGCTGGGCAGACTAGATGGGACGTTTGGTCTTCTGCCGTCATTTCTATGTTTCTAATGATAAAATTTTATACAACTTAATATAACTCAACTTTATATTAGCAAATTTCAGTAAAAATACATGGTACCAATATTTCTATTTGACAACTCTGGGTAATTGCAAAGTGCTTAACACTGATGTTATTATTATTAACAGTTCTAATTTCTCCCAACCGGGCCCTCATTTCACCTTCTGGCTTCTTCAGGTGAATTTATATGCTGTTGAATCAATGGTCTATCTCTCACAACACTCCTATATATTCTTTGCCATTCCAATAAGGACACCCATGATTTTCATTGTATCTGCAACTATATATTGTATCTGTATCTTGTTTGTCTGTATTAAAAAATACCTCATGTCAGATATGTTGTATGGAACTTAGAACAAATAATAAGTATATCTTTTAAAATCACTGTTACTCAATAAATGCATCCAAAAAATGTTTTTAAGAAAAATTTTGACTGTCATTTGTATATCTCTACAAGATGTTACCTGTGTCTACTTTTATGAACCGCTGTCATCACTATTCACGATATCCAACTTTTATATAATTCTGTCTCGCAATTCTCACCCTAAACACAAATCACCAATGTATTAACCTTTCTTTACATTTTAAATTTCATTTACTGAGGGAACCGTATCGGTCCCTCATCCTTACCGGACTGTTAACTCATCACAGTACTATCCTAATCTACTCTCTTCACTGCCAATTACCCACCCCTCAAATCGCTCAATCCCTCAATGTTTTACCACCCCTACTACCTACCACAATCCCACAAAATCAAAAAATGACTCTTTACTGTGCTAGTGTTATATAGACATAACCATTATTCAAACACCCATAAATATCCACTTTAATACTCCACAAGAAATTTTAACCCCACACTCTTGAAACCAACTTCTCATCCTACTCACCTTTAAAAAGTTTTTTTAGAACCATTGGAACCTCCCTGTTGTATTTAAAGACCTGGTATCTCACCAACACGGCTTTTCCTTTTCATGTTAACAATTTTTGCCGTTTAAGTGGCGCTAAGTAAGCTTCACATTCAAACTGAAAATCAAAAAATAAAGGAATACATGTATAAAAACCATCAAATCTCACTCTGCCTTCAAACCACCATACTCCCCAAAACTTAAAGCCTACAAACTTACTTCCACCAATTGCTCCAATGTTGCTCCTGCGATATTAAAGACGCGGTGAATGGGCCCCATCACCCGTTCCTTAAATACTGTCCATCTGCTTCAATTCTAACCAATCTCTACGTTACAGGACGTAAAATCTGCCCATTGGCACCACATACTCCACACCCCTCTTCTCCCCCAATCCACTAATGTTCATCCAATAGCGGACCACCGCTTGATACTACTAGTAAAATGCCTCCCATTCGATTTTTTAGTTTAACCCGTGGGGAATAAGAGTACCCCATTGAAAAATTAATCTTTGCTCTTGCTGTCGCAATTGTAAAGAAACATTGCCTCCCCAGGGGCACAATAACTGTTTAAGAACAGTAAATCTTATTTGTTCAATTGTATGCGATGCCTCTAACCAATGATGAACTAAAGGCGCTTCCAATTTACCGGTGCGTATGCAGCTCCTATGCTGAATGATCCGAGTTCTAACCGGTAAAATAATATGTCCAATGTACAATTTAGAACACGGGCATTGTGAGGTAGAGATGAGATATGTGTCATTTTATGAAAGTCTGAATTTGTGATATTTGTTGATATAAAAATGCAATAAAGGAAATATCAGAGAGAACATAATTGTGCTTTTACTCCACTCTGAAACACTCTGAAATGAGTATTTGTGGTTGTTATTATTTAATAGGCACAAGAAGAGAGAGTAGTATTGCCTAATATTAGGATTGCTATTTATTAGGTGTATGTATATATATATATATATATCTATATCTATATATATATCTATATAACTACACACACACATACATACACACAGAATATTCTTTATAGACCCATAGATAGACACATTACTCTGTGTCTATACATACAGAATTCTCTCTCTCTCTCTCATATATATAATCTAGAGAGAGAATTCTGTATGTATAGAGACAGAGTGATGCTCTCTATGGGTCTATAAAGAATATTCTGTGTGTGTGTGTGTATGTATATATATACACACACAGAATATTCTTTATAGACCCATAGAGAGCATCACTCTGTCTCTATACATACAGAATTCTCTCTCTCTCTCTCATATATATATAATCTAGAGAGAGAATTCTGTATGTATAGAGACAGAGTGATGCTCTCTATGGGTCTATAAAGAATATTCTGTGTGTGTGTGTGTATGTATATATATACACACACAGAATATTCTTTATAGACCCATAGAGAGCATCACTCTGTCTCTATACATAAAGAATTCTCTCTCCCTCTCTCTCTCTCTCTCTCTCTATATATATATATATACACACACAGAATATTTTTTATAGACCCATAGAGAGACATCACTGTCTCTTTACATACAGAATTCATTCTCTCTCTCTCTCTCTCTCTATATATATATATACATACATACACACACAGAATATTCTTTATAGACCCATAGATAGGCACATTACTCTGTCTCTATACATACAGAATTATCTCTTTCGCTAGATATATATATATATATATATATATATATATATACACACAGAATATTCTTTATAGACCCATAGGGAGACATTACTCTGTCTCTATACGTACAGAATTATCTCTCTCTCTAGATAGATAGATATATACACACACACACAGGATATTCTTTTAGACACACATACTATTCTTTCTCTATACACAGAGTACTCTCTCTCTCACTATATATACGTAGAGTATTCATTTTAGACACATATACACACATTATACGCTCTCAATGCACACGCAGTGTACTCTCTCTTCATACACACATACAGGTGAATTTTCAAAGGAGTTACATGCATAAATCTAACATATTATCATAGTAATTTTCAAAAGCCATTTACGTGCATAAAATGCACTTACATGAGTAAAACCTAAGAACAATTCAATGGCATGTATTGTAGCAATTTTCAAAAATGTATTTACACAGGTAAAATGTAGTTACATGTATAAAACCCATTTTTAAGCATGTAAATGCTTTTTAAACTCAGGCCTTTAGCATATATCTCCTGTATACAGAGAAAGTTTTCTCTATAGACACATACACACAGATTATTCTCACTATACATGCATAGAGTACTCTTTTTCTCTCTCTCGTATATATACAGATTATTCTCTACAGAAACATACGCACACATACTACTCTCTCTTTACACACAGAGTATTCTTTCTCTCTCTCTCTCTATCTACCTTATAAATGGCCTGTGACCGACGGCCCGCAAATGCGCAGTAGAGACCAGCTCTACCGCGCATGTGCGGGCGAGCACGTCGCTCTGAGGCAGCTTCAGAAAGAAAAAAAAATGGCGGCGTCCAGTGGCAGCAGCGGCGGTACCGGCAGCGGGCGGCGACGGCGGTAGCGAGCGACGGCGGTAGCGAGCGACGGCGGTAGCGGCGACGGCGGTAGCGGGCGGTAGCGAGGGAGGGAGAAGAGAGAGAGAGGGAGGGACGGACTGAGTGGGAGGGAGGGGACGGAGAGAGAGAGTGGGAGGGAGTGACTGAGTGAGAGGGAGGGACTGAGTGGGAGGGAGGGACTGAGTGAGAGGGAGAGGGGGGACTGAGGGAGGGAGTGGGACTGGGAGAGAGAGGGAGGGAGTGGGACTGAGGGAGAGTGAGTGGGACTGAGGGAGTGAGAGGGAGGGGGGAGGGAGTGACTGAGTGGGAGGGAGGGATTGAGTGAGGGGGAGGGACTGAGGGAGGGAGTGGGACTGAGGGAGAGGACGGAGGGAGTGGGGACTGAGTGAGAGTGAGTGGGACTGAGTGAGTGAGAGGGAGGGAGAGAGGGGGGAGGGAGTGAGTGAGACTGAGTGGGAGGGAGGGACTGAGTGATAGGAGAGGGAGGGTGGGGAGGAGTGGGTGAGGGAGGGGAGAGAGAAAGAGGGGGAGGTGAGAGACAGAGGGATGTAGCCCGTTTTAACGGGCTTAACGGCTTGTATATATATATAGAGAGAGAGAGAGGATAATACTGAAATGCTACTTATCCAACCAAGTTGCAGTCACAGAATTTCTATGTTCTGCAGCCGCTACTTAGCTGGACAAGTCACTTATCTTGCTGAGCAGATAACCGGTTAGTCAATGGGCAGGGAATGGGTGGATCGGGGCGGTCCTACTTATCTGGTTAACTTATCCAATGCCAATATTCAGCCTTAACTGGTTAAGTTAATGGGATACATTTTTCCTGCCTTGCAGCTGGTCTCACCTAGTGGTATTTAATTTATCCGGCTCAGTACTGTACACGGACAACAATTTTGTAAGCATAAGCTCCTAGCATTGCTGATAGTAGCAGGAGTAACCCATAATCCTGGAACCAAGGAGGGATTTGAAGGGGAACAGGTGGAGCAGGAGGGTTAGGGTTGTGGTGTCAGGGAGAGGGAGAAATAGGAAGGGGCCAGACATAAGGTATTTTGGCAAACCAAGGTTGGGTGGAGGGAGGACAACAAGAGTTCCTAGATTTTTAAATTATATTTGCAGGGTAGTGAAGAGTAGGGGGGGGGGGCTCATTTTTTTGGTCATTGGGGTGAAGAATTGGATTTGCAGGTTGTTTTTTGGTTGTTATTGTTGCAGAGATCACCACTTAACCAGTTTTATTGTTTGAATGTCGCTGGTTAAGGTGCATTTATCCGCGTACATTTACTCAGATAACCTTATTCCTGCACTTGGGCACTTTTGAAATTAGCCGAATAACTTATTCAGTTATCTACAAAAATTGGAGTTAGCTGGCAATGTTATGTGACTAACTCAACTCCATTCCAGAAAACCCCCGAAATACCTTCCACATCCAGCTAAATTTTATCTCAGTAATGGCTCATCCAGATAACATGAGTGGCAGCAATAGTCAAACACTGGCATTATCTGGATATCTGTAAAGCTCTCTGGATAAAAGCCTTGAGCGTCATGCTCTGTGTGTGTGTATATGTGGGTACTGTATTTTATGATGGAAAAGGACACGTTTTCAGAGGTGAGAGTATGTTTGGTTCATTTATAAGCAGATAAAATTACAAACACTGTTGCATGAATCACACTAATGATGTGCTGACAATCTCGGTATCAGTAAGAATGGAGAATAAAATACTTTCCATTTAAGATGGGGAGGGGGTTTTAGATTTCTTAGTTCGCTTTGTTAGATGAGATTCTAATTGGAGTAATGATTAGAGAGTTAGTGAGAAGCACCTGTCCCATTATGTCACTGAACGGGACTCTGCAGTGGAAAGGCCTTCACTCATTTCACTTTTTTTTCATGCCTCGTGGGGTCATTTCTTCTGTGCTTCCCAATTCCATTTCCTATTCCATTGTAACTATGGCCATTCAGACTGCTGAAGTCAGGGATGGGCCATAGTTTTTGGCTTCTTTTGATGATAAATTTCACTGTCCTGCTGAAAATGTACAATGCCAATACGGTGCCAAGCAGAAGGGCTGCAGTAACATCCAGTAGGAAGTACTGATAGAGGGAGATCCTGTGAAGGACGGTGCGCAGGTGCACTGCCCCATTGTGACGCAGGATGTAGTTAATCCAGTAGATTGTCCGACTCACTGGATGGCCAGGTTGGTCTTTGTGAATTTCTGACAACTTCTGGGCCTGTTGTCGATAACTGGAAAACAAAGAACAGTATTGATTAATTCCCATAGAACACTCTGGAAACAAAGATCAGATCTCATTTCATACAAGTTTGTTTAAAAGATGATCTCTCTCCAGAATATTTTTCCATGAATAAATAGGGAAAAGGAGGGGTGTCAGGATTGTCCCTGCAAAGTATGACTCCCTGCATGCACTTCCCAGTGAGGACTTTGATTCTGGACTCATGATCCTGCAGTTCCTGCCAGGCAAAACATTTTCACAGAGCAATTCTACAGGCAAGTAGGGATGTGCAGCAGGGACGGATTCGTCCCATTCGGTTTTCGGATTCGTCGGGACCCAAATCCGTTGCATCTGTTCTCAGGGCACCTCAATCTGTTCATTAGTTACATATGTATTCATTCCCAAAAAAACCCCCCATCCCAACCCTTTAAATTTAATTAACTACAACCCCCCACCCTCCTGACCCCCCCAAGACTTGCCAAATGTCCCAGGTACCAGCAATGAGACCCAGCCTTAGGCTTAGACCTGGGCTCTGGGGATGGGACCCAGCCTTTTAAAGATCCTGGCATCAGGCTCTATTCTAGGCCTTGAGTCTAGATGTAGGCTTAGGCTCAAAGCCCCAGTGATGGAACCCAGGCTTGGGCCCTGAGGCATGGGCCTAGGCCTAGGCCTGTCCCTGTTTATGGGATCCATCCTTAGGCCCAGGCCCCAGTGATGAAACCCTCCCTTGACCAGGCCCTAGTGGACCCAGGCTTAGGCCTTGGGTCTAGGTGATGTGACTTGGCGTCAACCAGGCCCCAGCATAGGATCCAGTCTTAGCCCTGGGACTCGATGAGACCTTGCTTTGGATTGGACCCCAGCTTAAGATCTAGGCTTAGGCTGAGACCCAGATACCAGCATTGGGCTCGGGCCTACATCTGAGCTTTAGTGACAGGATTGTGGTTCGTGCCAGGTCCTGACAACAGATCTAGGCTTAGGCCCAGGCCCAAGCCTTGTTCTTGGCAACAGTACCCTGCCACAGCATCGGACCTGGGCCTGGGCCTAGGCCTAGGTGCAAGCATGTGGCTCAGCAATGGGACCTGGCCTCAGTTGGGCACAGGCATCAGGCCCATGTCTAGTCATTGGACCTGGGCCTAGTTCTAGACCTGCACTCCAGCTATGGACTTTGGCCTTGGCTTCAGGCCTAGGCCTGAGCCTCAGTGATGGGAACCTGCCTTGGCTGCACCTCAGCAATGAGACCTGTCCTCATGCCAGGCCCCGGGGATAGGACTAGGAAAAGGCCTGGTCCTGCAAGAGACACATTTTTTTGAAATGCAGAAATACATGAACATATCTTTTTCAGGAGGCATATGATATGAATGAAATGTAATGTGAAGTTTTATATGGATGAGATGTGGTGTTGTTGTACAGTTAAATTTTATATTTTAATTATGTATGTATTCTTGTATTCCACCCTTCATAAATTTTGTATTTGGAAGTTGTGAAATATAAATATTTTAAACAAACAAACAAATAAATAAATGCCTGGAAATTCTCAGGTATTTTCATCCAGGTCTAATTTTCAGTTCATTTTGTTTATATGAAACAAAAATGGCCTCATTTGTTGCATTTTGCCCATTTGTTTATAAAGAATACGCATCCCTGGTAATATCCAAGTAAATGTGTCTTCTAAATCAGACCTAGTTAGCTATAGAGTTGTAACCTCAACTTGTGGTACTCACATCAATCTCTGTGCTTTCAATAAAAAAAAAAATCACACTGGTCAGTGGGATGGTGTAGTGGATCCGGCATGTATGTCCTCATGCTATATAGGGAACCAATTCCTCCTTTTCCCTGCTGCAACCATCTGATTAATTAAAACAATGTCTTCCATACACAATATCTTCCATGTGTCCCTGTTGAAACCACTAATATTCACCTGGCCCTCTAGGGAATCTCCAGAACCTCAAAAAGTGACCAGGGAAGATAACACTCGGGCGGATTTTAAAAGCCCTGCTCGCGTAAATCCGCCTGGATTTACGCGAGCAGAGCCTTGCGCGCCGGCGTGCCTATTTTCCATAGGCCGCCGGTGCGCACAGAACCCCGGGACGCGCGTAGGTCCCGGGGTTTTTGGAAGGGGGCATGTCGGGGGCGTGTCGGGGGGGCGGGACCCGATGACGCAGCGTTTCGGGGGCGGGACCGGGGGTGTGGCGCCGGCCCGGGGGCGTGGTCCAGGCCTTCGGACTGGCGCACGTAGATTTACGTCTGCTTCTCGCAGGCGTAAATCTACGGACAGAGGTAAGGGGGGGGTTTAGATAGGGCCGGGGGGGTGGGTTAGGTAGAGGAAGGGAGGGGAAGGTGAGGGGAGGGCGAAAGAGAGTTCCCTCCGAGGCCGCTCCGATTTCGGAGCGGCCTCGGAGGGAACGGAGACAGGCTGCGCGGCTCGGCGCACGCCAGCTGCCCAAAATCGGCAGCCTTGCGCACGCCGATCCAGGATTTTAGAAGATATGCACGGCTACGCGCGTATCTTATAAAATCCAGCGTACTTTTGTTTGCGCCTGGTGCGCAAACAAAAGTACACGAACGCGCTTTTTTAAAAAATCTACCCCACTGTCTATGAAGTGAAGGAAATTCTAGACTCGCGGCACAGAGGTAAGAAATTGGAATACCTCCTCTTGAGGAAGGGATATGGTCCAGAGGAGAACATTGGAAATCCGCTTTAAGTATTCTGGACCTCAATTTACTAAAGGACTTCCACGCTCAGCATCCCAAGAAACCAAGACCTTCAGGGAGGTGGCTTAAGAGAGGGCTACTGTTGCGTTTGGCGATCTGCAGATCTCCCCCGAGAACTGCCACTCTTACCTCCAGCCTCGAGCTGCCAGCGGGAACCCCTGACATCAAGAAAGGCCACCCGGATAGACACGTGGCAGACACTGCACTTGTGTAGTCCCAATGCAACAGTAGGGAGAACACCCCCAACCCCGAACATGGCCATCCCTAGGTGCGCATGTGCTCGATCTGCCCTGATTTAAAGGGTCTATGGCAGGAAATCCCCCGTGGTACCCATGGATGATTTCAAAGACTTTGGCCTATAAAAGGTCAATTTTCCTTGCAAACCTTGCTGTAGCAACAGGACTCCTACCATTGTGTAGTGCGAGTTACCTCAGCATTTCTCCTGCGTTTCTTTCTTCAGATTCTGGTCTTCATCCTGGTCTTCAATCCTCGTGGTCTTCATTTTGTCCACCAGCCCCTGTAGTCAGTCTTCAGTCCTGTAGTCCTTCTGCGTGCCTTGCCTTCCTGCCCTTCTATCCCACTTTTCCTCGGATGGATCATCGGCTTAGACCTCTGCTTGCTTCCTGGACTCAACTGACTACTGCCAGTCACCGACCACTGGACCTTTTCTTGATTGCCACCTGACACTGAACATCATATCTCCCGTGACTACCACCTGCCCTGACCCTGGCCTGTCTTTAACCTACGGATCTTAGGACTTCAGAGATCCCTACCTAACACTTGCTGGCCCCAGCACCCAAGGGCTCAACCTAAGGGGAACATGGGCTCCAGTTGGACCTCTGCCTCATCTGACTCTGCCAGTCTATGGTGGAGACCTGCAGGGCTCCTTCCTCAGGTTGCGCCAACTCCACCTTGGTCCAAGAGTCCATGCCCTCAACACTCAGCATGTGAGAGAAGTATTGTGTATTTTTTCTGTAGACTGTCTGGAAAGGATGCAGTTTTTCAGCTCTCACAGAATTTTCAAAATATCATTCAACTTTAGAAACAAGCTTTTTGGCTGCTGCTGCTGGTCTTATTCACTATGGTAGTGAGGAGAGAAAGGCAAGGAATGCCAGCAGTCACACTTTGCTGCTGATCTTTCTCTTCCCTGGGGGAGGAGGGAGGCAGGGACTGGATTGCTGTGGGAGAGAGTTCCATCGGTGCTACTGAGTAATTTTTTTAAATTGTCTGGGTGAGCAGCACCAGTCCAGCAAGGTGGGCAGTGCACAGAGACTGAAGCACATCCACTGGGCTGCCAGTCTGTTTTTGAATGTGGTGCTTGTCCGCAGTCCAGGCACTAGTGCCCTGTCTGTGTGTGAGACAGTTTTTCACAGAGTGGTACAGTCAGTGGTTGTACTGTATAGTCAGTTATGGAATTACTAATAAAGAAAATAGCATTTTATTATCCAAATCCCCAGTATACGGTGACAAATTCCATCATGTCAGGGAAAGGCAGAGGGTGAAAAAAGAATGTTGTTGGCAGGGGCAGCACTAAAACAGGGAATCCTACACTTAAATTGAAAAGGGACCTTTTCATATCCAAAATGGCAGGAAAGTCAGGGAGTTCAAGCCCGAAGAAATTGAAATTTGGAAAGGATGTGCCAGTAGCACCTGTTTCTCTTCCTGTTGTTTAGGAGGTGAGGGAAAGGGTGGTAGAGCCATCGAAAGCAGAGAGTAGCAGTGCAGCATAAAGATATCAGAAGTGCAAGACACAAACCCAACAGCTAGGGCAGTAAAGGGACTATTTGCATCTGATTCTGATGAAGAATCTTCTTGATTTAAGAAACCTTGGTGGAAGACTTGGCGGCTAGGATTCAATGCCAAGAAGTACAGATTCATGAATCTGGGGTGTGGTAATCCAAAAGAGTTGAATGTGATGGGGAGTGAAGATGGCAAAGCAATGTGACACGTCGATATCTAAAGCTAGAAGAATGCTGGGTTGCATAGAGAGGAATAACCAGTAAGAAAAAGGAGGTGCTAATCTCCTTGTACAGGTCCTTGGTGAGGCCTCACCTGGAGTATTGTGTTCAGTTCTGGAGACCATATCTCCGAAGGGACAGAGACAGGATGGAGGTGGTCCAAAGAAGGGCAACCAAAATGATGGGGGGTCTTTATCAAATGACTTATGAAGAACCTAAATATGTATACCCTGAAGGAGAGGAGGTGCAGGGGAGATAGGATACAGACCTTCAGATGCCTGAAAGGTTTTAATGTTGCACAATCAACAAACCTTCTCCGTTGGAAAGAAATTAGTAAAACTAGGGGTCATGAAATGAAACTCCAGGGAGGAAGACTCAGAACCAACGTCAGGAAATATTTCTTCACGGAGAGGGTGGTGGATGCCTGGAATGCCCTTCTGGAAGAGGTGGTGAAGACAAAAATGGTGAAATATTTCAAAAGGGCATAGGATAAACACTGTGGATCCCTGAAGGCTAGAGGATGGGAATGAAGAAAAGAGTGTATGGGGGTAAATTGCTGGTGTGGCAGATACTACTTTTAATCAATAAGCCTTCATACTGTTGATGCAACTCCATCATTGCTCTCTGCTTCAACAGTAGGAGGAAAATAAAAAAAGGGGAATCCGACAGCAACCATAAAGGACACTAAATTTTAAGGTTTGGTAAAACAAATAAGCAAGGTGGTAACATGCTGATGTGGTTGTTACTACCCTTAACCAATAAGCCTGATACTTTTGGTTTCACCATGAGCTTGCTGGGGAGACTGGATGGACCATTTTGTCCTTTCTTGCCATCATTGCTTTAATAAAGATGCAAATAATTGTGACATGGTTTTTGTTTGATTGTGCATAAGTTTGGCCTTAGCCAGACAAAGTATGGAATTTAAAACTCCTGCTGGTTTGACCACCCCTGACATAACTTTTTAGCCTGCTGAAAATATATCCAGCTATGTCAGGGGTGATCTGGGGCATTCTGTGGTGGCGCAGTATCATCCAGTTAATGTGGCCAGACTGCAACAAAGCAGTCCCAAAGTTAAGCAGAGAAACTAATCCAGCTAATTTTTAGGTAAATTCAGTGGCATGCCTGTGCCTTTGAATATTCAAGAAAAGTTAGTCCAAAAGGTTTATCCAGCTAACTTTGCCAGCTGGGACCCCGCTATGTTTAACACCTTGAATGCAAAACATCAGGAACATATGTAGCTATTAAATAAATTCCTTTTCCATGTCCATTTTCTTTCATTGTGATCTCACCTTGGATCATTAATAACTTTTACCAGTGCTTCATAGAGGTCAATGTCTGTGATAGTCTTCCAGTGCAATATAATGCCCATGCCTTTAGCTTGCACTCGAGTCATGGTATCATAGTGGTCTCCAAACAGCGGCATGCCCACCACTGGCACGCCATGATATACAGCCTCAAAGATGCTGTTCAGTCCACCATGGCTGAGGAAAGCCTTTATGTGAGGGTGGCCTGGGGAGAGAGAAACAGTAATTAAAAGAGGCTTTAACACTAGCAAAAAAGTTACAGGAAAAAGACAAAGGTACACAGAGATTCAAGACATGCTGCAAAAAACAATGATGTCCTAAAAAGGGAAGTAATACCAAAACGAAGAACTCAATCTAGTGAAAATGAGAAATATCAAACTAAGAGAGTCATTTTAATGAATAGTTGAAATAATTGTGCACAATTTGCTCATCTCTATATGACCATCATATAGAGATGCCAATACTACTCAGTAACAGTTTGTAAAGTACCTTCTATATATTGTTAATTGGTTTTCCCCTAGTTTCATTGTAAACCGGTACGATAGGACCTTGTCTTGAGCATCGGTATATTAAAAGAATTTAAATAAATAAATAAAATAAATAAAGTCTACAAAAAGACTACTTCTACATTATAATCATCGGATGGGATATAATCATGGGATGAAGGGGGGGGGGGTTAATAGAATACATTTTTTAAATGCAATTAAAATCATTTAACTTTACTTTGTATGGATGGTTTCTATCTTTAAGAGATAACGACTGCCCGACATTGTGCCAGTGTTTCATTTTACTGACACTTGAAATGTCTTTTGTGCCTGTCAGCATTTCTATCCAGTAACAGACAGAGACAAAGGGTGGTGACCACTGTTCCATGATATTATACAACCCAGTATTTCAAATTAAGATGCACATGGAAGAAAAATAGCAAATATGGAGATACAAGACTTTTTGTTAGATATATTAGTGATAAGGGATGTTTAAAAGTGGCACTGAGAGACTCAGAGGAGAAGGGGGAAAATGTTTATTTATATATTTATTGATAAGTCACCTACTGCAAGAGTTTGTAAGGAGCTAAATAAACTTGGAGTAGATTGTGTTGGGGCTGGATGATGATATACATCCAAGGGTATTAAGGGGACTTGGAGAATTGGAGAAATGTTGGCAGTTCCGCTGGCTGATCTTTTCAATGTGTCTTCAAAGACAGGAGTAGTTTTGGAAGACTGAAGACAAGCGGATGAGTGGAAGAAAGGATGTAGACTGGTTAGGGTGACCTCAGTCATCATTTCCGCGATGGCCTTATCTTCTCTAAGTGCCCCTTTAACCCCTCGATCATCTAATGGTCCAACTGACTCCCTCACAGGCTTTCTGCTTCGGATATATTTAAAAAAGTTTTTACTGTGAGTTTTTGCCTCTACAGCCAACTTCTTTTCAAATTCTCTCTTAGCCTGTCTTATCAATGTCTTACATTTAACTTGCCAATGTTTATGCTTTATCCTATTTTCTTCTGTTGGATCCTTCTTCCAATTTTTGAATGAAGATCTTTTGGCTAAAATAGCTTCTTTCACCTCCCCTTTTAACCATGCCGGTAATCGTTTTGCCTTCTTTCCACCTTTCTTAATGTGTGGAATACATCTGGACTGTGCTTCTAGAATAGTATTTTTTAACAATGACCACGCCTCTTGGACATTTTTTACTTTTGTAGCTGCTCCTTTTAGTTTTTTTCTAACAATTTTTCTCATTTTCTCAAAGTTTCCCTTTTGAAAGTTTAGCACGAGAGCCTTGGATTTGCACACTGTTCCTCTTCCAGTCATTAAATCAAATTTGATCATATTATGATCACTATTGCCAAGCGGCCCCACCACCGTTACCTCTCTCACCAAGTCCTGTGCTCCACTGAGAATTAGATCTAAAACTGCTCCCTCTCTCGTCAGTTCCTGAACCAATTGCTCCGTAAAGCTATCATTTATTCCATCCAGGAACGTTATCTCTCTAGCGTGTCCCGATGATACATTTACCCAGTCAATATTGGGGTAATTGAAGTATCCCATTATTACTGCACTACCAATTTGGTTAGCTTCCCTAATTTCTCTTAGCATTTCACTGTCCGTCTCACCATCTTGACCAGGTGGACGGTAGTATACCCCTATCACTATAGTCTTCCGCGACCCACAAGGGATTTCTACCCATAAAGATTCAATTTTGTATTTAGTCTCATGCAGGATGTTTATCCTGTTGGACTCTATGCCATCTCGGACATAAAGCGCCACACCTCCTCCCGAGTGCTCCACTCTGTCATTGCGATATAATTTATACCCCAGTATAGCACTGTCCCATTGGTTATCCTCTTTCCACCATGTCTCTGAGATGCCAATTAAGTCTATGTCATCATTCACTGCTATACATTCTAATTCTCCCATCTTACTTCTTAGACTTCTGGCATTAGCATACAAGCATTTCAAAGTTTATTTTTTGTTTGTATTTTCATTCTGCTTTTTAATTGATAGGGATAAGTTAGAATTTTTTAGCTCAGGTGAGTTTTTAGTTACAGGCACTTGGACGACTTTTCTAATTATTGGAACCTCACTGTCGGGATGCCCTAATTCTAATGCATCATTAGTATCCTTTAAAGATACCTCTCTCCGAACCATGCGCTGCTGAGCGACTGTCGGCTTTCCCCTTTGTTCTAGTTTAAAAACTGCTCTATCTCCTTTTTAAAGGTTAGCGCCAGCAGTCTGGTTCCACCCTGGTTAAGGTGGAGCCCATCCCTTCGGAAGAGACTCCCCCTTCCCCAAAATGTTCCCCAGTTCCTACAAAACTGAATCCCTCTTCCTTGCACCATCGTCTCATCCACGCATTGAGACTCCGGAGCTCTGCCTGTCTCTGGTGACCTGCGCGTGGAACAGGGAGCATTTCAGAGAATGATACCCTGGAGGTTCTGGATTTAAGCTTTCTACCTAAGAGCCTAAATTTGGCTTCCAGAACCTCCCTCCCACATTTTCCTATGTCGTTGGTGCCCACATGTACCACGAGCATAATGCTCCAACTCTGAAAGACTATTTTCTAAGCACACAGTGCAGCCAGGTGGAAAGCACCAAATCTGAAGTTGGTGGTAGAGGAGTAACTTGCTTGATGAGCAGAGTTCATAAGGAGTGGTGTAGGGAGAGGCAGGAGAGTAGGAGGTAGTGAGGAGCTGCAGAGTGAAGGCTCTTGTAGGTAGGTGAATAAGAGGAAACAGGTGCAGAGCCAACATAATGACTTGAGAAGAGGGGTTATATGACTGTAGTGACTTGGGAGAAAAATAAGTTGTACAACTTAATTTAGGGTAATTATTAGTGGAAAGAAATTGCTCACTGGGTGACCTGTAAGGAGGAGATTGTGGTAGTCTTGTGGTATATCAATTTGAAATAAATAAATAGAGATTGGATAAGGGTTCTGGTAGTACGCACAGAAAGGAACAAACAGATTTTGTTGATGCTATAGAGAAAGAAATGACACATTTTAGCAGCATTTTGTGTGTGTGTAGTGATGGGAGAGAGGGAGGAGTTGATGATGACCCCAAAGTTATGGGCTGAGAGAGTTGGGAGGATAAGAATGTTTCCCATAGAAATAGAGTGGTTTACAGTAAAATGCAGTAATTGAATATAATAGAATTAAAATAAAAGTTAATGAAATCAAAACAATAAAATAAACAATGCTGTTAAAAATAAACAAAACTCGGGGGGAGGAGTTAAGATGGCGGCCTGCTGGTAGCACGGTTGACCTGCTCCTAGAATTTCTTCTGATTCTTACTCTTCACTAGCGGTAATGTCTTCTAAAAGAAAGTTCTTTTTTACTCAACGCACAATTAAACTCTGGAATTTGTTGCCAGAGGATGTGGTTAGTGCAGTTAGTATAGCTGTGTTTAAAAAGGGATTGGATAAGTTCTTGGAGGAGAAGTCCATTACCTGCTATTAAGTTCACTTAGAGAATAGCCACTGCCATTAGCAATGGTTACATGGAATAGACTTAGTTTTTGGGTACTTGCCAGGTTCTTATGGCCTGGATTGGCCACTGTTGGAAACAGGATGCTGGGCTTGATGGACCCTTGGTCTGACCCAGTATGGCATTTTCTTATGTTCTTAAGGAAATTTCCCTCGACACCCTCGCTTCCTCCGGGGCAGCGTACTATTCCTCAACTCGCTACAACTTACCCAAAATCAGAGGTGGTGAACCCCACTGATGAGACCGGAAGAGGATTCACCGTTTCATCTGGAGAAATTTCTCTGAGCCCCCCCGTCCTGAGGACGCCGTCAGCAATCCACTCTCAGTTTTCTCCAGAGATGGCTCTTGCAGCTTCAGAGACATTGGGTTTGGGTGTAGCTGCAGAGGGAGTAGCCGCGGAGCCTTGGAGTGACACAACTTCTTCGACGCTGGAGAGTGCAGATTCGAATGCCTTAACAGGTATGCTTCAAACTGTTTCTTCTGACAGTGTGGTGAATGCACTCCCCAAACCAGTAGTGGTGACCTTGGATTCCCTATGGGAATTAGTGGCTCAGCTAGGGCCTGCTTTTCAGAACTGCTCATTGCAAATTTCATCTATTGCCTCAAAATTGGATACTTTAACACAAGAATACAACTCCCAGTTCAAGGATGATAGAAATAGGATACAAAGCTTGGAAGATCAAGTGAAAAGAGGGCAAAATGTTCACTCTTCTATAATTCAAGTTAGATGGTTGTGAATAAGAAAGTGGAATTTATGGAAAACCGATCGAGACGCTTGAATTTGAACTTTCCTAAAATAATTGGTGAGCAGCCAAGAATTACACTGAGGAAATATATTTATTTATTTGTATGTTTTTATATATGATTGAAGTGTTGAAAATTCCTTCAGAAAATTTTCCCTCTTTCAATAGAGTATATTTTTTGCCTTTTCGGCGTCTGGAAGGTGGTGCTGCACAAGATCAGTTTGATTTTGGGAACCTGATGGAATTCCTGGAATCCTCAGCAGTGCAGATATCTGAAAGAGCCACTTTACTAATTTCATTGGTTTGTGAACAAGATCTTGGCCTAGTCATGCGTAGTTACTTTCAGAACTTGGGGGAAATTTTACCAGACCTAGCTAAAGCCACACAGGAGAGGAGGAAGGGTTTCTTGGCCCAGTCTAAAGGGGCGACATTTCAGTTAAAATATCCCTGCAAATGTATCTTAAGATCTAATCATGATGTATATATATTTTTTGTTCCAGAGCAGCTTAAATTGTTTATAGATTCCCGAAAAAGGTTGCTGCCCACCTCCTCTCCACAAGAAAGCAAATAATGAATGGGTATTTATTTAATACATGCTATGCTATTCCTGAGTAAATTTCTTTTTCCTTCTGTTGTGCTCCTCAAATGCTCTCCTCTCCTCTTAGAAAGTATTTGTGGTCTGATATATGATGAATGTCTCCTTTTGGAAGTAATATTACTGTTTATGTTTCTATTTTTTTATGAACAAAGTTTAAGTGCTTTGTAATCATTTTGAAAATTAATAAAAATAAAGTTAAAAATAAAAATAAAAAACTCAGAAATACCAAAAAAATAGTTAATCCATATAAACTACAACTCAAATGCTTGTGAAAAAAACCAGGATTATAAGTGCTTATGAAAGTTTAAGCAGTTTGTTTTCTTTCTAATCACTGATAGAATTCTGTTTCAGTGAAATGGAGCTTTGTAACTGAAAGCCGTAAGGTGAGTTTGTTCTAACCTCACTATAGAAAGAGAAGACGCAATAAGCAAATCTTGCTGTGTAGAACCTAACATACAAGCTGGCTGAGAAGGGCATAAATCATTAAGCAAATACTGCCCTCCACCTAAAGACGGTATTTTAAATCTGACCAAACAGGTGGATAAGGAGATGGTAAAATCCAAATAGGGAGAGGAATGGTCAACAGAAAACATGAGGCAAGATTGCCCTTGTATAAATCCCTGGTGTGACCTGAATTGTAATACTGGGTACAGTTCTGAAGACCGCACCTTCAAAAGGATATAAAGAGGACTGAGCTGGTCCTGATGGGACTACTAAAGCGATCAATGATCTTTATTCTAAAACATATGGGGACAGACTTAAAGATCTAAACGTATACCATAGAAGGAAAACTGTTATGTGTGGCTGATCGTTGTTTCCCTATAGATATTGCATATTTCTGCTGTGTGCTATATGTCTTCTGTGTGGCTGATTAATTTAGCCCAAAAAAAAAAAGCAATCTCCAAATAGGCAATGATTTTATTTCTGCTGTTTTTGTCATCTGTTGCTGGAGTCTTACACTTGTTTTATAGGTGTAATTATATTTGCTAGTTATTTTACATTTCCTGTCTGTTATTAAGAGTAACACAGAGCACTAATTCCCTGCGCTCTGGGTGTGGTTTGAACAGGGCCGGCGGAAGCACTAGGTGAGCTAGGTCTGGGCCGAGGGTGCCGGCAGCAAAGAGGAGTGGGGATCCGAGTCTCCACTCCCGCTTGTGAGAGGTAGGAGTTAGGGCTGTGACCGGGGCAGGGTTCACGACCAGGGGGCACCTAATCCCCTTGCACCAGCACTGCGTTTGAAGCAATTGCAAAGCAAGAGGTCTCTACTATAATCTAGTTAGAGACAGAATTTCAAAGCACATGGAGACCTGGCTGAGGGGCTGAGCAGCTTGATCCTGCTTTGGCTAAGTTTAAAAAAGTCTCAATATTTCTTTCTTCTATATTTTTCCCTATATCTATTGCTTTTATATAAATACAAAAGATCCCAAAGGGAGGAGCACAAAGAAGAATATCTGATTCAACTGAGGGAGACTAAGAAATTAATCAAGTTGGCAAAAAGTCAAGCAGAAGAGAGGATTGCCAAGGAGATAAAATATGGTGACAAAACATTTTTCAGATACATCAGCGAAAAGAGAAAAGTCCAAAGTGGTATAGTGAAATTGAAAGGTGGAAATGATCAATGTGTGGAGGGAGACGAAGAAATGGCAGAAATATTAAACAAATACTTCAGCTCTGTGTTCACTAAAGAAGACCCTGGAGATGGACCATCTCTACACAACAAGAAACTGGAGGGAAGCGGAACAGAGGAAAATCCATTTACAGTAGATAATGTATGGGAAGAGCTAAAGAATCTGAAAGTGGACAAAGCCATGGGGCCTGATGGGATTCATCCAAGGATACTGAGGGAGCTCAGAGATGTGCTGGCGGGACCGCTGTGCGACCTGTTCAATAGATCCCTAGAAACAGGAGTGGTGCCGAGTGATTGGAGAAGAGCGGTGGTGGTCCTTCTTCACAAGAGTGGGAACAGAGAGGAGGCTGGTAACTACAGACCGGTTAGCCTCACTTCAGTGGTGGGAAAAGTAATGGAGTCACTGTTGAAAGAGAGAATAGTGAACTATCTACAGTCCGGAGAATTGATGGACCAGAGGCAGCATGGATTCACCAGAGGAAGATCCTGTCAGACAAATCTGATTGACTTTTTTGACTGGGTAACCAAGGAATTGGATAGAGGAAGAGCACTCGATATCATATACTTGGATTTCAGCAAAGCTTTTGATACGGTTCCGCACAGGAGACTGGTGAATAAAACGAGAAGCTTGGGAGTGAGTGCCGAGGTGGTGACCTGGATTGCAAATTGGTTGACGGACAGAAGACAACGTGTGATGGTAAATGGAACCTTCTCTGAAGAGAGAGCGGTTTTAAGTGGTGTACCGCAAGGATCGGTGTTGGGACCGGTCCTGTTCAATATCTTTGTGAGCGACATTGCGGACGGGATAGAAGGTAAGGTTTGTCTTTTTGCGGATGACACTAAGATCTGCAACAGAGTGGACATGCCGGAAGGAGTGGAGAGAATGAGACGGGATCTAAGGAAACTGGAAGAGTGGTCAAAGATATGGCAGCTGAGATTCAATGCCAAGAAGTGCAAAGTCATGCATATGGGGAGTGGAAATCCGAATGAACTGTATTCGATGGGGGGGGAAAGGCTGATGTGCACAGAGCAGGAGAGGGACCTTGGGGTGATGGTGTCTAATGATCTGAAGTCGGCGAAACAATGCGACAAGGCGATAGCTAAAGCCAGAAGAATGCTGGGCTGCATAGAGAGAGGAATATCGAGTAAGAAAAGGGAAGTGATTATTCCCTTGTACAGGTCCTTGGTGAGGCCTCACCTGGAGTACTGTGTTCAGATCTGGAGACCGTACCTTCAAAAAGACAAAGACAAGATGGAGGCGGTACAGAGAAGGGCGACCAGGAAGGTGGAGGGTCTTCATCGGATGACATACGAGGAGAGATTGAACAATCTAAATATGTACACCCTGGAGGAAAGGAGGAGCAGAGGTGATGTGATACAGACTTTCAGATACTTGAAAGGTGTTAATGATCAAAAGACAACGACAAACCTTTTCCGAAGGAAAAAAATCAGCAGAACCAGGGGTCACGATTTGAAGCTCCAGGGAGGAAGATTCAGAACCAATGTCAGGAAGTATTTCTTCACGGAGAGGGTGGTGGATGCCTGGAATGCCCTTCCGGAGGATGTGGTGAAGACCAGAACTGTGAAGGACTTCAAAGGGGCGTGGGATAAACACTGTGGATCCATAAAGTCAAGAGGCTGCCAATGAAGAGTGGGTGACTCGCCAGAATGATGGCTACTGCCTGGAGTCAATACCCTTATTAAATAAACATACACAGGCTTACGGTGACTCCAACATCGCTCTAAGCTTCAACAGCAAGAGGAAATGTGGAAAAAAGGATTCACACTCACAAAGAGGGGAGTAGCTGGCTTGTTACGGCGGTTACTACCCCAAATCAAATAAGCCTGATACTTCACTTTCAATGCATATACAGCAAAGTTCTCTGATTCAACGGCAGGGGAGAAGAAAAACTGATACTTCACACATCCAGCAGAGCTCTCTGCTTCAACAGCAGGGGAGAAGAAAAGAGGGTTCGCACTCACAAAGCGGGGAGTAGCTGGCTTGTTACGGCGGTTACTACCCCAAACCAAATGTGCCTGATACTTCACTTTCGATGCACATCCAGCATGGCTCTCTGCTTCAACGGCATGGGAGAAGACTTATACGTCACGCATATCCAGCATAGCTCCCTGCTTCAACGGCAGGGGAGAAGAAAAACAACCAATAAGGGCTAATAACATAGTCTGGGTAAAACAAATAAGCATGGGTGCAGCTTGCTTATTGCGGCGGCTACTACCCCTAACGAATCAAGCTAGATATTTCACTTGGATGCAGCTCCATCACTGCTCTCTACATTAAAGGTGGGGGTGGAAGGGAAATAGAACCAAGAGCTAAGAGAAACAGATAAGTATGAGAGAAAATATGTGTGAAGCTTGCTGGGCAGACTAGATGGGCCATTTGGTCTTCTTCTGCCGTCATTTCTATGTTTCTATGTTATCTCTGCTGTTTTGTTAATCTGAACTGTTAGAAGCCCTTCCTCCCTACCCCTCTACTCACCCTCCCCAGAGTTTGCTCTTCTAATAGTCTTTCTGGGGTAGATAACTGCAGTAATTGATAAGAAAAAACTTTGCTAATTCAACAAAAGGATTTCTCTATCAAATCAATTGAACATTGTAATAACTATGGTGCTTTTATCTTCAGGCAAACCATCTGGAAGCTTAGGGCTTGCCCCATTTGTTCACCATTCTCTTCAATGAAAGAAAAACAACCACCAAGGAAGCCTCACTCACTTTCCAGCATTCAGGTAACTTTCCCCCACTCCCACAAAACATTCAGAATCCCAGAAATGAACGTTTATAGTGAGCTCAGGTAGGAAAAGACCTGAATCCCAAAAACATCCATTTTTCTCTATTGCGCAATAAAGATGTCCTCCACTGTTGACAGAGCATGGAGAAAGCCAAGAATAAATGGATTACAGTGGGAACCAAAGACCTTGCTGTAACAGCATGTAAGAGGTGTAGAGAAATTTCCAGGCTCTGTTTGTGGAAAGGGAAAGGAGAGGCTAAGCTATGTAGAGAACGTCAATGATTGGCTCAAACATAGTATAAGGAAAAACGTTTTGGATATATTGGGGGCTGGGGTGGTGGATGGAACAGTAAAAGGATCTATGTCAAAAATGCCTTACATCTTTCAGTGGCAGGAAAAAGGATCCAAAGTGAAAAATTCAAATCATACGACATAAGACTTTTAAACTGGAGAACAGGGGTGGCAGAAAGAAATCGGAATGTCACCCCCGACATCTCCAAGGAGTGGGGGAAAAACCCAACAAACGTTTGCTGAATAGAGCAGGTTAAAGGCTGCATTTTAAAAGCCCTATGAGAAGGGCGACCAGGAAGGTGGAGGATCTTCATCGCATGACGTACGAGGAGAGATTGAAGAATCTAAATATGTACACCCTGGAGGAAAGGAGGAGCAGAGGTGATATGATACAGACTTTCAGATACTTGAAAGGTTTTAATGATCCAAAGGCAACGACAAACCTTTACCATAAGAAAAAAATCAGCAGAACCAGGGGTCACGATTTGAAGCTCCAGGGAGGAAGATTCAGAACCAATGTCAGGAAGTATTTCTTCACGGAGAGGGTGGTGGATGCCTGGAATGCCCTTCCGGAGGAAGTGGTGAAGACCAGAACTGTGAAGGACTTCAAAGGGGCGTGGGATAAACACTGTGGATCCATAAAGTCAAGAGGCCGCCAATGAAGAGTGGGTGACTCGCCAGAATGATGGCTACTGCCTGGAGACAATACCCTTATTCAATAAACATACACATGGTTACTGTGACTCCAACATCACTCTAAGCTTCAACAGCAAGAGGAAATGTGGAAAAAAGGATTTGCACTCACAAAGACGGGAGTAGCTGGCTTGTTACGGCGGTTACTACCCCAAACCAAATATCCAAATTACTACCTCCACCTTCCTCTATTCCTGATGCCTTTCAACTAGCTTGATCACTCCATTCTTATACTTCACTTCAATGCATATCCAGCATAGTTCTCTGCTTCAACAGCAGGGGAAAAGAAAAACTGTTACTTCACACATCCAGCAGAGCTCTCTGCTTAAACGGCAGGGGAGAAGAAAAAAGGATTCACACTCACAAAGCGGGGAGTAGCTGGCTTGTTACGGCGGTTACTACCCCAAACCAAATGTGCCTGATACTTCACTTTCGATGCATATCCAGCATAGCTCTCTGCTTCAACGGCAGGGGAGAAGAAAAAAACTGATACCTCACGCATATCCAGCATAGCTCCCTGCTTCAACGGCAGGGGAGAAGATAAACAACCAATAAGGGCTGTATAACATAATCTGGGTAAAAACAAATAAGCATGGGTGTAGCTTGCTTATTGCGGCGGTTACTACCCCTACTACCTCTAACTACTCAAGCTAGATATTTCACTTGGATGCAGCTCCATAACCGCTCTCTACATTAATGGTGGGGGTGGAAGGGAATTAGAACCAAGAGCTAAGAGAAACAGATAAGTATGAGAGAAGAAATGAGGGAAGCTTGCTGGGCAGACTGGATGGGCCATTTGGTCTTCTTCTGCCGTCATTTCTATGTTTCTATGTTTCTATGTTTCTATGGTAAATCCGGGAGATACGCATGTGACTGGGACATGCACGGGCCGTGCGGATTTTGAGGCCTGCAGCCATGTGCATATCTCCCTGTATGCGGATAAAAAATGTTTGGGGGTGGGGATTGGCTGGGGCATTGTTGGGCTGGGACAGCAGCCATGAAGTCAGTCATGAGCACTAGCGTGTGCCGAGATCCCACAACCGTGAAACTTGTTTCTACTATGGGCAGCGTTAAGTAGTTAAATGTTTAAAAAAGGATAGTCAACGGGGTATTAGGAGTCTAGGCTAGTAGGGTAAATGGGAGGCAAGCTAGGTAGGAGGTTTAGGAAGTCCACTACTTTACTGGGGTAAACTGGGAGGGAACTGGGAAATAGGCCTAATGAGACACCACCACCCTACTAAAATTCCTCCCCCCCCCCCCCCACACTCAAGACGGAATTTACGAGCACATGTGCGTGTCGATATAAAATCCTGCGCAAGGGTAGCCGATTTTATAACAATCACGCATGTGCGTGCGCTGGCAAATGTATGCGACTCTTAAAATCTACCTTAAAATGTTCAAAAAGAGCAGCAAGTTAAGTGAGAGAAGCTGAAAAGCTATCAAGTTGATATTCAAAGGGTCGTGTGCTTAAAAAACAGGGGCTACGTGCATGGCCAGGCCTTGCACGAGCCGTGCACATTTTATAATGGGCCCAGCCCTGCGCATAATCCCCGCTATGTGCGGAACTGCTGGGCCCTGAGAAAGGGGCGAGCCGGGGGTGTGGTCTGGGCAGGGTGGGGCGGGACTGAGGCGGGCCGGGCAGCGGCCATTACCCGTTGTCCCAGGGAAGCGCGTGCTGGCAGCCGGTCAGCACATAGAAAATATTTCTGCTCCAGAGGAGCAGTAAGTAGTAAAATAAAAACATTTGGGGTAGCTAGGTAGGGGTTAGGGGTCGGAGTGGAGAGGGGAAAGGAAAGGAAGGTTAGGCAGGGGCGTAGGCAAGTTCCCTCCCAGTCTGCTCCTTAATTGGTTAGGGAAGCCCAATTACGTTGCCACACAAGTTACAAAATCCCCCCCTGCATGCGCGAGTCACAGGCCGCCTACACATAGATTTTAAAATCCGGCACACAATTGTGTACGACCATTGGATTTTATGACATGCGCGCGCCGGCATGCACATACTGTAAAATCAGCGCATCCATGTGCGCGCGCCGGGAACTGCTTGCACATGGACGTGCACATGTTCCTTTCAAAATCGATCCCTATAAGCACAAACACTCGAATTCTAGGCAATAAAATACCAGACCTGAAAGCTCTAATGGTGGAAGCAGACTTGGGCATTGTTGCTTTTACAGAGACCTGGTTCATGGAGTCTCATGATTGGGATATGGCCATCCTGACTATAACTTATTAAAGAAGGATAAAAGTGACATAAAAGGAGGAGGAGTAGCTCTTTATGTCAAAAACAATATCCAACTAACTGAAATGCAAGGGACGTGGGGTAGGGAATAAGCAATATGAGATACCCTAAGAAAAGAAGATGGTGCTTCTATTTACATCAGTGTGGTCGATAGGCCTCCAATTCAGTTAGAAAAGGTGGATAGAGATCTGGTTGAAGACATCCAAAATGTGGGAAAAAAGGGAGAAGTGTTGCTTGTTGGAGATTTTAATCTGCCAGATGTAGATTTGAGTTTTTCTTCTACGAAATCTGCAAAAAGTCGAGATATAATGGATGCCCTTCAAGGAGATCTGCTCAAACAAATGGTAATGGAGCCCATGAGGGAGGGTGTGAAACACGACCTGGTGCTCATAAATGGCAATAATGTTTCTAATGTCCAAATAGGTGCCCATCTGAGCACCAGTGATCATCAGATGATATAGTTTGATATCGAAAGAAAGTCACACGAAGACTCGAGTTTTGAATTTCAGAAACAAGGTCTTTAGTGAAATGAGGATGTTCCTACAGAAAGAACTAGAAGATCGGGAGATAATGGGTTAGGTGGAACAACAGTGAATCAAATTAAAAGAAGCTATTACAAAGGCAAAAAATCTATATGTTAGAAAAGTAAACAGAAGTAAGAGGAGAATCTGTTAAAACACTTAGGGGTGGAGTTTTAAACCTGCGCAAGCACGTCCATGTGCGCATGCTACCCAGCGCACGCCCACATGGACACGCGATTTTATAACATCGCACACATGTTATAAAATCGGGGGTCTGCACACGCAAGGGGGTGCACAATTGTGCAATTTGCCTGCACCGAGCCTGCGCCAGGCGGTGCTGCCTTCCCCCATTCCCTCCCAGGCCGCTCCATTGCCAGAGGATATGGTAAAGGTAGTTTAAAAAAGATTTGGTCAAGATCCTGGAGGAGAAGTCCATAAACTTATATTAATCAACTTGACTTAGGGATAGATTTTAAAAGGTTGCATATGGGCGTACGAGCGCGCACATGTACACCCAATTTTATCATTTGCGCACGCAGGTGCACACAAGTAATAAAATCCAGGGTCAGCACGCACAAGGGGGTGTACAATTGTGCACCTTGCGTGCGGTGAGCTGCGCAGCTTTCCCCCATTCCCCCTAACCTGACTTTCCCACCCCTTCCTCTAACCTTTCCCCCCACCCCTACTCTAACCCCCCCAAAACTGGTTTTACCTTATGCGCCTGCCTCTGGGCAGGGGAGGTGGCTGGTTCAGCCTGTCTCACTGCAGGGCACATCCGCCAGCTGTCAACGTGGGCCTAGCAGTCTCATCCATTAGGAGACTCCAACCCAGCCAGAGCATTAAGGTCTCACTAGTACCAAGCTCATTACACTCTTTATTTTATTTAAAAATATTTCTATACCGCTTGCTCAAAAAATATTGCAGTGATTTACAAGAAAACATACATAATTAAAATAGTCGGGCAATTCACAAAAAATAGTTTAAAAAAATGTCATATTCAACAAATTATATATAACTAAGATCATTAAGAGAAGAACCTAACTATCATTTGTTAAGCACTGCCATATTAATTCATCTGCTGGGAAAAAAATAATATAAAGTAAAGAGAAAACTGCTTGGTCTGAAATTCCCTCTTAGATATACCATTTTACCAGAATACATCTGCCATTAGACCCTCTCACTAGCCTTTTAGGGTTACCAGCCAGGGCCTCTCTCTCTCTGATATAAGGAATAGAATAAGTATATACGTTAGTAGCTGTGAGGTGTAATATAGAAAGCCATTGGAGATGCTCATCTGCTCCTTCAATGTTCTCTTGCTTACGATTATTTTCCATTTTACCTGAATACATCTGCCATTAGACCCTCTCACTAGCCTTTTAGGGTTACCAGCCAGGGCCTCTCTCTCTCTGATATAAGGAATAGAATAAGTATATACGTTAGTAGCTGTGAGGTGTAATATAGAAAGCCATTGGAGATACTCATCTGCTCCTTCAATGTTCTCTTGCTTACGATTATTTTCCATTTTACCTGAATACATCTGCCATTAGGGCCTCTCACTAGCCTTTTAGAGTTACCAGCCAGGGTCTCTCTCTCTCTGATATAAGGAAGAGAATAAACTCAAGTATATACGTTAGTAGCTGTGAGGTGTTGCAGTTGGGTACTGCTGTGGAATAGTGGACCCTTGGGCCGACTTACCACGAGAGGCGGGGTAGGCCGGGAGGCAGAGCCAAGGCTCAAAGTGTTCACCAGGTGATTGCCCGGAAACCAGGAACCCCCCAGGAGGAGCCTGTAGGGTCCTGGCTCCTTGGGACTTAGGTACTAGAGAGAGAGTCCAGTAAGTCCAAAGGTAATAGAGTCTCTAAGTGAGCAGACGTGAGTAGGAGCAAGTAGAAACCTGGAGCGGGGTCCGCAGCCAGCAGGTGTAGGCAAGGCTGAAGGCTGAAGCAGGAACAGAGACGAGCCGGGATCAAAGGCAGGCGGCAAGTTCTTATGTTCTTATGGCAGGCAGCATGTTCTTATGTTCTTATGGCAACAGAGCGTGGTCAGGGACGAACCGGGGTCGAGGCAGGCAGCAGGCAGAGCGTAGTCAGGGACGAACCGGGGTCGAGGCAGGCAGCAGGCAGAGCGTAGTCAGAGACGAACCGGGGTCGAGGCAGGCAGCAGGCAGAGCGTAGTCAGGGACGAACCGGGGTCGAGGCAGGCAGCAGGCAGAGCGTAGTCAGGAACGAACCGGGGTCGAGGCAGGCAGCAGGCAGAGCGTGGTCAGGGACGAACCGGGGTCGAGGCAGGCAGCAGGCAGAGCGTAGTCAGGGACGAATCGGGGTCGAGGCAGGCAGAGCGTAGTCAGGGACGAACCGGGGTCGAGGCAGGCAGCAGGCAGAGCGTTGTCAGGAACTCCAAGGTCAGCGGCAGGAACTCAGCAAGACTAAGCGCAACTCAGAACTACAAGACTGTAGTGAACCTCATTGCAAGGCAATGATGGAACGTCTGGACGCCAGTTATATCTGTCTCAGAGCGTGACGTCATCAGCGCAGGCGGGGCTGGACTTCCGGGTTCTGGGCGCTTAAAGTGGCCGTACTCGCGCGTGCGCGAGGTCGCGGTGAGAGAGACAGGCAAATGGCGGATGCCACATGGAACTGAGCGCGTCCTTGGGTCCTGGAGACCGCGGAGTGCGGCGTCCCCAGATGCGGAGGTAGGCGCTGGTCACGGGGAAGAGAGGGGAAGCGGTGCAGACCGCAACAGTACCCCCCCCTTTACGGCCCCTCTTGAGAGGCCCGGGCTTCTCGGGATGGTCCCGGTGGAATTGTTGCAGAAGATCCTTGTCGAGGATGTTACGGCTGGGCTCCCATGTATTATCCTCGTCACCACAACCCTCCCAGGCTAGGAGGTACTCCCACCTGCGGTTGTGGAAACCGATGTCCACAACCTCTCGTACCTGATACATAGGATCATCATCTATGGGTGCAGAGGTGGGATCCAGAGGTGCGCGGTGGAAGCGTGAAAGGACCACAGGTTTGAGCAGGGATACATGAAAGACGTCATGGATCCGTAGGGTGGATGGCAGTCTCAGTCGATAGGATACCAGGCCCTCTCTCTCAGCTACCCGGAAGGGACCGCAGAACCGGGGCGCAAATTTTCGTGATGGAAGGCGGAGATGAATATTCCTGGTGTTGAGCCACACCCGATCTCCTGGCTGGTAGGCTGGAGCTGGCCGTCGGTGGCGATCGGCCACTTGCTTGGCGGAGGCGGCTGCACGGCGCAGTTTGTGCTGGGTTCCATGCCACAGTGCCCGCAGCTGCTGTGCTGTGACTTGGGCAGCAGGTGAAGCGCTGGAAGTGTCGAGAGGGAGTGGTGGTCTTAAGGGCTTCCCGTACACCACTTGAAATGGAGACCTGCCAGTAGCCGCGTGAGCCTGATTATTGTTGGCGAACTCGGCCCAGGGCAATAGTTCCGACCAATTATCCTGTTTCTCATTCACGAAGGACCGGAGGTAGGACTTCAGGGTCCGATTCATCCGCTCGGTTTGCCCGTTGCTCTGCGGGTGAAAGGCCATGGAGAAGTTAAGTTTCACCTTGAAACACTTACAAAGGGCTCTCCAGTAACGCGCCACAAACTGGGGACCTCGGTCGGAGACGACATCTTGGGGAAGGCCGTGTAGCTGAAAAATGTGCTGAGTGAAGAGAAGAGCCAGTTCGGGAGCTGATGGGAGCTTAGGTAGAGGGATTAAATGCACCATTTTCGAAAAGCGGTCTACAGTGACCCAGATTACTGTATGGCCGCTAGATGGAGGCAAGTCTACCACAAAATCTGTGGCCAGATGTGTCCAGGGTTCGGTGGGTATTGGTAAGGGCTGAAGGAGACCACATGGGGAACCCGGGCTGGGTTTCTGACGAGCGCAGATAGGACAGGACCTCACATAGGTGGTGACATCCCGCCGGAGGTTGGGCCACCAATAAAATCGGTTGAGGAGCTCCATTGTTCTCTCACGCCTGGCATGCCCTCCGATGAGGGAGTCGTGAGCCCATCGTAGCGCCGTGAGGCGATCCTTGCGAGGAACTATGGTCCTATCCTGGGCGAAGACCGTCAGGGCTGACAGACGGACCTTACTCGGGTCCAGGATGAATTGAGGCTGTTCTTGATCCCCTTCGTTACATGAGGTCCGGGAGAGAGCATCCGCTCGGACGTTTTTTGCTGCCGGTCGGTAATGTAGGATGAAGTTGAAACGGCTAAAGAACAAGGCCCAGCGGGCCTGGCGGGGGTTCAAACGTTGGGCCTGGGACAGAAACTCAAGGTTTTTATGATCGGTATATACCGTGGTGGTATGTAACGCCCCCTCGAGCCACTGCCTCCATTCCTCCAGGGCGAGCTTAATAGCCAATAACTCCTTGTCCCCAATGGAGTAGTTGTTCTCAGCGAGGGAGAACCTCCTCGAGAAGTAGGAGCAGGGTAGGAGTTGTCCAGAATCCGAATGCTGACTCAGCACGGCTCCCACAGCGATACTGGAGGCGTCAACCTCCACTATGAAGGGCTTGGAGGGGTCCGGGTGTCGGAGGCAAACGTTGGAAAGGAAGGCTTCCTTTAAATCAGCGAAAGCTGTAACAGCGGCGTCAGGCCAGTTCCTGGCATCGGCGCCCTTGTGGGTCAGAACTGTGAGTGGAGCCACCCGGTAAGAGTAGCCTGGAATGAAGTGTCGATAGAAATTAGCAAAGCCCAAAAATCGCTGGAGGGCCTTGAGCCCCTTGGGTTGAGGCCACTGGGTGATGGCCGCTACCTTCTCTGGATCCATGCGGAAGCCGGTTGAGGAGATAATATAACCTAGAAAAGGCAGGGATTCAGCCTCAAAGATGCACTTTTCCATCTTGGCATACAGGCGGTTCTCCCGGAGGACCTGAAGGACTTGTTTTACGTGATGACGATGGGAGTCCAAATCCTTTGAGAAGATGAGTACATCATCTAGGTATACTATAACATGAGTGTTCAGGAAGTCTCGTAGAACCTCATTCATGAGATGTTGGAAGACGGCTGGGGCGTTGCAGAGTCCGAAGGGCATTACAAGATACTCATAATGCCCGTCCCTGGTGTTGAACGCCGTCTTCCATTCGTCTCCAGGATGGATACGTACCAGGTTGTAGGCCCCCCTGAGGTCCAGCTTGGTAAACACACGGGCACCCTGAAGGCGGTCCAGCAGTTCGGGATCAACGGGAGTGGGTAACGATCCCGCTTGGTAATGGCGTTCAAGCCCCGGTAATCAATACATGGCCGGAGAGAACCGTCCTTCTTAGCCATGAAGAAGAAGCCGGCGCCTGCAGGGGAGCGAGAGGGCCGGATGAATCATTTGGCCAAGTTCTCGTCACATACTGCGACATGGCCTTGGTCTCGGGTAAAGACAGAGGGTACACTCGGCCGCGAGGCGGGGTGGTACCAGGCAGTAAGTCAATGGGGCAGTCAAATGGCCGATGCTGCGGAAGAAGCTCTGCCATCTCCTTGGAGAAAACATCCTCGAAGGACTGGTATGGCTCTGGCAATAGTTGGGAGGAGCAGACGTTCAGGGGTCTAGGCAGATGCGGAAGCTGCAAGCAGTGTTCAAAGCAGGCTGGCCCCCACCGAACCAACTGAAAGTCGTCCCATTGTATTAGGGGCGAGTGCAGACGGAGCCACGGCAGTCCCAGAACCAAGGGGTGCACCGCTCGCTCTAAGACAAGCAAAGAGATCTGCTCCGAATGGAATAATCCGGTTTGTAGAGTAACGGGAGCTGTGGAGCAGGTAATGGCCCCGGGGAGCAGAGTGCCTCGGATGGATGAGATCCGCAGCGGAGGGACCTTTTGCACTGTGGGGAGGGCAAGCTGGACCACCAGGTCGGCCGCTATAAAGTTCCCTTCTGCACCTGAGTCTATGAACGCGCGGACCTGGAGTTCCCCTCCAGGATACTTCAGGGTTACAGGCAATGTGCACAGAGGAGCTGATCTGGAAGCGCCTAGGTGTAGCTCCTCAGTATAGCATAGGCAGGAGCGTTTCCCGGACGCTCTGGGCAAGTCAAGAGAAAATGCCCCTTGCCTCCACAATAGAGGCAGAGGCCAAGCGTACGCCGTCTCTTATTTTCCTCAGGAGTCAGTGGAGATCTGCCGACCTGCATGGGTTCCCCACTAGACACAGGAGTAGGAGAAGCCCCGAGAGCCCGGGATCTAGAAGTAGTAGAAGACGGAGGAGGAGGGCTGCAGGACGAGCGGATCTCCTTATCTCGCTGCTGGAGACGACGGTCCACCCTACCAGCTATGTCAATGAGATCGTTCAAGTCCCCTGGTAGGTCTCGACCTGCCAGCTCATCCTTGATTCGGCTGGATAGACCTTTAAGGAATATGCCCTTCAGACAGTCGTGCTGCCAACCGACCTCCATGGCTAGCGTGCGGAACTCGATAACATAATCTGCCACTGGGCGTGTTCCTTGCCGGAGGGTCAGGAGTTCTGAGGCTGCGGCACTTAGGCGTGCTGGGTCATCGAAGGCAAGCCGAAAATTGAGGAGAAATTCCTCCAAATTCTGTAGCATAGAGTCCCGGCGTTCCCAGAAGGGTGAAGCCCAGTTAAGGGCCTTACCGTCCAGGAATGAAAATATGAATGCCACTTTCTCTGCGTCAGAAGGGAATTGGGCCAGCAGAAGGGTAAACCGTAATTGACACTGGTTTAAAAACCCTCGGCAGGACTTGCTGTCCCCGGCATACCGGGGGGGGGGGGGGGGGGGGCGTAGGGTAGCTGTGTAACTGAGGCAGTAGGGACAGTGGATGCCTGACGTGACTCCCGAGCAGAAACCTCTAGCTGGGCGACCAACTGCTCTACGGTGGCTGCTAGGGTGTCTATGCAGTGTTGCTGCTGCTGGAGGCTTTGAGCCATTCCCGGGATGGCCTGAAGGCTCGGGGTCTCTGCCGAGTCCATGGCCTTGCAAACTGTTGCAGCTGGGTACTGCTGTGGAATAGTGGACCCTTGGGCCGACCTACCATGAGAGGCGGGGTAGGCCGGGAGGCGGAGCCAAGGCTCAAAGTGTTCATCAGGTGATTGCCCGGAAACCAGGAACCCCCCAGGAGGAGCCTGTAGGGTCCTGGCTCCTTGGGACTTAGGTACCAGAGAGAGAGTCCAGTAACAGAGAACCAGGAAGTCCAATGGTAATTGAGTCTAGCACAAGATCTTCACCCGGGTACCCAGAACCCCCCAGGAGGGCCCCGTAGGGTTCTGGCACCTTGGGACTTGGGTACTAGAGAGAGAGTCCAGTAATAGAGAACCAGGAAGTCCAAAGGTAATAGAGTCTCTAAGTGAGCAGACGTGAGTAGGAGCAAGTAGAAACCTGGAGCGGAGTCCGCAGCCAGCAGGTGAAGGCAAGGCTGAAGGCTGAAGCAGGAACAGAGACGAGCCGGGATCAAAGGCAGGCGGCAACAGAGCGTGGTCAGGGATGAACCGGGGTCGAGGCAGGCAGCAGGCAGAGCGTAGTCAGGGACGAACCGGGGTCGAGGCAGGCAGCAGGCAGAGCGTAGTCAGGGACGAACCGGGGTCGAGGCAGGCAGCAGGCAGAGCGTAGTCAGGGACGAACCGGGGTCGAGGCAGGCAGCAGGCAGAGCATAGTAAGAGACGAACCGGGGTCGAGGCAGGCAGCAGGCAGAGCGTAGTCAGGGACGAACCGGGGTTGAGGCAGGCAGCAGGCAGAGCGTAGTCAGGAACTCCAAGGTCAGCGGCAGGAACTCAGCAAGACGAAGCGCAACTCAGAACTACAAGACTGTAGTGAACCTCATTGCAAGGCGATGATGGAACGTCTGGACGCCGGTTATATCTGTCTCGGAGCGTGATGTCATCAGCGCAGGCGGGGCTTGACTTCCGGGTTCTGGGCGCTCAAAGTGGCCATACTCGCGCGCGCGAGGCCGCGGTGAGAGAGACAGGCAAATGGCGGATGCCACATGGAACTGAGCGCGTCCTTGGGTCCTGGAAACCGCGGAGTGCGGCGTCCCCAGACGCGGAGGTAGGCGCTGGTCACGGGGAAGAGAGGGGAAGCGGTTCAGACCGCAACAGTGAGGTGTAATATAGAGAGTCATTGGAGGTGCTCATCTGCTCCTTCAATTTTCTCTTGCTTACGATTATTTTCGTAAGAGTATACAATGGAAACTATAACCTAATTCAGAAATTTATCTTGTAATGTATCTATAATTTGGGAAATCTTTCTCCGAAAAGTAGGCTCCTTGTTCACTACTATTGAAGCACTTGGTGACTAAAGTTAAAATAAGGTCAGCATCTTAGCTGCTTATCAAGACCTGGAAACTGAATTGTGGCTAGTGTTACAAATATATGTGATAAGAAAATTGCAAATGTTACCAGGCTACTCTAACTGTTTACTGCACACTTATTTTTCCAGTAACAGAATAAGTGAAGCATTGTTTGTATAAGGATTTTAACTGTTCTGTGTCTTGTTTTCAATTAATATAACAATCTTGCTATGATACATTGGTGCAAACTCATTAATAACATTGAGAGAAAACATGGATGACAAGTAGTCAGGATAGTTTTCTGCTCAGATCCCTTACTGCAGAGAAGAAAAGCTTTGGGATGTAGCCTGGCCGCAGTATTATAGTAATTAATGACCATTCATTACTGCCTCAGCTGCCAGCCACAGATCCTTTCTAAGCCAGCATTTATCCTCCCATTCTGGCAGAAGCACATTCTCATCCTTAATCCAGCACCCAGCCCCTCTCAGCCTTTTCCTACCATTAAATGTTGCATGAAAAAGCGCTGCCAGTCCCATCACCACCAGTAAAATGCTGGCATCGATCTGTTTGATTTCTGCAGAGTCACAGTCCTCCCTGTCTACCTCATGGAATGTGATTCCTTAGTCTGCCAACTGTTTTCTCCTTATCACTTTGCCCCTTGCCTCTGGTCTCCAGGAATCGAAAGGTGAGTTGTTTGCAATACTGCATGTGCTTAACCCTGTCCCTACCACTGCTCTCTGAATCTGTCCTGAGCAAGCTCAAATTCTAAGGCTTCCACCAGCTCTGCTGACAGATTATCCCATGCCCTGAGAGACATTCAGGTCACCTCGCTGCAGGCACTGAGAGATCTAGCTAACAAGAGAAATCCATCTATGTATTTTCCTCATGCAAAGAGGCATCCGTTATTATCATATCTGGGAACTGTCCGGATTTGGCCTGGAGACTCTGGAATTCTGCAGGAATTGCCGGGTCTCCGAGCCAACACCTGAAAGCTCTGGATACTGGGGACGTTGAGGATCCCATCCTCCCCAGTCAAGAAAAGACCGCACAGCCACCAGGGGATCCCATCCTGCCTCATGGAAAAAGTAGAAGAGGCCCGGTGCTACAGTGTGTGCACAACCAGAGGGGGCAACAATGGCCAGGAAGAGGAGGAGGGGCACACCCAGGGGGGACAACAATGGCCAGGAAGTGGAGGAGGGGTATCAGGCCACCAATGGACCCTCATCCCACTGATGACTGAAATGAAAAGGAGGGAGCCCATTCTCTTGTGCCTCTGTGCCGGCATTCAGTATTCACACCACTTGCAGCTAGCAGTACTCTATGCTGCTCTCGCAATGCATGAGATCGGCATAGAGGAAGTGCTAGCCCCATAAGATTCGACTAGTGCAGGGGCCAGAACACAAAGAGGAGAAGCAGAATGGGCTCCCCTGTCTGCTCTTGATGGTATGTGTTTGTGAACGAATGAACGAGTGAATAGGATCCTGCCTGGGTGTGTGTGTCTGTCTGTGTGTGTGTGTGTGTGTGTGTGTGTGTCTGTCTGTCTGTCTATGTGTGTGTGTGTGTGTGAGTGAATGGGAACCTGCCTGAGTGTGTGTGAATGGGAACCTTCCATTGTGTGAGTGTGTGTATGTGAGTGAATGGGAACCTTCTCTGTGTGAGTGTGTGAATGGGAACCTTCCTCTGTGTGTGTGTGTGAGTGAATGGGAACCTTCTCTGTGTGTGTGTGTGTGTGTGTATGTGTATGTATGTGTGTGTGTGTGAGAGAGAATGAATGGGAACCTGGCTGGATGTGTGTGTGTGTGTGTGTGTGTGAGTGTGAGTGAGTGGGAACCTTCCTGTTTGTGTGTGTATGTGTGAATGAGTACCTAACTGTTTATATGTGTGTGTGATTGGGAACCCAAATGGGTGTGTGTGTGTGTGTGTTTGTGTGTGTGTGTGTGAGAATGGGAAGTGACCTGCGGTGTTGTGTGTGAATATGAGCCTGCCTCTGTGTGTGAAGAAAGTTTGTGCTGCCCCACTAATCCGTGACAAGCTCAGGGTGATTGGAAATCAAGTTTTCAGGTATATAGTGCAATTTTCCATCTTTATTAATTTTAATTATTGGGTGTCTGGTCTGCCATTTTGAATTATTTTATTGCTGTTTAGAAAATTTTGTATGAGCTCTTTATTATTGGATGTTATTCTATTCCTTAGCTTGTGAGATACATTTTTTTTTTATTTGTGTGGTTTTACTAATAGGATTGATTTATATTGCTTGATTTCAATGTTTGATGATTTATGAGGACTGGTGATGTTTGTTTCTCCATTGTTGCATTACATACAGAGTCTGGCTTGTTGCAGTTTCCTGTTCAGTTTCTGTCTCTATGTTTCAATTTATAATTTATGGTCTCTTTATTCTGTGTTTGGTGAGGGTGAGTCTGTGTTAGGCCTGTTTAACTGAGGTGGGATATTCTGCCAGCTTGCAGTTTCTATGTAGGGATCTATAGCAGCCTGGTTATTTCTGTTTTTCCCACAGGACATTTATTGGTGTTTTAAAGCTTGGTGTAATATTTGCAGTCTCACCTTTTCATAGATAGGGTTGTTCCTGTTTGAGTGCTGGCACTTAGCACTGTTTTAGTATGGGACGTTTACCATGTCATTATTTTCATTTAGTTTACTCAAGACTTTCTGAGGACCAAAACCACACCCAACATGTTACAATAGGCCTAAAGCATTTGGGTTTATTAGGTGGCACCACAGGAGTGCAAACATTTCTATACAACAAAATGGTGCCAGATTACAGGATCTGCCGGCACCATTTTTACATGTATTTATTTTTTTATATATACCAACATTCGATCTGACATATCACATCGGTTTACAGTAAAACTGGAGCTAAAAAGACATTGCTTTCTTATTCTTTCTTACAGTATAACTTTGAATCAACATTAACTGGATTAATGTAACATTAACATTGCTTGCTACTATGAACATAATCAGCGAGAGTCAAAGGTGCTAGGGAGGACCTAGTCCTCAGGTTCTTACTTACAGAGTAACTTAGAATAAACAATAATTGAAATTAAGGTAACAAGATGCTACTAAGGGCATTATCAGTGAGTATCCATGGAATGTCTTCCAAGGCATTCTATGGGAGGACCGCTATTTTTTCTTACTGTTGGAGATTGGTTGGCATTAGGAAGCTGATGAAAAGGCTTTCTTGAAAGAGCCATGTCTTCAGGGTTTTTTTTTTTAATGTTTGCGACGTGGGTTCCATTCTTAGCTGTACTGGAAGGTTGTTCCAAAGAGCCGGGCCTACCATTGATAGTGTGCGCTCTCTTACCCATTTTCAGGTGCGTCACTTTCGGAGGGGGGATTGGAAGCAGCCCAGTATTAGTGGAGCGGAGGTTCGTTTGGGGAATGTGAAAGTGTAGTGATGCATTCAGCCAGGCAATCCTGTCATTGTTGAGAGTTTTGTGAATGAGAGTTAGAGTTTTGTATTGGATTCTAAATGGGATGGGTAGCCAGTGTAGGTCTTTGAGGATTGGTGCAATATGATCCAATCTTTTACTGTTAGTGAGTGATCTTGCTGCTGCATTCTGTAACAGCTGCATTGGTCTGATGGTGGCAACTGGGAGGCCCAGGAGGAGGGTGTTGCATTAATCGAGTTTTGAGAAAAGTAGTGCCTGCAGAACTGTTCAAAAGTCTTGGGTATAAAAAAGCAGTTTGAGTTTTTTTAGGACTTGGAGTTTGAAGTATCCATCTTTTATCACAGTGTTAATGTGTTTTTTTTAAAGATTAGCTCGCTATCTAGGATGACGCCTAGGTCTTTTACTGTTGAGACTATTTGATTCTTCATATGGGAAGCTGTGCCATCGTGGGAAAGAGCTGTGGTGGATTTGTTTGTTATATATAAAATTTCAGTTTTATTATGGTTGAGTGAGAGAGACATTTGTAAGAGAAGCTGAGTTATTTCTGATAGATAAGTCTCCCAGAGTTTTAGGGTGTTCTCGAGGGTCTCTTTAAGGGGGAGCAGAATTTGAACATCGTCCGCATAGACGTAAAAGGATAGGCCTAATCCAGATACAGAGGGGCAGCATGTAAATGTTAAAGAGGGTGGATGAAAGGGAAGATCCTTGCGGGATGCCGTGTGGAAGGGGTATTTGTTTGTATTCTGTTGAGTTTAGTCTTACTTTAGGATCTGCCTGATAGGTATGAGTTAAACCATTTGATCATGGTGTTGCATAAGCCAATTTCTCTTAATCTTTTTAACAGTATTTCGTGGTTAATGGTGTCGAATGCAGTGGAGATGTCAAGTAGAATCAATAGGTAGGAGCAGCCGCTTCGAGTCCTCTGAGGACTGTGTCAACCAGGGTGAGTAGTAGCGTTCCTGTGCTAAGGAACTTTCTGAAGCCATGTTGAGCTGAAGATAATATGTTCTGATTTTCCAGATGCTCAGAGAGTTGGCGATTGGCAATTTTTTCTAGGATCTTGGCTAGGAAGAGAAAATTGGAGATGGGCCTGAAGTTTGTTAGGTTGCATTTGTTGAGTTGTGTTTTTTTAAGAATAGGCTTAATGATGGCACATTTAAGGTTATCTGGGAAGATACCCTGTTCGAGTGATAGATTGACTATGTCAGCTATGGGTCTGGCAATGATGTTGGGGTTTCAGGATTTTTATTGGGATGGGGTCGAGGGGATGTGCAGCGGGGTATGTTTTTTGGATGATTGCTTCAACTTCAGATGATGCAACGGTCTCAAATTGTGTCCATGTGGCATTAGGTCTGGTTGTTGATGTTGTAGTATCCTTGTTCATGTAAGGGTTTTTTGCGATTAAGGTTGATATTTTGTCACTGAAAAATTGGGCTAATTCTTCGCAAGTTCTCGTTTGATTATCATTTGTGGGTGAATTGTGAATTGGTTGAGTAAGGTCTGTTACATATGCAAATAGGGTTCTGGGATTAAATTGATAGTTATGTATCTTCTTTGTGTAGAACTCACGCTTGGCTTTCTCAATGTCTGATCTGTATATGTATAGGATGGATCTGTATTTGTCTTTTAGGTGGGTTTCTCCTCCATTTTTTCTCGGCTTGTCTTAGTATGCATTTGAAACTCTGGGGTATACCATGGGGCTTTATATTTGGTGGATGGCTTGATTTCTTTTCTGATAATTGGGCATTTAATCCTTGAAACCTCTGAGTTGATGATGATCCAGGAGTTTACTGCAGAGTTTGCATCATTCTTGTTTAGGGATTTTAAGGTATCCAGTAGAATTTCTATTAGGTCTTCACTGGTGCACGATTTGGTAAATTCAATGTATTTATTGAGATTGTTTGTCTCCGTGTGGGGGTTTTCTAGATATAATTTGGTTTGTATAAGTTTATGATCTGACCAGGAAATAGTGGTTGCTGATGGGGCATTGTGCGAAATTTTTCCATTGATGAATATAAGGTCGTGTGTGACCTGACCTTTGGGTGGGGGTATTAATTATTTGTTTAAAACCGATTGCCGTCATAGTATCCAATAGGAGTTCGCAGGTGGGTGAAAGAGGTATTTTATCAATGTGAAGGTTGAAATCACCCAGGATAACTGTGGGGATATCCATGTTGATGCTGGTTGTGATGGCTTCAATTAGTGGGGACAGGTTGTGTTCGAGTAGGCCTGGTGGGGCATAGAGCAATAAAATCTGTAAGTTTTTTTATTTGAAAAAACTTATTTCGAGGGGCGGTGGTAGGTTGATGGGTGGATTTTAAATTTAAATTTCTTTAAGGCCTGCCTCCTTTTCTATTTGGTCTGGGTATGGAGTAAATGCTGTAAATTGTTTTGGGAAGTTGATTGATTAGGGCCACATCTGAGCTTTGGAGCCATGATTCAGTCACACAAAATAAGTCAGGGTGGTTGTCTGAGAGCAGGCCATGAAGAATCGGTATCATTTTTGTCACGGACTGCGCATTAAGTAGAAACAGAGTTAAGACAGTAAGGGCTGTCATCTGGGAATTGGGGTTGATGGGGATAGAGTGAGAGCCTGTAGTTTGTTTGTGCGCTTTGTTTTGCATCTCTTAGTGTTCCTGTTCTGGCTTAGTGTTGGGATTGCGTATCCAAATTCCACGTTGGGGTTTATGAGTTAGCAAGGACGTTGGTCAGAATAAAGTACTTACAGGTGATGGTGACACTAGGATCTGAAGTGCTGAGGGAGAAGGTGAGATGTTAGTGTAGCTGGAAGTGTTTGTGCTGCTTTCCTGGCATGATTGTTCAGGCAATAGTCGGCGGGGCAGCACAAAAGGGCAGGCCCCGTAGCTGCGCTCCTTAGACGTGCAACACCCAACACGCGGCACCCTTTAGGGTTCGTCGAGGCGCCCATGACATGGCCGGTGGGTGGGCCTCTCCGCCGAGGGGAGGAGGGGTGTGGGGTGCCAGTCAGAGAGCTGCCGGTGGCCTGAAAAGAGTAGCGAATGGTCCAGCAGGGCTCTGGACCCCGACGGGTCAGCACCGGCCATGCAGAGCATGTGGTGTGGCCAGGGACAGCCAGAGCGAGGCGGTGAATGCGGCCCGCGCCTGCCCTTTAGGGCTTGTTGAGGCTCCGATGACGTGGCCGGTGGGTGGGCCTCTCCGCCGAGGGGAGGAGGGGCACGGGGCACCGGTTGGAGGGCTGAGGTGGCCTGAAAAGAGTAGCGAACGGTGCAGCAGGGCTCTGGACCCCGACGGGTCAGCTCCAGCCGCGCAGAGTATGTTATGCGGCCGGGGAGAGCCGGAGCGAGGCCATAATGGTTAGTGGATGACTCCGGCTCATTTTTGACATTCAGGTTCAGGGGGAGTATCAATTTTAAAAGTTTAGATTGCCGACGGAAGATTGGCTTTTTTTGGTAGAGAAGGGGTCCTGTGACAGAGTGAGAGATTGACTGTTTCTACTGTGTTTTGGTTACTGGGAAAAACATCATTCTGAGTTTAAAAAAAAAAGGGAACCAAGAGGAGAGCAGTACAGTAATTGTTCACACAGGGCAGAAAAAATGCTATTACTGGCCCTAGCAATGGGCACTGAGAGATCCCATCCCGCCCAGTGGCAGAAGTGGAGGAGGGCGATTGATTGAAAGGAAAGAGAAGGGAGGAGTGGAAAGGAGGAGGTGAGGAAAGGGGTGGGGGGTGATGGATTGAAAGGAAAGAGAAGAGAGGTGTGGAAGGGAGGTGGTAAGGGAAGGAGTGGGGGTGAGTGGGAGTGAAGGGGTGAGTGACAGAGGGAAGGCGTGGGGGTGATTGATTGAAAGGAAAGAGAAGGGAGGAGTGGAAAGGAGGAGGTGAGGAAAGGGGTGGGGGGTGATTGATTGGAAAGAGAAGAGAGGAGTGGAAGGGGTGGGGGTGAGTGGGAGTGAGGGGGTGAGTGACAGAGGGAAGGGGTGGGGGGTGATTGATTGAAAGGAAAGAGAAGGGAGGAGTAGAAGGGAGGTTGTAAGGGAAGGGGTGGGGTGAGTGGGAGTGAGGGGGTGAGTGACAGAGGGAAGGGGTGAGTGACAGAGGGAAGGGGGAGTCAGAAGGAAGGGTAGAAAGGTTGTGTGTGCGTATATGACAGAGAGAGAGGAGAAAGTTTGGGTATTAACTCCTCTCCTGCTTCCTCCTCCTCTCCACTATTCCTCAACAATCTCAGGGATAATGAGGTATGGTTATTATGCATTTGTATTTACTTTATCTTGCTTTAGGGAGACTGAGGTATGGTTATTATGCATTTGTATTTACTTTATCTTGCTTTAGGGAGACTGAGGTGTGGTTATTATGCATTTGTATTTACTTTATCTTGCTTTAGGGAGACTGAGGTATGGTTATTATGCATTTGTATTTACTTTATCTTGCTTTAGGGAGACTGAGGTATGGTTATTATGCATTTGTATTTACTTTATCTTGCTTTAGGGAGACTGAGGTGTGGTTATTATGCATTTGTATTTACTTTATCTTGCTTTAGGGAGACTGAGGTATGGTTATTATGCATTTGTATTTACTTTATCTTGCTTTAGGATTAATCATTTGCTTTGGATTAAAAGGGAGCCGATCATCTGCTTACCAAGAAGATCATTTTGTGGCAACCATTCGACCAGCTTTGTATTGTTTCCCAGGTTCTTAGGTCTGCTCCCAGAAAACCTGTAATGTGTATGGGAAAGATATTTAAATGTTAATACTTCATTTTCATAATTGATTCTTATTATTGCTCATGAGATTACAACTATCAGCAGGGAAGCAGCTCCTCTGCAGTGCTGACACCCGTATGGATTGCAGGAGGAAATGTCCTCTGCTGGCATTTAATATTATTCTTTCAGAGCAACCTGTGAGGACGCTTATTAGCAGGGAGGTCCATACTAGTCATTCTGCTAATGGTAAACTTCCCACTGAATAGACTTAGCTAAACTTCCCTGGCTACTGCTAGCCGTTTAACTTTAAACCTAACTGGCCAGCTACTGCAAAACATAAACTACCCATAGTGTACAGTTTCAGCAGTCAGAGTAATCTGCAGCGCCGGCAGCGGGTGAGTGGAGACCTTGCTCGTGGGGTAACATGGGGGAGGGGGGTCTGGAGGGATGGGGGCACAGCAGGACTACTAAGACTGCGAGTGGGTGGGAGGGAAGGGAACTGCATCCAGATCTGTGCTACCAGGAATGGGGGAGGGGCCAGCAAGCTGCCTAACTCAGGAGAATTATAAATTAGGGATGTGAATCGTGTGCCATATCGTCTTAACGATTGAAATCGTGTGGCAGGAGAAGAAAATCGTGTTAGGCACGATTATTTCGTTGAAAATCGTTAAAAATCGTTTTTTCCGATTAGTGCGCACTAACTCCCAATTAGTGCGCACTAACGGGAGTTTGTGCACACTAACAGAAATTGATACAATTTGACACTTTTCAGGTCAGTTAAGGTCAGTTTAGGAATGAATATGTATTCCTATTGGCTGCCCTCTTATTTATTCATGTTACCAAGGTTCCCACTGACAGTATATGGGGGATGGGAAATGGAAACAGTTGGTAGCTTGACAAAAAAAGTAATGTGATCAGTCAATGTGACTAGAACTTGTGCCCTATCCCTGATACCGGGAGTGTTGTGATCTTCCTGCACACAGTGCCCTAACCCTGGCACCAGGGGTGTTGTGATCTTCAAGTACACACAGTGCCCTTTCCCTATTAATACCAGGAGTGTTGTGATCTTCCTGCACACAGTGCCCTAACCCTGGCACCAGGGGTGTTGTGATCTTCATGCACACAGTGCCCTATCCCTATTAATACCAGGAGTGTTGTGATCTTCCTGCACACAGTGCCCTAACCCTGGCACCAGGGGTGTTGTGATCTTCCTGCATACAGTGCCCTATCCCTATTAATACCAGGAGTGTTGTGATCTTCCTGCACACAGTGCCCTAACCCTGATACCAGTGGTGTTGTGATCTTCCTGCACACAGTGCCCTAACCCTGGCACCAGGGGTGTTGTGATCTTCATGTACACACAGTGCCCTATCCCTATTAATACCTGGAGTGTTGTGATCTTCCTGCACACAGTGCCCTAACCCTGATACCAGGGGTGTTGTGATATTCCTGCACACAGTGCCCTAACCCTGGCACCAGGGGTGTTGTGATCTTCATGTACACACAGTGCCCTATCCCTATTAATACCAGGAGTGTTGTGATCTTCCTGCACACAGTGCCCTAACCCTGACACCAGGTGTGTTGTGATCTTCCAGCACACAGTGCCCTATCCTATACCAGGAGTGTTGTGATCTTTCTGGACACAGTGCCCTAACCCTGACACCAGGGGTGTTGTGATCTTCCTGCACACAGTGCCCTATCCCTATTAATACCAGGAGTGTTGTGATCTTCCTGCACACAGTGCCCTAACCCTGACACCAGGGGTGTTGTGATCTTCCTGCACACAGTGCCCTATCCTATACCAGGAGTGTTGTGATCTTCCTGGACACAGTGCCCTAACCCTGACACAAGGGGTGTTGTGATCTTCCTGCACACAGTGCCCTATCCCTATTAATACCAGGAGTGTTGTGATCTTCCTGCACACAGTGCCCTAACCCTGACACCAGGGGTGTTGTGATCTTCCTGCATGCAGTGCCCTATCCCGCCTGCATTACTAGTGAGAGGCTGGCTTCACAGACAGGGGGGAGCTTCCTGACCCTCACTCCTCCCCTCCCCATGTCCCAGCCAGTGAATGGGGTGTGTGTGAGGGGGGGGGGGGGGGAGGATGGTGAGGCTGAAACAGCTCCTTCCCTGCATTACTAGTGAGAGGCTGGCTTCACAGACAGGGGGGAGCTGCCTGACCCTCACTCCTCCCCTCCCCATGTCCCAGCCAGTGAATGGTGTGTGGGTGAGGGGGGGGGGGAGGATGGTGAAGGGTGAGACAGCTCCCTCCCTGCATTAGTAATGAGAGGCTGGCTTCATAGACAGGGGGGAGCTGCCTGACCCTCACTCCTCCCCTCCCCATGTCCCAGCCAGTGAATGGTGTGTGGGTGAGGGGGGGGAGGATGGTGAAGGGTGAGACAGCTCCTTCCCTGCATTATTAGTGAGAGGCTGGCTTCACAGACAGGGGGGAGCTGCCTGACCCTCACTCTTCCCCTCCCCATGTCCCAGCCAGTGAATGGTGTGTGGGTGAGGGGGGGGGGGGAGGATGGTGAAGGGTGAGACAGCTCCCTCCCTGCATTAGTAATGAGAGGCTGGCTTCATAGACAGGGGGGAGCTGCCTGACCCTCACTCCTCCCCTCCCCATGTCCCAGCCAGTGAATGGTGTGTGGGTGAGGGGGGGGGAGGATGGTGAAGGGTGAGACAGCTCCCTCCCTGCATTACTAGTGAGAGGCTGGCTTCACAGACAGGGGGGAGCTGCCTGACCCTCACTCCTGACTTCCCCCATGTCCCAGCTAGTGAATGGTGTGTGGGTGAGGGGGGGGGAGGAGGATGGTGAAGTCTGAGACAGCTCCCTCCCTGCATTACTAGTGAGAGGCTGGCTTCACAGACAGGGGGGAGCTTCCTGACAAAAATAACAAAAAGAATAAACAAACAAGTTCTAGTCACATGAGTGATGATCATCACGTTACTTTTTTTGTCAAGCTTCCAACTGTTTCCATTTCACATCCCCCCAACCATTACCTCAGTGGGAACCTTGGTAACATCAATAGATAAGAGCACAGCCAGCCAATAGGAATACATATTCATTCCTAACTGACCTTTACTGACCTGGAAAGTGTCAATTTGTATCATTTTCAGTTAGTGCGCACTAACTCCCGTTAGTGCGCACTAACACAATTTAACGATTTTTAATGATAAATCGTTAGAATTTCTATTGTATTGTATTTTATAACGATTTAAGACGATATTAACATTATCGGACGATAATTTTAATCGTTGAAAAACGAATCATATCCCTACTATAAATGTAGGGGCCGATGCAATAGATTGGGCTCAGCCGAGTGCACCGTATAACCTGCACTCCCACGCTAATCCACCCCCTAATGCAACAGGGGGATTAGCGCCCATTTAACCCAGGTCGCATGTGGAGAGAATGTAATAGCGCTCATCACATGCAAATGCATGCGAATCAGCCTATTACTCATTCACTCCGCATGCAAAAAGATAAATGTGCATCTCAGATGCTCATTTATTGCTCAGGTATTAAGCCTGGAGCAGGCGTTGATAGCTCAGCGCAGGTAAAAGCAGAAAAAACCTACTTTTTTAAAGTAAAAAAATAAAAATAAAATAATTCGGCAGAGCGCCAAGTTATGAAAACTGGCGCCTCTTAACTAGCGCGACCCCCTAATTTACATATTGCATGGCACCCCCCTTGCGTTAAGAAAGCGGTTTGGGAACAGGGGGTGTGTGGCACAAGGATCAGGAGGGGAAGAACTGAGCTGCTTTATTTATTTTTGTTCTTTTCGTGACAGTGCTACTTTCCCGCATGTTTTTTAAAGATATCTGGGTAAGTAGGGAGCTATCCAGCCACACAAGGCCTAATCTAAACCTGGCATAGGTAACCTAGCCAGATATCCCTGATACTCCATATCTAAGCCCTTCCCTGCATCCCCAGAGAATAGCTGGCTGGATATGCCACATTTGCTAATTAGATGGGTAATTTCTTATTTACCCTTCTAAATGTCTTTTGAATATGGACCTCAGGGAAACATAGAAACACGACAGAAATAAAAGATCGTATGGCCTATCTAGTCTGCCCAACTAATTTATCTTCAGAATTCCCATCACTGCCTCAGAAATCCCCTGTGTTTATCCCATGATTTATTGAATTCATATACTGCTTTTCTCTCTCTCCTCCACCTCCACTGGGAGGCCGTTCCATGCATCCCCCACCCTCTCTGTAAAGAAATATTTCCTAAGATTACTCCTGAGCCTACCCCCTTCACACTCATCCCATGACCTCTCATTCTAGAGCCTCCTTTCTATTGAAAGAGGTTTGCCTCCTGTGCATGGAAACCTTGGAGGTATTTAAACGTCTCTAGCATATCTCCCCTATCTCACCTTTCCTCTAGGGTATTCATGTTTTAAGTCTATCCCCATATGCTTTAGGATGAAGACCACTGACCATTTTAGTGGCCTCCCTCAGGACTGACTCCATCCTGTTTATATCCTTGTGAAGGTTTGATCCCCAGAATTGTACTCAGTATTCCCAGTGAGGTCTCACCAGGGTCCTATACAGGGGCAATATCACCTCCCGTTTTCTGCTGACCATTCTCTCCTTATGCATCCAAGCATCTTTCTGGTTTTTACTGTCGCTTTATCCACCTGTTTAACCAGCTTAAGGTCTTCAGATACAATCACCCCCAGATCTCGTGTTTCTTTCATACTTAGAATAATTTCACCCTTGATATTGCACCTCTCCCTTGGGTTTTTGCAGCTTAAATGCATAATTCTCATGTTTTAGTTTTAAATCATAGCTGCCAGCCCCCAGATCATTCCTTGAGCTTCACTAGATCGCTCCTTATATTTTCCATGCCATCCTGACTATCTACCCTGCTGCAAATGTTGTCCATCGTGAGTGAGTGTTGAGAGGAGATCTGGCGAGCGGCTGAAGAGCATTGGTAATTATTGTTTGCTGGGTAACACTGGGACTTAACATTTTAGGGAGAGTTGAAATTGTGGGGTAAATTAAACTGAAAAGCAAGGAAAGCTGGGTAATTTCTCTTAATGTGTGTGTGTGCCTTGATTTCACTCCAGGACAGTTTCAGAGCAGTCCTAAGGCGTGGCTGGATAACTTGCTACTTAACCAGCTATATTTGAATTACAGCCATTAAAGTGGCTGCAAAATGGAACTTAACAAAAACATTTGGGAGATTTAAACCCAATCTCTCAGTCCCCCATCCGTGAAAACAGTTAAAAAAGATAATTGTAGCATTCTATCCCCCCAACCTCCTCCAACTTACCAACTTTAAAACACAATACTGGCACCCTACCCTCCTTCTCCAATTTTAAGCGTAAATATGAATGCTCTTCTGACTCCGCTCTCCACCCACAACCTAGAATCCCTGGCGCTGTCCTGGATCCCTGAATCTCCTGCAAGGAATGTGAGAGTCTCCTTTCAGCGTAAGAGACTCCTCGCTCCCACCAAGGATTATCGGGATCCTGGAGAGGGGAAGGAGGAATGGGAAGTGTGCACAGGAAGGGGGTGGGATTTAACTTAAACCCAGGGAAGGAGGGACAGCTGGCCTTGAATCACTAGTGCCCACTGTTTTTTAAAATTTGAGAGATTTTTTTTTTTTTAGTGTTTTTAGTGCTTTCTTGGCTGATGCTGCACACTTGGGCTGTGCAATTATTTTTCCCGAATTAGGCAATGTCAACGATATTGCCTAATTCAGAATGGTTCGGGAGAACCAAAAAACAATTGAATTTTTTCCGAAATTTTGGAAAAAAATCATTTTTAAGTTAGTGCGCGCTAATTCCGCCAGACTGAGCAGAAGATTTCAATGTATTTTCCATGATGACACCTCGATCCTTTTCCTGAATGGTGACTCCTAATGTGGAACCATACATTATGTACATATAATTTGGGTTACTCTTCCCAAAGTGCATCACTTTGCACATGTCCACTGAAAGTTTCATTTGCTATTTGCATGCCCAGTCTCCCAGTTTTGCAATGTCCTCTTGTGATTTAACAGCTTTGGCAGATTTGATCAGCTCACTTGTTGTTCCCATGTCCAGGTCATTTATAAATGTATTAAAAGGCAGTAACAGATCCCTGGGACACTCCACTATTTACTTTTCTCCATTAGGAAAATGTTACATTTAGCCCTCCTCTTTTTCTTTTAACACTTCCCCATCCCATGATTCTTTAATTTCCTAAGAAGTCTCTCATGAGTGACTTTATCAAATGCTTTCTGGAAATCCAGATACACTATATCAAATGGCTCACCTTTATCCACAGGTTTATTTATGCCCTCAAAAAATGTAGCAAATGTGTGAGGCAAAATTTCCCTTGGCTAAATCCATGTTGACTTTGTCCCATTAAACTTTGCTAATCCATATGTTCAGCAATTTTCTTCTTTATGATAGTTTCTACCATTTTGCTTGACACAGACATCAGACTCATTTGTTTGTAATTTCTGGATCACCCTTAAATCCCTTTTTAAAAATCGGCTTTACATTGGCAACACTTCAGTCTTCAGGTACCATAAACGATGTTACTGATAATTTACAAGTTTCTAATAGCAGGTCTGTAATTTCATTTCATAATTCTTTCAGCACTTTGGGATATATACAGTCTGGTCCAAGAGATTTGCTACTCAGTTTGTCAATTTGCCCTAGTACATAAGAACATAAGAAATTGCCATGCTGGGTCAGACCAAGGGTCCATCAAGCCCAGCATCCTGTTTCCAACAGACGCCAATCCAGGCCACAAGAACATGGCAATTACCCAAACACTAAGAAGATCCCATGCTACTGATGCAATTAATAGCAGTGGCTATTCCCTAAGTATAATTGATTAATAGTCATTAATGGACTTCTCCTCCAAGAACTTATCCAAACCTTTTTTGAACCCAGCTACACTTTCGGGCGGATTTTCAAAGCCCTGCTCGCCGGCGCGCCTATTTTCCATAGGCCGCCGGCGTGCACAGAACCCCGGGACTCGCGTAACTCCCGGGGTTTCTGAAAAGGGGCGTGTCGGAGGCGTCGCCGAGTGACGCTGCGTTTGGGGGGGCGTGGCACGGCATTTGGGGGCGGGCCCGGGGCGTGGCGCTGGCCCGGGGGCGTTCCGGGGGTGTGGCCGCGCCCTCCGGAACTGCCCAAAATCGGCAGCCTTGCGCGCGCCGATCCAGGATTTTAGAGGCTACGCGCGTATCTTATAAAATCCAGCGTACTTTTGTTTGCGCCTGCTGCGCAAACAAAAGTACGCGATCGCGCAGTTTTTAAAAATCTCCTCCTAACTGCACTAACTACATCCTCTGGCAACAAATTCCAGAGCTTTATTGTGCATTGAGTGAAAAAGAATTTTCTCCAATTAGGGTTAAATGTGCTGCTTGCTAACTTCATGGAATGCCCCCTAGTCCTTCTATTATTCAAAAGTGTAAATAACCGAGTCACATCTACTCGTTCAAGACCTCTCATGATCTTAAAGACCTCTATCATCTATCTTGCATCAGTAGCATGGGTTCTTCTTAGTGTGTGGGTAATTGCCAGGTTCTTGTGGCCTGGTTTTGGCCTCTGTTGGAAACAGGATGCTGGGCTTGATGGACCCTTGGTCTGACCCAGCATGGCAATTTCTTATGTTCTTATCATATCCCCCCTCAGCCATCTCTTCTCCAAGCTGAACAGCCTAACCTCTTCAGCCTTTCCTCATAGGGGAGTTGTTCCATCCCCTTTATCATTTTGGTTGCCCTTCTCTGTACCTTCACCATCGCAACTATATCTTTTTTGAGATGCTGCGACCATAATTGTACACAGTATTCAAGGTGCGGTCTCACCATGGAGCGATACAGAGGCATTATGACATTTTCTGTTCTATTAACCATTCCCTTCCTAATAATTCCTAACATTCTATTTGCTTTTTTGACTGCTGCAGCACACTGAGCTGACGCTTTTAAAGTATTATCCACTATGATGCCTAGATCTTTTTCCTGGGTGGTAGCTCCTAATATGGAACCTAACATCGTGTAACTACAGCAAGGGTTATTTTTCCCTATATGCAACACCTTGCACTTGTCCACATTAAATTTCATCTGCCATTTGGATGCCCAATCTTCTAGTCTTGCAAGGTCCTCCTGTAATGTATCACAATCTGCTTGTGATTTAACTACTCTTAATAATTTTGTATCATCCGCAAATTTGATAACCTCACTCGTCGTATTCCTTTCCAGATCATTTATATATATATTGAAAAGCACCGGTCCAAGTACAGATCCCTGAGGCACTCCACTGTTTACCCTTTTCCACTGAGAAAATTGACCATTTAATCCTACTCTCTGTTTCCTGTCTTTTAACCAGTTTGTAATCCATGAAAGGACATTGCCTCCTATCCCATGACTTTTTAGTTTTCGTAGAAGCCTCTCATGAGGGACTTTGTCAAACGCCTTCTGAAAATCCAAATATACTACATCTACCGGTTCACCTTATTTATTTATTTATTTAAAATTTTTCTATACCGACATTCTTGAACAAAAATATCAAATCATATCGGTTTCCATTTAAACAGAACAGTCGCGACTATGGCGTTACATAGAACCTTTATCCACATGTTTATTAACACCTTCAAAAAAATGAAGCAGATTTGTTAGGCAAGACTTCCCTTGGGTAAATCCATGTTGACTGTGTCCCATTAAATCATGTCTTTCTATATGCTCTACCATTTTGATCTTGAGAATAGTTTCCACTATTTTTCCCAGCACTGAAGTCAGGCTCACTGGTCTATAGTTACCCGGATTGCCCCTGGAGCCTTTTTTAAATATTGGGGTTACTTTGGCCACCCTACAGTCTTCAGGTACAATGGATAATTTTAATGATAGGTTACAAATTTTAACTAATAGATCAGAAATTTCATTTTTTGGGTGAGTTCACAGTTGTCTTTCCTTCCAGTTTTACCCAGGTATGTGCCAAATATTTTAATTATATATGTGCTACACGGTCTATTGAATAACAAAGATATCTGTCCTTTGCAGAAAGTAAAAATAAATAACTGAAAGCAAGCAAACCAGTAACGGGGCAACTACACATGTTAAACATAAAAGCGGAGTGTATTTGTTTCAGTCCCTGAAGCAGCGGTGTGAAACGCGCGTCGGACTGGACTTTAAATTTCCTTGATACCTTGAGTCATACCAAGGAAGGTATTACCCCGATACAGAATTTTACAAAAAACTTTGGAAAAATACCAAAAAAACACGCAAAAGAATAAAGGACTTGGGCCAATGATTAAATACGACCTGAAGTGGCAAAACCTTAAGCTAAAATATGCTGTTATGCCCGCAGGTGTTATGATGGCTCCATAAACAATAGCACATTAAGAAAAATCATAGTTACATGACGTCTTTCTAGTGAGAATTGTACTTGTTGTGTCCGAATACATAACTGTTTACAGTGTGTGGTTTCCACAAATTTACAGTATTACAATATGGCACACACACCCTGGGTAAACATCCTGAGCTTCTCTCAGGACCAACTCAGCAACACATTACAAAGTGAATCTCTGTTCTCAAGTGATCAACCTATTCCATCAGTCTCCAGTTGGTCTGAAATCACTATGTTGCACAAAAGATTAATTTGCACGGAACTCCATGGAGCTACAATGGTAGAATACTTAAAACATCACCGCATCCCCAGAGATCTCAGGATGGTTAAAGAACCTAAAATTTACACAGAATATCCTGAGTTCCTGGAACAATGGTCCTTTATTTTGAACAAATGCAGTATGGACCTGATGTTGTTAATAGTTAAACAAACTCATAAGATCATACAGGAACTACAGGATCAATCAATGGCCATGTTGGAATCTTTGAAGCAGGATGCAACCTTAGAAGCATTTGATAATGCTCACCAGGAATTCAAACGCAACATGGAAAAATTTAAAGCTGATGCAAAATTAGCCAAGATCAACAAATTCCAAAGAGACGAGGGAGATTATAAAAAAGGCCCCATCTATCCGTGGCTCAACCGTACTGCTAAACCCAAACAAGTCACCTTCAACACATCTGACCATTCTTCAGGCAGCGACGAAGAAACACCGTCGGGGGACGGCTTAAAACAAGCACCCCAACGTGGACAAACAGACAGAGGGAGAAGACGGGGGTCCCGAAATTATCACAATGCAGACTGGAATCGTCCAAGAACGAGGTCACAGTATCAACCAAACAACCCCCCTCCAGCTACTCAGAAAGGTTGGAAATAAGATCAGCTGTTATTAACATATCAGGGTGCCAAATTACAGCTATTGAAGAAAGCGTCCTGAACAAAGGACTAAATTTTGTGCCCACCCAACGTCATGATCCTTTCCAATTTCGTTGTGACTTCCATAAATTCATCAGGCAATTACAACGTAAAGTTTATCTGTCACTCAGTCCGTTTGAGACTTCTCCGGCATCAATTACTTCCATAGTCAAAAATAAATCAAAGTGGAGCCTGCCACCACCGGGAGATGCAGCCATCATCACGTTCCAACAATTAGTTATGCGCGATGTGGAATGAATTGAAAAAACAAAATCCCATAGTTATTATAACTTGACCAAAGAAGAACATCAGGCACTCCAACACCTACGCGACAGACAAGATATTGTTATCAAACCCGCGGATAAAGGGGGCGCAGTGGTTATTATGAGCTTCACATCATATATTGAGGAAATTCAGAGACAACTTTCAAATACATTGTTTTACCAAGAATTGCAAACGGATCCGACTGATGAAATATTAGCCGAAGTCACACAACTAGTAAATAGAGGACATGACTTGGGATTTCTGACCAACAGTGAGCGAGATTTTCTAATTAACAAACAGCCTACTATTCCAGTCATATACATCGTCCCCAAAATTCATAAAAATTTAGAAAAAAACCCCGGTAGACCAATTGTCTCTGCCAAACAATCTGTATTAGAACCAATCTCCATTTTCTTAGACAAACTTCTACAGCCGTATGTTTCTCAAGCGGATTCATACATTAAGGACACTTCCGAAATGTTACAATTTTTATCCACAGTCACGTTATCTAATGACAGTATACTTATTACCATGGACATTGAATCCCTCTATACAGTTATTCCCCAAGGAGAACTGTTGACAGTAATTTCTACAGTATTAAAGAATCGAGTGCCCCCTCAACGTATTCCCACATCATTTGTGATTGAACTTCTACATTTAGCATTAAGCAAGAACTATTTTATGTTTCAGAACAAATTCTACTTGCAAACTTGTGGCACCGCCATGGGAGTGGCCATGGCTCCAGATGTGGCCAATTTATTCGTCACTGCGTTTGAATCACAGTATATCAATCAAAATCAGTGGTCCGCTCAGATTAAACACTGGAAACGATACATAGATGACGTGTTCATAGTATGGCAAGGATCCGCTGCATCCCTACTTGAGTTTCATTCTTGGTTGAACAACTTAAACTCATGTTTGAAATTTACAATAAACTATGACCAACATCAAGTGGCGTATTTAGACATCCTCATAACCAGAAGCGAAGTTACTATCATCACTACCCTCTATCAGAAGCAGAATGAGCGAAATAATCTTCTCAGATTTGATAGCTTTCATCCGAATACTTTCAAGTCCAACCTCCCTGTGGGGCAATTCATGCATATCCGACGCTTGTGCACTGAAGAGGAAGAATTCAAACTACAGGCAGAACACTTGGCAAAACGATTTTTACAACGAGGGTATCCCACATCCTGTGTAAAAAAGGCATACCGTCGAGCATTATACTCGAATCGTGACTATTTATTCCTTCCAAAAAAATTGCCAGATTCAAACCCACAAACTTTGGTTATGAGGCATTCATTGGTGTCCTCCTCTATTAGCAGAGCTATTAGAATGCACTGGTCAATCCTGCAGGATCTCCATCCTATGTTCAAGGAGCCTATACGAATAGCCTACTCCAGAGGAAGGAATATTAAGGATCAAGTTGTGCACTCAAGCTTACGTGAGGCATTAATTCCCCACATTACAGTTAACAATTGTGCCAATTGCACGTTCTGCACCTTAAAATCATCACAGACTACAATATGTACCGCAACAGGACGTACACTGTCGCTACCTCAATTTTCGTGCAGAACTTCATATGTCATCTATGCCATATTCTGCCCCTGCCCCCAAACTTACGTGGGCATGACAAAGCGTCCTATTCGCATCCGCTTAACAGAACACAAATGCTGCTTAAAAACAGGAAGAATTGAGGAGCCATTGGTCACTCATTTCATTGAACACAAACATACTTTTGCTGAAATTAAATGGACTGTTCTGGAAGTAATATCTGCACACTGGAGGCGAGGTGACAGAATACAACGTCTTCGTCAATGCGAACAACGATGGATTCTTACATTAAATACAGTGCATCCTAATGGACTCAACAAAGAAATAGAATGGGTCCATTTCATGTAAACGTCACACACACAGCTGAAGTTGGCTGATTTCACACAGCTGTGACATGCAAAATCACATATAATCAGCGAGACTCTCGCGGCAACTTTGCTCAGACGCCGGTAAGAGGAAACGGCGGCAAGGTTGGGTGAGTTCACAGTTGTCTTTCCTTCCAGTTTTACCCAGGTATGTGCCAAATATTTTAATTATATATGTGCTGCACGGTCTATTGAATAACAAAGATATCTGTCCTTTGCAGAAAGTAAAAATAAATAACTGAAAGCAAGCAAACCAGTAACGGGGCAACTACACCTGTTAAACATAAAAGCGGAGTGTATTCGTTTCAGTCCCTGAAGCAGCGGTGCGAAACGCGCGTCGGACTGGACTTTAAATTTCCTTGATACCTTGAGTCATACCAAGGAAGGTATTACCCCGATACAGAATTTTACAAAAAACTTTGAAAAAATACCAAAAAAACACGCAAAAGAATAAAGGACTTGGGCCAATGATTAAATACGACCTGAAGTGGCAAAACCTTAAGCTAAAATATGCTGTTATGCCCGCAGGTGTTATGATGGCTCCATAAACAATAGCACATTAAGAAAAATCATAGTTACATGACGTCTTTCTAGTGGTAATTGAAGTCTCCCATTATTACCACACTACCAATTTGGTTAGCTTCCCTAATTTCTCTTAGCATTTCACTGTCTGTCTCACCATCTTGGCCAGGTGGTCGGGGCCGGTGCAAGAGTATTAGGCACCCTAGGAAAACCTTACAGCCTGGCGCCCCTTTCCCCACCTTCCCATATACAATTTTATGCATTTATAACAACAGATTTTACATGAAAAATTACATTCTGAGGTAAAAATAATATACACGTTGTTGTGATAGTTACATGCACTGTTGTGATGCCAACAAGAAAACTTTGCAGCTTGGAATACATATGGCATCACACCTATTGTAACATGTTTTGTGTCAGCATGGTCCTCTCCTATCCACACAGTACTATCTGCCAACACTCAAACAGTAGCAACCCTACCTATGAAAAGGAATACCACAAATATTACACCAGAATCTAAAATATGAATACACCTCCTATCAGGAAAATAGAACAGGCCAAGCTACTACAGATCCCTAAGGAGAAACCACATGCTAAAATAATGCTTCATCTCAGTCTTTGCATGCAGAACACAGACCCTCATCAAATACAGAATAAAGCCACATAAAATATAAATAGAAATGTGCAGACAAAAACTGAATTGTAAAACACAGCACACCAGACTCAATACAATGCAACAATGGAAAAACAAACATTTCACCATTCCTCATGAAACAAACAATAAAATCAAGATATATAAATTATTAATCATAATAGTAAAATCATACTAATAAAATCATTTCAAAACAGCTGATGAATAGAATATCCAATAATTAAATACTCATGCAAATTTTGAAGGCTTTACCAAACACCAATAAAATATTTCAAAACAGCAAACACAAACACCACCCTATAATTAAAAATAAGGATAAAAAATCTCCCACACTCATACCTGGGAACTTTTGATTTTCAGTCTGAGCTTGTCATGGATTAATGGGAGGAGGTGGTGGCTGCCATACAAAGACTTTCTCCTCTCTCTCACATACACACGCTCCAACACTGGCATACTCTCGCTTACTTACACATATTCATACACACACTCACTCTCTCCCCCACGTGCTTTCACATACGCATACACTTGCTCTCTCTCCCCTACATGCACACACATACACACTCCCCCCATGCTTTCTCAAACATAAATGCTCTCTCTCCCCCACACACTCACTCTTCCTTACACGCTCTCTCTCACAAACACATACTCTTTTTACCCACATGCTCTCTCTCCCCGTATGCTCTCATATACACATGCACTCACACATGCTCACACGCATGTACTCTTTTCTTTTTTTCTCCCTCTTAGGTGTAGGCAGCAGCAGCAGCAGCTTTCTTCTTGGACTTCCACAGCATCAGGAGGCCTCCACTGACTTCCTCGTTCAGCAGATTTGCTGCCTCTCTCCTGCCACGCGGCCAGGCCGATCGCTGCCTCTCTCCTGCCGCACGGCCCAGCCGATCGCTGCCTCTGTTCAGCCGTGCAGCCTAGCTGATCGCACATCTCTCCTGCTGCATGATGCAGGTGATGATGCAATTGACCCTCTCAGTCTTTTCTTCTGGCCACTCCTTCCACCATTCTTCTTCCTGCCCACAAAGGCCCACAACACATTTCCTTTTCCAGTTCTTGAGGGCTAGAAGAAGGAGGTCCTACAGCTGCCAGTGTCAGGAATCGAGACAATGTTTTTTCACAATTCTGAGCAGGACCGATGGAAGCAGTACGTGGCTGCTGAGTTGCCCCCAAACCTGTGGCGATCACCTAGTTTGCCTAATGCTTCCACTGGCCCTGCAGGTGAACGGTAGTATACCCCTATCACTATAGTCTTCTCCAACACACAAGGGATTTCTACCCATAAAGATTCGATTAAGCATTTAGTCTCATGCAGGATGTTTATCCTGTTGGACTTTATGGCCATCCCAGATGTAAAGCGCCACACCACCTCCCACATGCTCCGCTCTGTCATTGCGATATAATTTGTACACCAGTATAGCACTGTCCCATTGCTTATCCTCTTTCCACCATATCTCTGAGATGCCATTTAAATCTATGTCATCATTCATTGAAACCAAAATGTATATGCACTTTAATTGCACTAGTTAGAGGGATCTATTAATTGTTAAACAAAGTTTCTACGTCAACACATTCTTCGTTTGATGCAAGAATTTCTTTACAGCGATTCATTCGGAAGTTAAACTTAAAATTGTTTTTTTTCTAAGGAGAACAATATTAAAACCCAAGATATCTCTGTTGTCCATACCCGATCACGATGGAACCCTCCAGGGCCGATAGACCCACATGTGAAGACATTCGAACAACTTGCTTTGCAGGATTTACGGACTTATGAAACCGGTAGACATCAATGGTATGATAATTTGACACGTACTTTGAGAATGGCACTGACCACTTTGGAAAGGAGTTCACAATTAATTATTAAACCCGCTGACAAAGGCGGAGCAGTAGTACTTCAGGATAAGATCAAATATGATGAAGCTATGCTCCATCATTTAAATGACAACAATTTTTACCATAAATTATTGAAGGACCCCACTAGTTCATTGATAAATTCAGTCCAGAGCATTGTGGATGAAGTGCGTGGTTTGACAGATAAGGAGAAAAAATATTTGTGACAGAAATCCCTCGGATTCTGGTTATTTATTCATTGCCCAAAATTCACAAGGATATTTTAAATCCCCCTATTCGTTCCATCATACCTCTAAACAAATCTGTATTAGAGGCGCCTGCTATATTGGTAGGTAAGATCTTACAGCCATAGAGGTAGATCTTAAAGTACGCACGAGCGTACTTTTGTTCGCACAACCGGCGCCAACAAAAGCACGCCGGATTTTAAAAGATACGCGCGTAGCCACACGTATCTTATAAAATCCGGGGTCAGTGCACGCAAGGCTGCACAAAATCGGCAGCCTGCACGCTGAGCCACACAGCCTGCCGCTGTTCCCTCTGCGTCTCCCCACCTTCCCCTCCCTTCCCCTATCTAACCCACCCCCCAGCCCTACCTAAATCCCCCCCCTACCTTTGTTGTACAAGTTACGCCTGCTTGAGGCAGGCGTAACTTGCGTGTGCCGCCTCGGCATCCCCCAGCACAGGCTGCAGTGCCGGGGGACTTGGGACCGCCCCCTGACCCCAGACATGCCCCCGGACACGCCCCTCCCGCCCCCTTTTATGAAGCCCCGGGACTTACGCACGTCCCGGGGCTTTGCGCGTGCCGGCGGCCTATGCAAAATAGGCGCACCGGCACACAAGTGCCCTGCGTGTGTAAATCTGGCAGGATTTACATGCACGGGGTTTTTAAAATCTACCCCATATGTTTTGAAAACAACATCATATACCAAGGATACCATTCACTTTTTTCAGAAACTTCAAGGGATGATTATGGAACAGGGGGTGGAGTATTGATTGGTGACAATGGATGTATCCGCATTGTATAAGAACATACCCCAACAACAAGCATTCGATACCATACAGCAATGTTTAACAAACAGAATTGGACATCAGCGGATACCTATCAGTGTTATTTTGCAATTACTGGAAACAATACTATTCAATAATTATTTCATGTTTGGATCTGAGATTTATTTACAAATTCATGGTATCTCTATGGGGTCTCCATTAGCTCCAACAACAGCCAATCTTTATAGGCTCAGTTTGAGGAAGACACCATATATGAATCAGGATTGTGGAAAGACATTGGAGTTGTTATATAGACGATGTCTTTTTTATTTGGAAGAGTACGATTGAAAGGTTGAAGTCTTTTCATGGCTGGATTAATTCGCAGAACGAACATCTTCATTTCACTGTACAATGGTCTGATTCACACATACCATTTCTTGATGTTTTGATACATATAGAGAATGGAGAATTGACGACATCAATATATCATAAACCTAATGATAAAAATAACCTTTTGAAATTTCATAGTCACCTTCCTTACTCCTTTAAATGTGGATTGTCCACAAGTCAGTTTTTTTGCATTACATTAATTTGTTCTAATTCACAGGATTTTGAAACTCAAGCTTTAATTTTGCAGGACAGATTCTTGGCAAGGGGGTATCCCAAAAAAGTAATTAAACAAGCTTACAAATGAGCAAAATATTCAGATAGAAAAATGCTTCTCCAATATAAACCTAGAAGACAGGATCTGAAAAGTAGCCACGTTGGGCTACCCATTGGAATCAGATAAGTCAGTTGATTATTCATTTTTTAGTTGAAACCGGGACATTTACAGCTGCTCATTGCAGCGTGCCACTTTGGAAACGCAAGAATGCATCAGCTTTGCTGATAATTACATTTGTGTTGAAATTGGGATATTTACAGCTGTCTTGTTGTGGAGTGATACTTTAAGAACACAAGATTGTATCGGCTCTGCTGACAATTACATTTAAAAAAAAAAAATTTTCAGGCAATATAAAAATACAAAAAAATGGTTGGAGGTGGATTGTTAATGATTACAAGATAATGGATCACCCAGTGTTGGGGATAAAAGATCATAAGTATGAAACTTTCCCTTCCTTCTTTAAAATTTTTCTTTGAGCATATATTTGTATGAATTATTGATATAAAGATACTAAATTAATGGTTAATTCAGCATTGGATATTATAGAAATGGATTTATACATTTAAAGATTAGGTTGAGAATAATTACCAAAAGGTGATATCATGTGGAATTGACTTTGTTTATCATTCATTCCTATACATTCTAATTCTCCCATCTTACTTCTTAGACTTCTGGCATTAGCATACAAACATTTCAAAGTTTGTTTTTTGTTTGTATTTTCATTCTGCTTTTTAATTGAAAGGGATGAGTTAGAATTTTTTAGCTCAGGTGAGTTTTTAGTTACTGGCACTTGGACTACTTTTCTTATTATTGGAACCTCACTGTCGGGATGCCCTAATTCTAATGCATCATTAGTATATCCTTTGAAGATACCTCTCTCCAACCATGTGCTGGAGGTTCTGGATTTAAGCTTTCTACCTAAGAGCCTAAATTTGGCCTCCAGAACCTCCCTCCTACTAAGAAATCAAAACAAGACAGACTGCTTTAGACCCCTACACAGAAATTTATTTATTTATTTATTGTTTTTGTTATACCGAGTTTCATGATAGGCATCACATCAACCCGGTTTACAAATAACAAGTAGTGTAAAGCATAACGTAACGTAAAAAACAATATTTTCAATAAGAACCTTGAACTTTAAATACAGTGAATCAGAAAAAGGGAGAGGGAAAGTTACAAAAAACAAGGAAAATAAACTTGGGATGGAAGGGGAGAAATTGAACAGCACAATATTTACACAATAATAACATAATATTTACACAATAATAACACAGTAGCAGAATCCCTCACACTGTCACACACTAGAGCACAGACAGACCCTCACCAAATGTAGAATAAAATGACTAGAAGCGTGCAGACAAAAACTGAACTGGAAATCATAAAAAGCCAGACTCTGCATGCTGTGCAACAATGGAAAAACCGAAACCACCATTCCTCATGAAACAATAAAATTACAAAATATAAAATATCAATCATAATAGTAAAACCATACTAATAAAAATAAATATTTCAATATACCCAACAAATAGAATAGCATTCTTGTTGTGTCCGTTGGTGCCCGATGCCCTCTCTCCGCCCTCCTTACCTCTCTGGCTCCTCCCTCTCCGACCGCGGGAAGATTGGCTGCTGCGGTGTTCTTCTGCCGCAAGTCCTCGGGCATTCCCAGACCGGCTCGACACTGCTATCTGCCATGTTCCTGGAGGCCTAGGGGCGCACGCGCGGTGCGGCCCCGACTGAAGTACTGGCATTGGCACGAACCTCGGGGGCGTCCCCCGAAGATGACATCACCCGCAACGGATATTTAAGGTCTCAGTATTTGCTAACACCTCGAGTTAGCAAGGGTTTTGCTACCTAAGCTACTCTGCCTCCTCAGACTTACCAGAGGTACCCGCTCCTCGCTCTCTCCTTTGTTTTTCAGGTGACAGTCTGGAACCGGTACTCGCTCCTTGAGGGCCCTCGTTCCCAGACTTGCTCCATATACTCTTCTGCCTGGAAGTCATCACTACCAACTATCAGCTCGATACAGTAAAGTTCAGTTGAAGATTTCTCGTCTGTAACGAGCTCGCTGCGCACAATTCAGACGCGTAAGGCAAACCAGCGATACAGTCTCCAGTTTTGCGCGTCCGTAGCGCTTCTTAAAACAGACGCGTAACCCTTCCCGCACCCGGCATGTAAATGAACGAATTAGCTGTATAATGAAGGAATTAGCTATTCCCCTCCGATACCGTAACGGGCACTCAGGTTCTCTCATTAGTAACGCACTGTTTTGCCGCGGCCGTAACGTGTTAGTTTACCGCCTCCCCCTAGTAGGAGTTAGGACTGTGAGTCTAGTAACAAATCCATCGACACCGCTTAAGATACTCAAAAACAATAAAACACAATTTAAAAAAAAAGCGATACAGAGATGATCGAGAAAATGTAATGATGTGGGACACATAAAACCTGTCAGAAGAAAAAATAAAAATTTTAAAATACCTGTCGGAGGGCCGTGTGGGTCTAGGCGGCCGGCGGCGGCGGGAGCCGGGTGGTCGCGTGTTAAATCTAGGCCGTGGGCGGGTGGGCGCCTGTTCCAGGCGGCGGCGGCAGCGGCAGCGGGGGGACACGCGTTAGTTCGAGACGGCCGGCGGGCGGCGGGTGGTCGCGTGTTAAATCTAGGCCGGGTCCGCACAGGCGCGCATTCATTCACTGCCTGAGGCAGCCCCCACCGGCAGTGAATGAATTCATTCATCCAGGCGGAGGAGCCGGCGCACATTCATTCATTCACTGCCGGTGGGGGCTGCCGGAGAGGCAGCCCCCACCGGCAGTGAATGAATTCATTCATCCAGGCGGAGGAGCCGGCTGCTTTCGCCACCGGCTCCTCCGCCTGGATGAATGAATGCGCGCCTGTGCGACCCCTGCGATTCGGCGCTCAAGGTGGTCCCTCTCGGGATCATTCCCTGTGGGCGTGGTCATCTGCCATTGGTCCAAGGATCTACCCACAACTCTCCTATATAATAACAGATTGCTAACTCCTACCTGATTGCTCCTCCCATCAGGCAGCAGATCAATAACAATTCTATAATTAAATTCATAAAAATGTTTAAAACATTCCCAAAAACAAAATATTTCAAAAAGCAGCAGACATTAAATAACATCCAATAATTACAACTAATAAGGATTTAAAAAATTCCCAGCTTTCCATGCTTGGAATCCTTTGATTTCCAGTCACTGTGACATTGTCCTGAATAAGTGGGGGAAAGGGGCTACACACAAACTTTACCCACTCAGTCTCATATAAGCACACTTTCTAACATACATATTTTATTCCCTCACACACAGGCTCTCTCATGCTCATGCACACACGCACTCACTCGCAGGCTCTCTCATGCACATGCACGCATGCACTCACTCGCAGGTTCTCTCATGCACATGCACACACGCACTCACTCGCAGGCTCTCTCATGCACATGCACACACGCACTCACTCGCAGGTTCTCTCATGCACATGCACTCACTCGCAGGTTCTCTCATGCACATGCACACACGCACTCACTCGCAGGTTCTCTCATGCACATGCACACACGCACTCACTCGCAGGTTCTCTCGCTCCCCTCCTTCCTCTTTCATCCTCCTCACGCACTCAGCTCCCTTTGCTTCCCTTCTCTCTCATACACTCAATTCCCCCTCACCTGCTATACCATTCCAATCCCTCTCAGTCACCCCCATCTCTTATCCCTCACACCCTACTGACCGGGTCTCTTCTTCGTCATGCCTTCCCCTTCCCCATCATAATTCTGCACTGGCCTGAGGTTTCTTTTTCTGCTCATGGGGCCTGGGATCCCCATGGCCATGGGAAATGTAATAATTTTGTGATGCTGCCATCTTCTTCCTGCCTGTGGGGATGTCACAATTTCACGGTGCTGCTGCCATCTTCTTCCTGCCTGCGGGGCTTTGGATCTCCGCGGACAGGTGACAATTTTGCATCACTGCCATCATGTTCTTCCTGCCTGTGGACATTCATCATTTGGAACTGCAGATGTTTGTATCTGCATGCAGGGTGAGGCGGCTGCCACAGAGGTGTTTTTTGTGGGTGGGGGTTGGAGATTTTTTGCCACCTCAGAATTTTGCTGTCTGAAGCGGCCGCCTCACCCCGCCTCATCATAGAACCACCCCTGCTGCTAGGACTGGGCTTGAGGCCGAGGGCAGATAAATAGATAAAGGCTCAGAGGCATCTCTCATACTCTAACCACTGGATGTTCTTGTCCCCAGCTGTATAGGTTGCCTCTTTGGGTAAACTACCCTAGTCAAAATCCTTCTAAGTTACCAGACTGGCAATATCCTCTTCCTCTAAATCATCCATTCCCAAATCTGATTAATGTCAAAGAACATCTCTAACAAGATCTGACCAGAATGAAATAGGAGCAGTGCAGTGGATTTGGCTGATGCCCTGCTGCTCCCAGCCTCAAGCAAGTCTGCTCCTTCTGCCTTAGCACTGTACCGAGTGTGGAAGGTGAAAGAAGAGGCTGCTTCTCCTTGCCCACTGACCCTCCATCTCTCTCAGGTTTCTCTGTCATCCTCCTCTGAAAATAGTCACGCTCAATCCTGACCAGGGACTACTACTGATGCCACTGCCCCAACTTACTTCTCTCGTTTCCCTCCTGTGCCTTTCCCACATCTGCCTGATGAACTTTTATCAAGAAAGATAACCAGGAGGGAACTGTTCTGCGATCAGTACCCTCTGAATTACCCGTGCTTTCCTACATCATAGTGCTACAGTGACACTCAGCGAGAGCTTTGCTTAAAAACACACTCCTGTGCTGCTGTGTCGCTCAAACACACAGCAAATGTGCAGCACAGAACCAGGAAACTCATGTTTATTCCCTGTTTGAAGGCTGCTTCCTACAACTTCTATTATCTGACTTTCAGACCGACTGTTATGTTTATGAGAGAATGTGAACCCTGGGCTGAGATGAGAGGTGTCTCTGCCCACAGGGAGGAACCCTGTGAGCCTCACCGTCAGCAGGCGTAGTCTCAGTGGTGTGGGACACAGCTAGAAGTAGAGACTTTATTATGAGGAAAGGAAAAGTAATGTCCACAGAATTGGAGATGAAGTAGTACAGTCCTGAGCAATGGGGAATACCCAGAGCGAGGCCACAGATGAGAAGATCCGGTAGTGGCCTGTGGAGTGGGGTACGCCGGGGATCCCCTCTGATGAGTGTAGGCAACTTCAGGAATACAGATCCGGTAGTGTCCCGTGGAGCGGGGCATGCCTGGGATCCCCTCTGATGAGTGTAGGCAACTTCAGGAATACAGATCCGGTAGTGTCCCGTGGAGCGGGGTATGCCGAGGATCCCCTCTGATGAGTGTAGGCAACTTCAGGAATACAGATCCGGTAGTGTCCCGTGGAGCGGGGCATGCCAAGGATGTCTGTACAGTAGATGTTGGAGAGCTAGCAGAGATGTGAGAACCCGGAAGTGGCTCCTGTAACTGTACTGTAGATATTCTGTAGTGTAGGAAGGCTGAAAGGCTTCTACTGATGAAAGGCAGTAGTCACCCAATGGTCGGGTTACACCGCGTGGAATCCGCAATACAGTTCAAGTAGTAAAAGTAAGTAGAGGTTCTCACAGTAGGTGGCGCCTGGAGAGAGAGAGAGAGACCTGAGAAGCAGGTCTAGAAGCAGTCAGGCAGGAAGGCCCTCCGAGGAGTGGATAGCCAGGAACACAGGGGAGCCCCTGAGGAGTGGGTACTCAGAGCGTCCAATTGTCAAGACCAAGTCAGGAACAGGAAGTCCTTGGGTGTGGATAATACAGCAAAACTGAACTCCTTGCTAACTCAAAGAAGGCAAGGGCCGGTCGGGTTAAATATTCAAGCGGGTTGACGTCATCAGGAGGAAACGCCCCCGAGTTTCCCGCCATAACATCTTCAAAGGAGGCCCTTGTGCGCGCACCTAGGTAATTCCAGGTCCAAGATAGCGGTCGGCAGTGCCCACGCTGTGCTGAGAATGCCAGAGAGGTCGGCGGGGATTGGCAGAGAGGTCGGCGGGGATTGGCAGAGAGGTCGGCGGGGATTGGCAGAGACCGCCAATCTTCCCAGACTTGATGGAGCGGGAAAAAAAAGAGGTGAGCATGAGAGGTCGCAGCCATCTGCGACCGACAGGCGTAACACCGACTTTGCACAGCTGTGCACACTCCCACTTACACACAGATACTGACAAAGTTTTCTCCTCCACCTTTTATACCTTTTTGGAGTATCAGGTTACTACAAACTGAAAACACTCTCCCCTCCCCTCCCCAACCCACCTAGCCAGCCAGTCCAAAACACAAAACCCCATGCACTGCTCCCCCACAAGTTTCAGTGGGAATCAAAATGGAGAAACATGCAAATGAGATGCAAATGACATGAAAGGGAAATTTTCAGATAGCAGAGTTACTCAGACTTACCTCCACAGCACCCGCTGAGGGAGTCGTGCTAGAGCACCTGCTAGTTTGTGTCCTATATCTTCTGACAAATATTTCACGCCAGCACCAAACGAGACCAGAACAAAACCATGTTCCTGAGTGTCATTCGCCCATCTTTGCAAGTCCTTTAAAAAGAGAAATTACAGTCAGCAGTAAGTCAAGATTTATATAAAACCTGTCCAGATAGCAATGCCTTTTCCTGCAGGCTATTTACTTCTTAGGATTTAGCTCGCGCCTTAATCATTGTTAGTGGGAAGAGCTATTTCTCTGCCCACAGATGGCTTACAGTCATTCAGCCTCCTTTGTAAAAGCATTTATGTGCATAAAACTCTTTCCTCTGCATAAAGGGGCCGATTTTAAAAGTTACGTGCATGGACTACATTTGTGCGCCCCACCTGGCATGCACAAATGTACTCCGCGATTTTATAACATGCGTGCGCTGCCACGTGTATGTTATAAAATCCAGGGTCGGCGCACGCAAGGGGGTGCACACATGTGCACCTTGCGCGCGCCGAGCCCTAGGGGAGCCCCGATGGCTTTCCCTGTTCCCTCCAAGGCCGCTTCGAAATCGGAGCGGCCTTGGTGGGAACTTTTTTTTTGCCCTCCACCATCCCCCCCCTTCCCCTATCTAACCCACCCCCCAACTCTACCTAAATCCCCCCTACCTTATTTCATCGAGTCATACCTGCCTCTGGTAGGCGTCACTTGCGCATGCCAGCCAGCTGCCGGCGCACTGTGCCAGAGCGTTCGACCCCACCCTCGGACCGCCACCATGCCCCCGCACCGCTCCTGTTTCGAAGCCCTGGGACATGCGCCCACTGCCGAGCCTATGCAAAATAGGCTCGGCGCACGCAGGGAAGGGTTTTGGGGGTTACACGCGTAACCCTTTGAAAATCTACCCCAAAGGGCTTTTGAAAAGTGTCCGTGGGCTTGTGTGTGTGCAAAAGTACACACATTTTAAATATGCAGAAGGAAGAGCTGATGCAGGGGCAGGGAAATCACTTGTGTGTGTGCAAAAGTACACACATTTTAAATATGCAGAAGGAAGAGCTGATGCAGGGGCAGGGAAATCACTTGTGTGTGTGCAAAAGTACACGCATTTTAAATATGCAGAAGGAAGAGCTAATGCAGGGGCAGGAAAATCACTTGTGTGTGTGCTTTTGATTTTCGGAGGTGGAGGTGTAATGTGTCTGACATGGTTTCTGAACACTGCCTGATTTTCACAATATGTGCATTTCTTATGTTCTTATGACTCATTCACGCAACTCCACTTTGAGAATTCATGCTAAAATTTAAGTACTTTACAATATCCGAGCCAGGATAGAGAAAAGTCACAGGAAGGTCCAAGTTTTGAATTTCATAAATAAAGACTTTGGTAAAATGGGGAATTACCTGGACGTTGATGGATGATGGGTGAGGTGGAACAATAGAGGGCCAAATTTAAAGGCAACACATTTCCTTGTAAGAAAAGTAAATGTGTAAGAGGAAAAAGAGACGGGTCTGATTCTCAAAGGAGATGACTAAAAATGAAGGCAAAAAGAACAGCGTTCAAGAAGTGCAAAGTTTCCCAAAGAGAGGAACCCAGGGAAGAATATCTGGTGAAGCTGAGGGGGACGAGGAAGGTAAGCAGGAAAGCTAAGTTCAAACAGAAGAAAAGCTTGGCAAAGAGGTAAAGCAAGGTGACAAATCATTTTTCAGATATAGCAGAGAAAGTAGGAAGACCCATGGTGGTACAGGAAAAGTGAAAGGAGACAAGGAGCAATGCAATGCATGTTGAAAGATGAAAACAGCAGAAATATTAAGCAAATGCTTCAGTTCAGTGTCTCTAAAAAAACCCTTGAGAAGCACCATTGCTGATTGAGAAGACTGAAGATAGGGGTGGAATAGACGAAACTCCAGTTACAGAAGAGAATGTATGGGAAGAGCTAGGAAAACAAAGTGGACAAGGCCATGGGGCTGGATGAGGTTCATCCCAGGATACTGAGGGAGCTCAGAGATGTGCGGGTAAGTCCGTTGAAAGACCTGTTCAATAGATCCCTGGAAATGGGAGTGCTGCCGAAAGATTGGAGAATAGCGATGGTGGTCCCGCTTCACAAGGCTGGGAGAAGAGAGGAGGTTGGAAACTAAGGAAGTGATTTTACAAGGACTTACACATGTCAACATCCTTCGGACAATTCAATGGCATGTACTGTAGTAATTTTCAAAAGCCCGCTTATATAGGTAAACTGCATTTACACGTGTAAAACCCAATTTTAACATCCTATGGACAATTCAATGGCATGTACTGTAGTAATTATCAAAAGACCACTTGTATAGGTAAAGTGCATTTACACGTGTAAAACCCAATTTTAACATCCTATGGACAATTCAATGGCATGTATTGTAGTAATTTTCAAAAGCCCGCTTATATAGGTAAAGCGCATTTACACGTGTAAAACCCAATTTTAACATCCTATGGACAATTCAATGGCATTTATTGTAGTAATTATCAAAAGCCCACTTATATAGGTAAAGTGCATTTACCCAATTTTAACATCCTATGGACAATTCAATGGCATGTATTGTAGTAATTTTCAAAAACCCGCTTATATAGGTAAAGCGCATTTACACGTGTAAAACCCAATTTTAAACATCCTATGGACAATTCAATGGCATGTATTGTAGTAATTTTCAAAAGCCCGCTTATATAGGTAAAGCGCATTTACACGTGTAAAACCCAATTTTAACATCCTATGGACAATTCAATGGCATGTATTGTAGTAATTTTCAAAAGCCCGCTTATATAGGTAAAGCGCAGTTACACGTGTAAAACCCAATTTTAACATCCTATGGACAATTCAATGGCATGTATTGTAGTAATTTTCAAAAGCCCGCTTATATAGGTAAAGCGCATTTACACGTGTAAAACCCAATTTTAACATCCTATGAACAATTCAATGGCATGTATTGTAGTAATTTTCAAAAGCCCGCTTATATAGGTAAAGCGCATTTACACGTGTAAAACCCAATTTTAACATCCTATGGACAATTCAATGGCATGTATTGTAGTAATTTTCAAAAGCCCGCTTATATAGGTAAAGCGCATTTACACGTGTAAAACCCAATTTTAACATCCTATGGACAATTCAATGGCATGTATTGTAGTAATTATCAAAAGCCCGCTTATATAGGTAAAGCGCATTTACACGTGTAAAACCCAATTTTAACATCCTATGGACAATTCAATGGCATTTATTGTAGTAATTATCAAAAGCCCGCTTATATAGGTAAAGTGCATTTACACGTGTAAAACCCAATTTTAACATCCTATGGACAATTCAATGGCATGTATTGTAGTAATTTTCAAAAGCCCGCTTATATAGGTAAAGTGCATTTACACGTGTAAAACCCAATTTTAACATCCTATAGACAATTCAATGGCATGTATTGTAGTAATTATCAAAAGCCCACTTATATAGGTAAAGTGCAGTTACACGTGTAAAACCCAATTTTAACATCCTATGGACAATTCAATGGCATGTATTGTAGTAATTATCAAAAGCCCGCTTGTATAGGTAAAGTGCATTTACACGTGTAAAACCCAATTTTAACATCCTATGGACAATTCAATGGCATGTATTGTAGTAATTTTCAAAAGCCCGCTTATATAGGTAAAGTGCAGATTTTATAAAACTACGCGCGCGCACAAACCAAAGTATGCCGGATTTCAATAGATACGCACAGCTCAAAATCGACAGCCTGCACGCACCGAGCCGCATAACCTGCCTCTGTTCCTTCCACCCCCCACCTTCCCCTCCCTTCCCCTACCTAACCCCACCCCCCCGGCCCTATCTAACCCCCCCCCCCCCCCACCTTTGTTGCACAAGTCATGCCCCCGGAACGCACACGATGACGTGCCGACCACGACATGCCCGACGCGCCCCCAACACGCACGTCCCGGGGCTTTGCGCACGCTGGCAGCCTATGAAAGATAGGCTCGGCGTGTGCGGGGGGGGGGGGGCGGTTTGGGGTAGGTTTTCAGGGGTTACGCGCGTAACCCTTTGAAAATCTACCCCTTAGATTGCAGATGATAGATCATTCCTCAAGCCTCACTAGAACTCACTTCATGTTTTCCAAATCTTCCAGGGTGTCTAACCTGTTGCAGAGATTGGTATCATCTGCAAAAGCACAAATTTTTATGGGTAACTCTTCTGCAATATGGTGATTCGATTATTAGAGATGTAGATAGCAGGGTGGCTGGTGGATGTGAGGACCGCCTGGTAACTTGCCTGCCTGGTGCAAAGGTGGCTGTTGTCTCCATCACTATCAGATGTCTCTGCTCCGCCCACCTTACCTCATTGGCGACTCCCTTCGGGGTTGATGGAAGGCTAGGTGCTGCGGCATCTCCAGGCCATCCTCCTTTGCGTTCCCGGACTGGCTCGATGCTGCAAGCCGCCATGTTGACCAGATGCCTAAGGGCGCGCGTGCGGCCCGACTGAAGTACCAGTGTTGGCGCGAACCTCAGGGGCATCCCCCTGTGATGACGACACCAGCTCCAGATATTTAAGGTCTCAGTTTTCGCTAACAAGACGAGTTAGCAAGGGATTGGTTTACCTAGCTTTCTCCTGGTCGCTGCGGATGGGATTCACTCTCCGCAACCCTAGCTACTCTGCCTCCTCAGACTTCACTAGATGTACCCGCTCCTCGGGGGGGCCTCGCTTTCTCTTTTTCATTGCAGGTCGAAGTCCGAAACCAGTACTCGCTCCTCGAGGGCCCACGTCCCAGACTTGCTCCTGAATACCACTTCTGCTAAGAAGTCATCGCTGCTTACAACATTGTGAGTTTCCATTTATCTCTCAGAGCTTTCCCTGGGACCAGGTACTCGCTCCTCGAGGGCTTACTGCACTCCAACTCCTGGGCTGCCTCAAGAGACTATGGCGTCAGTCTTATCATCAAGGACTTGTTCCAAAACTCTGCATACCCTGCCTACTCACTTTCTTAGCTTCTCTACAGCTCAGCCACCCCAGGATCACTGTTCCAGTACCTGAGGGACTACAGCCCAGCCAGGCGCTTCCAGCTCACTACTGCCACCTCTGGTAGTTTACTATATTGTCCAATAAAAGAACTAGTGTGTGTCTGTCTCCTACACTAAGCCTGACCAGTGGTCCCTCTCGGGATTTCCCCCAAGGGTGTGGTCAACTGCCACTGGTCCAAGGATCCACCCACAACTATTCTAAATAATAACAGATTGCTAAATACCAGCTTTAACAACAGAGCTTTCTGACAGTGGCAGACCACACGTGTCACCTAGATAGGATTATAGACAGTGCTGGGGAGGAGCCAGCTGCCTTGGTACATGTGGGAAGCAAGGCAGCTAGCTTTAGGTAGGAAGCCAAAATCCAGAACCTCCAGGGTGGCATTCTCTGAAATGATTCCTGTTCCACGTGCAGGTCCCCAGAGGCAGGCAGAGCTCCAGAGTTTCAATGCGTGGATGAGACGATGGTGCAGGGAAGAGGGATTCAGGTTTGTAAGGAACTGAGGAAACTTTTGGGGAAAGGGGAGACTTTTTCGAAAGGATGGGCTCCACCTTAACCAGAGCTGAACTAAGCTGCTGGCACTAACTTTCAAAAAGGAGATAGAGCAGCTTTTAAACTAGAACAAGGGGGAAAGCAGACAGTCACTCAGCAGTGCATGGTTTGGAGAAATGTATCCTTGAAGGATACTAATGAAACAGGAGAGTTAGGGCATCCCCACAGAGAGGTTCCATTAAAAGCAAACATAGTCTATACGCCTATATTTAAAAAATCACCAAAGCTAATGATTTCTGAATTATCCCAAACAACTGAAAAGCAGGTTGTTAAAACAAACTAAAAACACACTTTGAAATGTCTATATGCCAATGCCAGAAGTCTAAGAAGTAAGATGGGAGAGTTAGAGTGTATAGCAGCAATGATGAGATTGACATAATTGGCATCACAGAGACTTGGTGGAAGGAGAATAACCAATGGGACAGTGCTATATCAGGGAATAATTATATCGCAATGATAGGGAGGATCAACTTGGTGGGGGTGTGGCACTTTATGTCTAGGAGGGTATAGAGTCCAACAGGATAAAGGTCATACAAGAGACTAAATACTCAGTAGAATCTATATGGGTAGAAAACCCATGTGTGTTGGGTAAGAGTATAGTGATAGGAATATGCTACAATTCACCTGGACAAAATGGTCAGACAGATGATGAAATGCTAAGAGAAATCAGGGAAGCAAACCAATTTGGCAGTGCAATAATAATGGGAGATTTCAATTACCCCAATATTGACTGGGTAAATGTAACATCAGGACTTGCTAGAATCAAAGTTCCTGGATGTAATAAATGATTGATTCATGGAGCAATTGGTTCAGGAACCAACAAGAGAGAGAGTATTTTAGATTTAATTCTTAGTAGAACGCAGGATTTGGTGAGAGAGGTAATGGTGGTGGGGCCACTTGGCAACAGTGATCATAACATGATCAAATTTAAACTAATAACTGGAAGGGGGACAATAAGTAAATCTGCAGCTCTAACACTAAACTTTCAAAAGGGAAACTGATAAAATGAGGAAAATAGTTAGAAAAAACTGAAAGGTGCAGCTGCAAAGGTTAAAAGTGTTCAACAGGCTTGGACATTGTTTAAAAATACAATCCTAGAGGCGCAGTCCTTATGTATTCTGCACATTAAGAAAGGTGGAAAGAAGGCAAAACGATTACCATCATGGTTAAAAGGTGAGGTGAAGAGGCTATTTTAGCCAAAGAATCATCCTTCAAAAATTGGAAGAAGGATCCATCTAAAGAAAATAGGATAAAAGATAAGCATTGTCAAGATAAGTGTAAAACATTGATAAGACAGGTGAAGAGAGAATTTGAAATGAAGTTGGCAACAGAAGCAAAAACTCATAATAAAAACTTTTTAAAATATATCCGAAGCAAGAAACCTGTGAGGGAGTCGGTTGGACCATTAGATGACAGAGGGGTTAAAGGGGCTCTTAGGGAAGATAAGGCCATTGCAGAAAGAGTAAATGAATTCTTTGCTTCCGTGTTTACTAATGAGGATGTTGGGGAGATACCAGTTCCGGAGATGGTTTTCAGGGGTGATGAGTCAGACGAACTGAACGAAATCACTGTGAACCTGGAAGATGTAGTAGGCCAGATTGATAAACTAAAGAGTAGCAAATTACCTGGACCGAATGGTATGTATTCTAAGGTACTGAAAGAAGTCAAAAATGAAATATCTAATCTATTAGTTAAAATTTGTAACCTATCATTAAAATCATCCATTGTACCTGAAGACTAGAGGGTGGCCAATGTAATCCCAATATTTAAAAAAGGCTCCAGGGGCGATCCGGCTAATTATAGACCAGTGAGCCTGACTTCAGTGCCAGGAAAAATAGTGGAAACTATTCTCAAGATCAAAATCGTAGAGCATGTAGAAAGACATGGTTTAATGGATCCCAGTCAACATGGATTTACCCAAGGGAAGTCTAGCTTAACAAATCTGCTTCATTTTTTTGAAAGGGTTAATAAACATGTGGATAAAGGTGAACCGGTAGATGTAGTGTATTTGGATTTTCAGAAGGCGTTTGACAAAGTCCCTCATGAGAGGCTTCTACGAAAACTAAAAAGTCATGGGATAGGATGTGATGTCCTTTCATGGATTACAAACTGGTTAAAAGACAGGAAACAGAGAGTAAGATTAAATGGTCAATTTTCTCAGTGGAAAAGGGTAAACAGTGGAGTGCCTCAGGGATCTGTTCTTGGATCGATGCTTTTCAATATATATATAAATGATCGGGAAAGGAATACGACGAGTGAGATTATCAAATATGAGGTTGATACAAAATTATTCAGAGTAGTTAAATCACAAGCGGACTGTGATACATTACAGGAGGACCTTGCAAGACTGGAAGATTGGGCATCCAAATGGCAGATGAAATTTAATGTGGACAAGTGCAAGGTGTTGGATATAGGGAAAAATAACCCATGCTGTAGTTACATGATGTTAGGTTCCATATTAGGAGCTAGCACCCAGGAAAAAGATCTAGGCATCATAGTGCATAATGCTTTAAAATCGTCGGCTCAGTGTGCTCCAGCAGTCAAAAAAGCAAACAGAATGTTAGGAATTATTAGGAAGGGAATGGTTAATAAAACAGAAAATGTCATAATGCCTCTATTTCGCTCCATGGTGAGACCGCACCTTGAATACTGTGTACAATTCTGGTCACCGCATCTCAAAAAAGATATAGTTGCGATGGAGAAGGTACAGAGAAGGGCAACCAAAATGATAAAGAGGATGGAACAGCTCCCCTATGAGGAAAGGCTGAAGAGGTTAGGGCTGTTCAGCTTGGAGAAGAGAGGCTGAGGGGGGATATGATAGAGGTCTTTAAGATCATGAGAGGTCTTGAACGAGTAGATGTGACTCGGTTATTTACACTTTCAAATACTAGAAGGACTAGGGGGCATTCCATGAAGTTGGCAAGTAGTACATTTAAGACTAATTGGAGAAAATTATTTTTCACTCAACGCACAATAAAGCTCTAGAATTTGTTGCCAGAGGATGTGGTTAGTGCAATTAGTGTAGCTGGGTTCAAAAAAGGTTTGGATAAGTTCTTGGAGGAGAAGTCCATTAATGGCTACTAATCAATTATACTTAGGAAATAGCCACTAGAGATGTGAATCGTGTGCCCGTTTGTCTTAACAATCGGGTTCGGCTGGAGGGAGAGAAATATCTGATCGCTGGAGATGTGAATCTGTTCCGATTCACATCGTTAATTGTTTTTTAGTGAGGCCTGACCCTTTAAAATTGACCCCTTACCTTCCCCCACCCCTCCCGAACCCCCCCCAAAACTTTTTATGAGTACCTGGTGGTCCAGTGGGGGCGCGGGGACCGAGCTCCTGCTCTCAGGCCATCTTTAAAGATGGCGCCGGCCAGCCAGTGCTCCTACCATGTGACAGGGGCTGGCCAATGGCACGGATACCCTGTCACATGGTAAGGGCAAAGGGCCATCGGCGCCATCTTTATGACTGGCAGCCGACGGCCCAAGAACGGAAGATCGCTCCTGGGACCACCACTAGAGCACCAGGTAATTTAAAAATGTTTTGGGAGGATCGGGAGGGTGGGAGAAGCTAAGTGGTCATCTTTAAAGAGTCGGGTGGGTTTTTTTTTTTAATCGGGCCATCGGCGCCATTTTTGAGTGGCAGTCAAAATGGCGCCGATGGCCAGAGAGCGGGAGATCGGTCCCCGCGCCGCCACTGGACCACCAGGTACTCGTAAAAAGTTTTGGGGGGGGTGGGGGGGGGTGGGGGAAGGTAAGGGATTCGTTTTATAGGGTCGGGGTGGGTTTAGGGGCTGTTTTGGTGTGCCGGTTTTCCCGCCCTCCCCCCAAATAACTCCCGTTAGTGGGCACTAACGGGAGTAACGATTTTTCATGATAAATCGTGAAAAATTCTATTGTATCGCACACTGTACCGATTTTTGACGATTTAAAAAATATCGGACGATTTTTTTTAAATCGTCAAAAAACGATTCACATCCCTAATAGCCACTGCTATTAATTTAATCAGTAGCATGGGTTCTTCTTAGTGTTTGGGTAATTGGCAGGTTCTTGTGGCCTGGTTTTGGCCTCTGTTGGAAACAGGATGATGGGCTTGATGGACCCTTGGTCTGACCCAGCATGGCAATTTCTTATGTTCTTAACTCTGTATGTCACCCTGGGTTTCGAAGATCATCGTTTCTCCACTCTGGCTTTAGTAGATTCTGGAGCTGGTGGAAATTTTATTCTACAAGATGTGGTAGAGCAACTGCACATTCCCACTTGCTTGTGTCCAAAGCCAGTGATTATGTCCTCCATTCATGGAGATCCCCTGCCGGGGAGGATAACTCATCATACAGTTCCGATGGAATGTCACATTTCACAGAACCACACCTAAAGCAGTTACTACCCGTAAGAGAAACATGGGGGTAACCTGCATGGAGCAGCAGTTACTACCCTTAGGAGAAACATGGGGTAACTTGCATGGAGCAGCAGTTACTACCCTTAAGAGAAACATGGGGGTAACCTGCATGGAGCAGCAGTTACTACCCTTAAGAGAAACATGGGGTAACCTGCATGGAGCAGCAGTTACTACCCTTAAGAGAAACATGGGGGTAACCTGCATGGAGCAGCAGTTACTGCCCTTAAGAGAAACATGGGGGTAACCTGCACAGAGCGGCAGTTGCTACCCTTAACCGAAATGTGGGGGTAATCTGCATGGAGCAGCAGTTACTATCCTTAAGAGAAACATGGGGGTAACCTGCATGGAGCAGCAGTTACTACCCTTAACAGAAACATGGGGGTAACCTGCACAGAGCGGCAGTTACTGCCCTTAACAGAAACATGGGGGTAACCTGCACGGAGCGGCAGTTACTGCCCTTAACAGAAACATGTGGGTAACCTGCATGGAGCAGCAGTTACTACCCTTAACAGAAAATGGGGGTAACTTGCATGGAGAGGCAGTTACTACCCTTAACAGAAACATGGGGTAACCTGCATGGAGCAGCAGTTACTACCCTTAACAGAAACATGGGGTAACCTGCATGGAGCAGCAGTTACTACCCTTAACAGAAACATGGGGGTAAGCTGCATGGAGCGGCAGTTACTGCCCTTAACAGAAACATGGGGTAACCTGCATGGAGCAGCAGTTACTGCCCTTAACAGAAACATGGGGATAACCTGCACGGAGAGGCAGTTACTACTCTTAACAGAAACATGGGGGTAACCTGCACGGAGCGGCAGTTACTGCCCTTAACAGAAACATGGGGGTAACCTGCACGGAGCGGCAGTTACTGCCCTTAACAGAAACATGGGGGTAACCTGCACGGAGTGGCAGTTACTACCCTTAACAGAAACATGGGGGTAACTTGCATGGAGCAGCAGTTACTACCCTTAACAGAAACATGGGGGTAACCTGCACGGAGCGGCAGTTACTACTCTTAACAGAAACATGGGGTAACCTGCAGGGAGCAGCAGTTACTACCCTTAACAGAAACATGGGGGTAACCTGCACGGAGCAGCAGTTACTACTCTTAACAGAAACATGGGGTAACCTGCAGGGAGCAGCAGTTACTACCCTTAACAGAAACATGGGGGTAACCTGCACGGAGCAGCAGTTACTACTCTTAACAGAAACATGGGGTAACCTGCAGGGAGCAGCAGTTACTACCCTTAACAGAAACATGGGGTAACCTGCATGGAGCAGCAGATACTACCCTTAACAGAAACATGGGGGTAACCTGCACAGAGCGGCAGTTATTACCTTGGAAAGCTTGCTGGGCAGACTAGATGGACCATGTTGGTCTTTTTCTGCCATCATTACTATGTTACTATGTCTACTTCCTAGACATGTGAAAGTAACTGCAAAATAGTCTTTCATGCATAGACTTGGAATTGCTTTTCAAGCAGAGATTTATGTACAGAAGCCTCACATTTTTTATGGAAATCCTTTTTAGAATCAGGCTTACAAATGGTAAATAAAAATAACTGCAATATTTGACAACACACACACACATGAAAAAATGCCCAGATTAAGTGATTAGCGTGCGTGAGGGTGTTGTGCCCTCGGGACATAGGACCTTAGATGCACCCTGTGGGACTCTGAACATTCAGTCTCACAGGACTCTCAACCTCTGTAAACACCCTGACAACAGGATCTTCACAACAGCTGAACACAGAAAGCCTTAATGAGTCATAATAAAGAAATAAAAGAAAAATAAATATAATAAAGATTAGTGAGAATAAAAACAGGAAAGCTGAAGCAAGACGAGGCAAGTAGGTGGAGGACTTGCACAAGGACGTTGCTGCCTCACCCTTGTGATCTTGTGCCAATCTGATAAAGCACAAAGTGTTTGCAAAAGTCTGTGTAGATTAGAGCACGGAGGAGAAGGAATTACAATTATATAAAAGACAGACGCGGAAAGAAGGATCCTTAAAGCGCTACCACTAGCAAAATGATTTTCAATAACTCGTGCCTTTTAAAAACAAATCTTACTGAGAGGAGATAATGGTGTTCAAGCTGAAAGCTTTACTTTCCAACATGCCCAGTAATGTGAAATTAGTCATGAATACAGCACGGCCAGCTGAAGAAAGAAAGGGACTACAGTACTGAGCATAGCCTTTTCTCTCCCCATTTCTCTGCTGTGCCCTTTCCAACATCCACTTCCCTTCTCCCCCTCCCCTCTTTCCCATCCTAACTTTTCCTTCCCCCTCTCCTGTTTCTTGTTACCATGCCCTCTCCTCTTCCCACTTCTATCAGTTTTTCTGCTTTTAGTTTATAATCTCTTTTTTACATATTTTTTGCATTCTAAGTGTTTTTAAAATTAACATTTTCTTTTTCATATTTATATCTTTTTAAATACATATTGTTATCTATTTTCAGTTTTCCAGTTCAATATAATATAATATAATATAATTACTAGGGATGTGCAGAAGAAAAACATTTGTTTTGGTTCGTTTATTCATCTCGTTGGGACCCCAATTCATTTCATTAGTTTCAAAACAAAAAAATTATTATTATTAGTCTGATTCGTTTTTTGTTTGCCATTAAAGTCAATGGGGGAAGTATTGCAGCCTATTTTTGACTGCAGAATTTGGGTTTTCTTATCAATTTGGACAAAATTTCTGGGGAGCAATCATCAGAATGAGAAAAAGGCTGTGGCAAAGTAACATGAATAGCCTAAGGCATTTTAAAGGTGCAAAGGAGTACCAGGGGTGGCAAGAGAGCTTTAACAGAGGCACAAAGCAACAGCGAGAGTGTCAAAAACACACCACAGCATCAAAAGAGAGCACCGATAACAGATGCATGAACACTCGAAGGCAGCAAGACAGGCAAAGCGGTAAAACAAGTGGCATCAACCTCCTACAGCACAATGAAGGGGGAGCATAGCAAGCAGATAGACTAGCACCAACACACTGAGGAACCATGAGAGTGGCAAGAACACCACAAGGGGTAGAGTCGTCTGATGTCTTGTACATGGCAGCAAAGCAGAGGTGCCAAAAGCTGATAAGGGCAAGACAGGCTGGCACAGTGGAGGTAGTCAGGTCCCTCTGGTGTTGATAGGGGCATGACAGACATTCACAGTGGAGGAAGTCAGGTCCCTGTGGTAGGGATGTGCAGTAGGGACGGATTCGTCCAATTCGGTATTCGTATTAAATAACACCAAACTTTTAGCAGAGTTAGAAAAACTAGACATGACTTATAACACTCACCAAATAGTATTTATTATGATATAATGTTACAGTATTTTTGATGGCACCTGTTTAAGAATTAGAATTCTAGTCAGTTTATTCAATATGGGGTAGATTTTTAAAAACAGTGTGATCGCGTACTTTTGTTTGCGCAGCAGGCGCAAACAAAAGTACGCTGGATTTTAAAAGATACGCGCATAGCCGCGCGTATCCTCTAAAATCCTGGATCGGCGCGTGCAAGGCTGCTGATTTTGGGCAGCCGGCGCGTGCCGAGCCGCGCAGCCTGCCTCCGTTCCCTCCGAGGCCGCTCCGAAATCGGAGCGGCCTCCGAGGGAACTCTCTTTCGCCCTCCCCTCACCTTCCCCTCCCTTCCTCTACCTACCCCCCCCCCCCGGCCCTATCTAAACCCCCCCCCTTACCTTTGTCCCTAGATTTACGCCTGCGAGAAGCAGATGTAAATCTACGCGCGCCTGGGCCACGCCCCCGGTCCTGCCCCCGAAACACAGCATCATCGGGTCCCGCCCCCTGACACGCCCCCGACACGCCCCTTCCAAAAATCCCGGGACCTACGCGCGTCCCGGGGCTCTGCGCGCACCGGTGGCCTATGGAAAATAGGCCACTGGTGCGCAAGGCCCTGCTCGCGTAAATCTGGGCGGATTTACGCAAGCAAGGCTTTTAAAATCCGCTCGTATAGTTTTTGTGCCTTATTGTGAACCCTTGTGATGGCACCCGCTTAACGAAAAGATTTTAAATAAATAAATAAATAAATTGGAAGTAGCTACTGGGATTTTAGATGCCAGAATATAGTTTATTAATGTACTGCACCATTCACTAGTACCACTCTGGTAATCACTATCTGTCACACACACAATCAGTCTGTCGACTTGAGTGTACTTCAGTGCTTAGCAAGCATTGCCAAGCAGCATTAGCAACTTGCCAGTGGTACAAACTGTACTGACTATCTATCCTTCACATGTGTACAAAAATGCTTTTTTCATACTCAGTGTATATGTGTGCATTGCAGACTGATTCTTTATGCACATACAAAAAAAGTCTCAGAGAGGAGATACTGGAAAGGCTGGCAAGACTGCTCTTCTGTTCACTGCAATCTCTGTCTGAAATCTGCAAATAAGCAACACACTGCAGAGCCAGAGAGAAATAAAATCATTGCTATTCACTGCTTTTCTGTCTCCACTTCCCTGCCCCAGTAAACAGACAGAGCACAGCACACCTGTCTTTCCCTCACAAAACTGCAGCAGTGAAGGTAACAAAGTACTTTGCCAAAATTTCTCTCTCTTATTTTCATGAACTTTTAGAAATCATCTTGTACTCAAAAAGAGCTTCAAAAAAAAGACAACCCTTCCCTCTGAAATCCAACAGAGAAAACTGAATTTATTTGCACATGCTAAGACCTTTCAATGGGAGGACAACAATTTCAATTCATCAAGGTACCAGTTAAAAGCTAGTTAAAAAAAAAGTTCCACCTTTATTGGTTCTCTATTCTGTCTTTTTGCCTACTTCTCTGCCTCTGCTCTAGGCAGGCTACTACCTCACTGGCTTTGCTTGGTTGCTACACTTACCTTTGGATGAAAAACAGCTGTCTCCTGCTGCAAGTTTACATGGTTATATCACACAACAGAGAGATCACACATTCACAATGTGTATAAACATTTATTGAACATCATAACACACTCACCTATGTAGACACTTTAAAAACTAAACCAGCACACTCATACAATCAACCATACCCATTACTTACTTAAAAACATCTTGCACATGGATTAAACAATGTACATAGATTACAAATCATTTATTACCAGAGACTAAGATTGCACATTCCCAAAAGATCAATCCAGATCATAAATTTCTTGACATAGATCTAAATATTTATATACATTGTGAATGTGTGATCTCTCTGTTGTGTGATATAACTATAAGTAAATCAGGGAGTATTGATAATTGTCACCCTCTGTGTTAATTTACCGCACTTTTACATGGGCCATAGATATAAATTGATACAAAAGTTGTGTTTATTTTTATGAGCAATCTCCATTCATTTCAGAGGGACACAAATGAAACAAAAGTGGTCTCATTCATTGCATTTTACCTTTATGTTTCAATGACTATACATCCTTAGTCTTGCAGACCTACATCTGACCTTCCTCCATTCATGCACATGTATAACATGTATAATATGTATAACATGTATAAAATGTATAACATGTATAATATATGGTCTCATTCATTGCATTTTACCTTTATGTTTCAATTACTATACATCCTTAGTCTTGCAGACCTACATCTGACCTTCCTCCATTCATGCACATGTATAACATGTATAACATGTATAATATATGGTCTCATTCATTGCATTTTACCTTTATGTTTCAATGACCACACATCCTTAGTCTTGCAGACCTACCTCTGACCTTCCTCCATTCATGCACATGTATAACATGTATAATATGTATAATATGTATAACATGTATAACATGTATAATATATGGTCTCATTCATTGCATTTTACCTTTATGTTTCAATGACCACACATCCTTAGTCTTGCAGACCTACCTCTGACCTTCCTCCATTCATACACATGTATAATATGTATAACATGTATAAAATGTATAACATGTATAATATATGGTCTCATTCATTGCATTTTACCTTTATGTTTCAATGACCACACATCCTTAGTCTTGCAGACCTACCTCTGACCTTCCTCCATTCATGCACATGTATAACATGTATAACATGTATAATATATGGTCTCATTCATTGCATTTTACCTTTATGTTTCAATGACTATACATCCTTAGTCTTGCAGACCTACCTCTGACCTTCCTCCATTCATGCACATGTATAACATGTATAATATGTATAATATGTATAACATGTATAACATGTATAATATATGGTCTCATTCATTGCATTTTACATTTATGTTTCAATGACTATACATCCTTAGTCTTGCAGACCTACCTCTGACCTTCCTTCATTCATGCACATGTATAACATGTATACCATGTATACCATGTATAACATGTATACCATGTATAACATGTATAATATATGGTCTCATTCATTGTATTTTACCTTTATGTTTCAATGACTATACATCCTTAGTCTTGCAGACCTACCTCTGACCTTCCTCCATTCATGCACATGTATAACATGTATACCATGTATAACATGTATAACATGTATAATATGTATAAAATATGGTCTCATTCATTGCATTTTACCTTTATGTTTCAATGACTATACATCCTTAGTCTTGCAGACCTACCTCTGACCTTCCTCCATTCATGCACATGTATAACATGTATAACATGTATAACATGTATAAAATATGGTCTCATTCATTGCATTTTACCTTTATGTTTCAATGACTATACATCCTTAGTCTTGCAGACCTACCTCTGACCTTCCTCCATTCATGCACATGTATAACATGTATAACATGTATAATATTTATAATATGTATAATATATGGTCTCATTCATTGCATTTTACCTTTATGTTTCAATGACTATACATCCTTAGTCTTGCAGACCTACCTCTGACCTTCCTCCATTCATGCACATGTATAACATGTACAACATGTATAATATATGGTCTCATTCATTGCATTTTACCTTTATGTTTCAGTGACCACACATCCTTAGTCTTGCAGACCTACCTCTGACCTTCCTCCATTCATGCACATGTATAACATGCATAATATGTATAATATGTATAATATGTATAACATGTATAGCATGTATAATATGTATAACATGTATAACATGTATAATATATGGTCTCATTCATTGCATTTTACCTTTATGTTTCAATGACTATACATCCTTAGTCTTGCAGACCTACCTCTGACCTTCCTCCATTCATGCACATGTATAACATGTATAATATGTACAAAATGTATAATATATGGTCTCATTCATTGCATTTTACCTTTATGTTTCAATGACTATACATCCTTAGTCTTGCACACCTACCTCCGACCTTCCTCCATTCATGCACATGTATAACATGTATAACGTGTATAACATGTATAATATTTATAACATGTATAATATGTATACCATGTATAATATATGGTCTCATTCATTGCATTTTACCTTTATGTTTCAATGACTATACATCCTTAGTTTTGCAGACCTACCTCTGACCTTCCTCCATTCATGCACATGTATAACATGTATAATATGTATAATATATGGTCTCATTCATTGCATTTTACCTTTATGTTTCAATGACTATACATCCTTAGTCTTGCAGACCTACCTCTGACCTTCCTCCATTCATGCACATGTATAACATGCATAATATGTATAATATATGGTCTCATTCATTGCATTTTACCTTTATGTTTCAATGACTATACATCCTTAGTCTTGCAGACCTACCTCTGACCTTCCTCCATTCATGCACATGTATAACATGTATAACATGTATAATATGTATAATATGTATAATATATTCTCTCATTCATTGCATTTTACCTTTATGTTTCAATGACTATACATCCTTAGTCTTGCAGACCTACCTCTGACCTTCCTCCATTCATGCACATGTATAACATGTATAATATGTATAACATGTATAATATGTATATATGTATAATGGGGTAGATTTTCAAACCGCTCGATTTGGCCTACTTTTGCTGGCGCATCAGGCGCAAACAAAAGTAGGGATCGGCACGCGCAAGGCTATGGATTCTGTATAGCCGGCGCGCGCTGAGCCGCGCAGCCTACCTCCATTCCCTCTGAGGCCGCTCGGAAATCGGAGCGGCCTCGGAGGGAACTTTCTTTTGCCCTCCCCTCACCTTCCCCTCCCTTCCCCTACCTAACCCACCCGCCCGGCCCTGTCTAAACCCCATCCTTACCTTTGTCGGGGGATTTACGCCTCCCGGAAGGAGGCGTAAATCCCTGCGCACCAGCGGGCTGCTAGCGCGCCGGGACGTGACCTGGGGGCGGGTCCGGAGGGCGTGGCCACGCCCCCGGACCGCCCCGGGCCGTAGCCACGCCCCCGTGCCCGCCCCCGGAACGCTCCCGACACGCCCCGAAAATGCCGCGCGCTTCGGTCCCGCCCCCGACACGCCCCCCTCCGAAATCCCAGGGACTTACGCGAGTCCCGGGGCTCTGCGCGCGCCGGTAGGCCTATGTAAAATAGGCTCACCGGCGTGCAGGGCCCTGCTCGCCTAAATCCGCCCGGATTTGGGCGGATTTAGGCGAGCAGGGCTCTTAAAATCCGCCCCAATATGTATAATATATGGTCTCATTCATTGCATTTTACCTTTGTTTCAATGACTATACATCCTTAGTCTTGCAGACCTACCTCTGACCTTCCTCCATTCATGCACAGGTATAACATGTATACATGTATAATATGTATAATATATGGTCTCATTCATTGCATTTTACCTTTATGTTTCAATGACTATACATCCTTAGTCTTGCAGACCTACCTCTGACCTTCCTCCATTCATGCACATGTATAACATGTATAATATATGGTCTCATTCATTGCATTTTACCTTTATGTTTCAATGACTATACATCCTTAGTCTTGCAGACCTACCTCTGACCTTCCTCCATTCATGCACATGTTTAACATGTATAACGTGTATTACATATAATATGTATAACATGTATAATATGTATAATATATGGTCTCATTCATTGCATTTTACCTTTATGTTTCAATGACTATACATCCTTAGTCTTGCAGACCTACATCTGATCTTTCTCCATTCATGCACATGTATACATGTATAACATGTATATGGTCTCATTCATTGCATTTCACCTATATGTTTCAATGACTATACATCCTTAGTCTTGCAGACCTACCTCTGACCTTCCTCCATTCATGCACATGTATAACATAATTTAAAGGGTCGGGGGTGGGTTTTAGGGGGTTTTAGTGTGCAGGCTCACGATTTTAATGATTTTCACGATACTTTACACACCCAAACGGCAACAATACGATTCCCTCCCCCTCCCAGATGAAATCGATCGTTAAGATGATCGAGGACACGATTCACATCTCTAGTTTCAATGACTATACATCCTTAGTCTTGCAGACCTACCTCTGACCTTCCTCCATTCATGCACATGTATAACATGTATAATAAATGGTCTCATTCATTGCATTTTACCTTTATGTTTCAATGACTATACATCCTTAGTCTTGCAGACCTACCTCTGACCTTCCTCCATTCATGCACATGTATAACATGTATAATATGTATAACATGTATAGCATGTATAATATGTATAATATGTATAATATGTATAATATATGGTCTCATTCATTGCATTTTACCTTTATGTTTCAATGACTATACATCCTTAGTCTTGCAGACCTACCTCTGACCTTCCTCCATTCATGCACATGTATAACATGTATAATATGTATAACATGTATATATGTATAATATGTATAATATATGCTCTCATTCATTGCATTTTACCTTTATGTTTCAATGACTATACATCCTTAGTCTTGCAGACCTACCTCTGACCTTCCTCCATTCATGCACATGTATAACATGTACAACATGTATAACATGTATAATATGTATAAAATATGGTCTCATTCATTGCATTTTACCTTTATGTTTCAATGACTATACATCCTTAGTCTTGCAGACCTACCTCTGACCTTCCTCCATTCATGCACATGTATAACATGTATAACATGTATAACATGTATAACATGCATAATATGTATAATATATGGTCTCATTCATTGCATTTTACCTTTGTTTCAATGAGTATACATCCTTAGTCTTGCAGACCTACCTCTGACCTTTATCCATTCATGCACATGTATACATGTATAACATGTATAATATATGGTCTCATTCATTGCATTTTACCTTTATGTTTCAATGACTATACATCCTTAGTCTTGCAGACTTACCTCTGACCTTCCTCCATTCATGCACATGTATAACATGTATAACATGTATAATATATGGTCTCATTCATTGCATTTTACCTTTATGTTTCAATGAGTATACATCCTTAGTCTTGCAGACCTACCTCTGACCTTCCTCCATTCATGCACATGTATACATGTATAACATGTATACCATGTATAACATGTATAATATATGGTCTCATTCATTGCATTTTACCTTTATGTTTCAATGACTATACATCCTTAGTCTTGCAGACTTACCTCTGACCTTCCTCCATTCATGCACATGTATAACATGTATAACATATATAATATATGGTCTCATTCATTGCATTTTACCTTTATGTTTCAATGAGTATACATCCTTAGTCTTGCAGACCTACCTCTGACCTTCCTCCATTCATGCACATGTATACATGTATAACATGTATACCATGTATACCATGTATAATATATGGTCTCATTCATTGCATTTTACCTTTATGTTTCAATGACTATACATCCTTAGTCTTGCAGACTTACCTCTGACCTTCCTCCATTCACGCACATGTATAACATGTATAATATGTATAACATGTATAATATATGGTCTCATTCATTGCATTTTACCTATATGTTTCAATGAGTATACATCCTTAGTCTTGCAGACCTACCTCTGACCTTCCTCCATTCATGCACATGTATACCATGTATAATATATGGTCTCATTCATTGCATTTTACCTTTATGTTTCAATGACTATACATCCTTAGTCTTGCAGACTTACCTCTGACCTTCCTCCATTCACGCACATGTATAACATGTATAATATGTATAACATGTATAATATATGGTCTCATTCATTGCATTTTACCTTTATGTTTCAATGAGTATACATCCTTAGTCTTGCAGACCTACCTCTGACCTTCCTCCATTCATGCACATGTATACATGTATAACATGTATACCATGTATACCATGTATAATATATGGTCTCATTCATTGCATTTTACCTTTATGTTTCAATGACTATACATCCTTAGTCTTGCAGACTTACCTCTGACCTTCCTCCATTCACGCACATGTATAACATGTATAATATGTATAACATGTATAATATATGGTCTCATTCATTGCATTTTACCTATATGTTTCAATGACCACACATCCTTAGTCTTGCAGACCTACCTCTGACCTTCCTCCAGTCACGCACATGTATAACATGTATAACATGTATAATATGTATAACATGCATAACATGTATAACATGTATAATATGTATAACATGCATAACATGTATAACATGTTGCACCTTCCTTCATGGCCTTAGCTACATTTTCCTCCAATTTTGTCTTTGGTGTCCCATCTTCCCTGTTTCTTTCAGACTTTCTAGGTATTCTTCCATGTCCTAATCATTCTGATACCTCTTTTTGCCCTTCCTTTTTCAGCCACCTCTTTTGAAAACCAGACTAGTCTGTTCTTCCTCTTACTTTTATTTACCTTCATATCAAAGACTTGCCGCCCTTACCATAGCTTCTAGTTCACCTGGATCCTCACTGCCTCCCCACCCCTCCAGTGCCTTGCTAAGGTATTCCCACATCTTAACAAATTTGGTATGTAGAAATGCAGGATCTTGACCTTTGTTGTGACTCCTCTCTTCCTTTGCTCTTATATTAAGCCATACTATCTGGTGATCATTGGATGTCAGCTAATATCATACACCTTGAAGTTCCAAAGTTTATATTGTACCATGACATCATGATTTTTCTTTTACCATTCTTTCACTGTTAGAGAACTTAAAGAGTAATAAAGCTTACTTCTGGCAAAGGTCTGGCTGGTCTCGTAAGGATTCCTCCCACGTAGACAACATGAGGCAGAGTTGGTCTTGGGAACTCTAGGGCAACATCAGTACATAGCATCCAAAGGCTGGATCCATGGACCAGATCATACATGGACTTCTCTGGTACCACCTTGTGCTTCCACATTATTCTTTCATATTTTGGGAGAACTACAAAATAAACTCCTAATCTGGAAACCAAGTAAATGACAGTATTTTTAATTCTTTCCAAGAGATTCATATGGTCAGTAAGTAGTGAATTAAACTCTGGAACATAAGCCAGTGGAGCTGGGGCACCAACCTCTGCTGGGTACCAAAGGCCAGTTGAGAACACAGCATATTTAACTCCAAGAAGATGAGCTATAACAAAGCCACACATCTCATTAGGATCCACTAGGAGAAGATCAAAGTTCTGCTGTTTAAGTTGATGCATCAGCTCCTGATTTCCAACCATCATGTCACAGTTCATGGAATAGTGATCCAGAATGTCAAAGAACTCTATTGCTGTCAACCTACCAGAGAAAATATTCTGCATTTTGGACTGTAGGAAGTTATCAGAGGTGCTGCTGTTGAAGATTCCCGGGTACCGCTGTAGCTTGTAGTGACTTGATAGAGGCACATCCCTGCCCTCAGACACCAAGAACACTGTTTCATGGCCTTGTTCTTGTAAAGCAGATGCCAAAGTCTTGAAAATATATAGATGGCTTTCAAACATGATTGGCGGCACAACTATAATTTTGGCAGCATTTGTAATTCCAAAAGTACCCATGAAGAGTATGAAAGGAAGCACATAAGAGGTCATGGCTGCAATCAGAAACACAAAATTACCAATGAATTATGGGTGTGAACTTATTTATTGACCTTACACATTCTGTTACTTACAGAAGACCTGAAAATCGATGACTTTACATTCATTCCTGACCTTAGACATGCTATCTCTGACACATAGATGACCCAGTGAGTGATGAATGTGCGCATGCATTGTTGACCTTACACATACTTTCTCTGACCCATGGAGGACTTATTGAGCAATAAGTGTATGCTCATTGATGGTCTTCAAAATGCTATCTCTGACAGACAATCCAATGAGTACAGAGATTGTGCTCATTGCCGGCTTTACACATACATTCTTCTTACATACAGAGAACCCGATGACTGATGACTCATTACACATGGTTCCTGATAGCTATGAGCAAGTGACAATGTAGGCTCATTTCTGTGTCTCACTTCTGCTGCTGTCTTCCTGATTAGAAATTAAGAGGCACATATTCAAAAACATTTGGCTGGCTAACTCAGAAGTTACAAACCAATGCAAAAAATAACCACCATGGAATGTAATAATATTAACAAAAGCAAATTAACATCATTCCTCAATCTTCCTGAAATGAACACAAAATATCAAAGATATCTACATCCTAACATGCATCTTGTATACAAAAAATTTTTTTGTAATAGTTTTAAATAATTTCAAATCAAATTTTTATGGAAGAGATTGATATAGCATGAAGACTGTTACCATCCCAGTACTCAATGCCCCACAGTTCAGTAGATCATGAATCACCAATCACCTTCCTCATTGTAATGTCCATGTTTTTATTGAGAAATTTTGTTTTTATTGATTCCTAGTGAATTGTGCAAAAGTAGCACTCCTACATTAACCTAATATCAGTTCATAAAATAACAATATTCTGGCATCAAGTTTAAAAGACGGTATCAAAACATGAGCTTAGAAACACCAGCATCAAAACATAATAGCTTACTGCCCTCCCAACAAGGCCACGTTTTTTTAGATTTATATGCTCTGTACAGCAACACCATTTGGAATGATTGAAGAATTAAATTGGGCAGCTTTAGTATAGGAACTTTGTTTAATATAAGATCTTTTGGCTGCAATCAAAAACTCAAAATTACTAATGAATTATGGGTGTGAACTTATTTATTGACCTTACACATTCTGTTACTTACAGATGACCTACCCTTGGGAGGCATTGTGCCTGGAGCAGTTCCAGAGAGCAATTCAGCTTGCGTAGCGGAGGTAGTGTGTCAGCCTTCTGCTTCGAGAAAACGTCTTCAAACTCGGCATACTGGGTAGGCAAACCAGATAGGGTGGTAGACTTCAAGACAGAGACGGCTGGAGATACTTGATGTAGACATGTCTTCTGGCAATTGGAAACCCACTGCACCAATTGCAGGGAATGCCAATCGAACTGGGGTTCATGGGACTGGAGCCAGGGCAGCCCCAGAATGACTGGATGTGTAGAGCATTTTAACACATAGAAGGACATCTACTCCTCATGGAGAGTGCCCACAGTAAGAAGAACGGGCACTGTTCGATGGGTGATGAGCTCTGGAAGATGTTCTCCTTGGATGGAGGCAATATGAAGGCTCACCTCTAATAACTGAAGAGGAATGTTCAGAAGCTTGACGATGTCATCCATGATGAAGCTTCCACTTGCCCCTTTATTGACAAGAGCAGTGGTGGCGAAGGAGTGGGACCCAATGCCCAGAGAGACTGGAAGCAGGAGTTGAGGGCTGGTGACAGTAGCGCCTAAGCTCGGGACCCCCACCGGGCTCAGGAGTTGCAGTTTTCCGGATGGACCAGACAGAACTGCAGAAGATGTCTGGAGGCACCACAGTAAAGACAAAGACATTCCTTCCTCCAACGAAGACGTTCAGTCAGAGACAGTTGCCCAAGGTTCACCTCCATGGATTCCACCATGGGAAGAGGTGGTGGTGATGGAGTCTTGGCTGGACATGCATGGGGCATGGAGTAGGAGAGCGAGAGGCCTTTACTTCTAGGCACCATTGCCGGAGGCAATGGTCGATCCTCCCAGTGAGGGAAATCGGGTCCTCTAGAGACATGGGAGTCTCATGGATGGAGTGTTCATCTTTGAGAGCCCTGGAGAAACCATCTAGGAAGATGGCTTGCAGAAAATCTTCTTTCCACCAGAGCTCGGTAGCCAGGGTCCTGAATTTCACCATATACTCTGAGAGGGTCCGTGACCATTGATGGAGGAGGAGTAGATTTTGGCTGGCTACAGCTTGGCAGCCTGGGTCTCCGAAGGTCTGCTTGAAGAGAGCAACAAACTCGGATAACTTGGAAAGCAGGGGATCAGAGTGTTCTCACAATGGAGAGGCCCCTGCAAGAGCCTTCCCTTCTAGGCAGGAAAGGATGAAAGTCGCTTTGGTAGTTTCCTTCAGGAACAAGGAGGGTTGCAGTGCAAATTGCATGAAGCACTGGTTGAGGAAGCCAAGACAAGAGTGTGGGTCCCCATTGTATTTAGGAGGTGCAGGGAGCGCCAACGATCTTTGGGTAGCATAGAGGCCAATAGGCCCACGGGATTGGCCAGAGCTGTATCTCGTAGCTGGGAATGAAGCTCTTCCACCGAAGAGGCTAACGATTCCAAAGCTTGGTGAAATTATTTGACTGTTGCGGCCAAACCCGGTAGGGCCCTGGAGGTGGGAGACTCCGCCGAGTCCACGGCCTTGGCAATCTTTTGCGCTTGGAGGTGGACCCTTGTCCTGGAGCAGTGTGGAATGGCTCCCTGTAGGGACCAGGAAGCACCTGCCCCCAGGGGGCAGAGCACAAGAGGGGACAGAGGCTAGGATGAGCTTCACCACTGGAAGCCTGCGGTCCCCCCGGGCTGTTTGGACTTAGATGGGCCTTGCAGGGTTTCCTATAGAAGTGGTAGAGAGGCATGCCCATGAGCAGCAAGGCAGCATGGACACTCACTAGGCTGTAGGCCTGGAGGATTTGGGAAGTCCAGTACAGCGTAGGCTATGACAAGGCAAGGGACAAAGCCAGAATCAAGAGATGTGGTCAATGGCAGCCGGGGTCAGGTTCTGTGGATCAGACCAAGGAGTGTCAGCCAAGGCAGAGGTCAGATACCAGGAGTCAGTCCGAGAGTAGTCAATGAAGCAGGGGTCAGGTTCCAGGGGTCAGATGAGGTCACAAGGCAGGCAGAGGTGAAGATCCAGCCAGCGAGCAGAATGGTCAATGGAGCAGGCAGAGGTCAGTACCAGAGAGACAGTCTGAAGGTACTACCTGGGGAGACAGGACAGAAGGATGCTGGAACAGGAGGACGCTGGACAGGCTGGAACAGTAGGATGCTGGAACAGTAGAACACTGGAATAAGACTGGAACAAGACTGTGAATGCGGAGGCAAACTAGTACACATAAGGGTAGATTTAAAAAAAATTGCGTGATCGCGTACTTTTGTTCGCGCACCAGGCGCAAACAAATGTACGCTGGATTTTATAAGATATGTGCGTAGCCACGTGTATCTTATAAAATCCGGGGTCGGCGCGCGCAAGGGGGTGCATATTTGTGCAACCTGCACGCGCCGAGCCCAGCGTGCGCTGCCTGTTCCCTCCGAGGCCGCTCCGATTTCGGAGTGGCCTCGGAGGGAACTTTCCTTCGCCCTCCCCTCACCTTCCCCTCCCTTCCCCTACCTAACCCACCCCCCTGGCCCTATCTAAACCCCCCCCCCCCTTACCTTTATTCCACGATTTACGCCTGCGAAAAGCAGACATAAATCTGCGTGCGCCAGCGGGCTGCTGGCGCGCCATTACCCAACCCGAGGGCTGGTCCGGAGGCCTCGACCACATCTCCGGGCCGGCACCACGCCCCCGGGCTCGCCCCCGCAACGCCGCGTCACGCCCCCGAAATGCCGCGTCATTTTAGACGCGCCCCCGACACGCCCCGACATGCCCCTTTTAGAAAGCCCCGGGACTTACGCGCGTCCCGGGGCTCTGCGCGTGCCGGCGGCCTATGCAAAATAGGCGTGGCGGCGCGGGAGGGCCCTGCGCGCGTAAATCCGGCCGGATTTACACGCGCAGGGCATTTAAAATCTGCCCCATACAGTGCCCACCCAATTGCCAAGGCAAGGAAGTGCAGGCAGGAACTTCCTTATGTAGCATGTTCAATCAGGGCATGCCGTGGTGCTAGGACCCGCCCCTAGCCCTACAAGAGGCTGGGCGGTCCGCACGCGCGCAAGTACGCAGGGGCATGGTCAACATCACCGAGAAAGCGTGAGGCCTGATGCGCAGTGGAAGGCCCGGGAACTGCCGCCGCGGGACACCGAGGCCTGGAGGAGCTCGCGGCTGCCGCTGGGGAAGCCAACCCATGACCTGCAGAGGAGCTAGCGAGGTGAGCAGGCCCATGTGCGGGCTGGGCGTGGACGGGGCGTGCAACAATTGTGGAGCGTTAAGTAACGGGATGGTAACAGCCTTCATGCTATATGAAACCATCAATCTCTTCCATAAAAATTTGATTTGAAATTATTTTAAAAAGTTACAAAAAATCTTTTTTGGTGTACAAGATGCATGTCAGGATGTAGATATCTGATATTTTCTATTCATTTTGGGAAGATTGAGGGATGATATTAATTCACTTTTGTTAACTCAGAAGTTAGCCAGCTAAATGAATATTTGAACACTTATCCAGCTAAATACTCACCAGCTAATAAGATAGCCAGCTAGAATTTAGCCAACTAACTGGGAGATGCATCAAGCTGTGGTAGTGCTCTAATGCGTTTATTAAACAGCATATATCACGCGATATCGCACGATATATGTGATATTTTGCATCTCCCCGCCTATTTACTCTTCCCTATTATAATGACCTTCCTCGCTTCTGAATTGCATGCTTGAATAATGCAAATGCATGCAAAGAGGGTCATACTAGCAATCTGATGCAAATACTTTATTGCTACCAACCAAGAAGGTAGTCAGCTGCAATAAAATATTTACACTTATTTGAAATGTGGTAAAATGTGAGCTGGGAGGGCCGGCCCCCCTAAAAAAAACAAAACAAGGCTCAATAAAAGGTTGAGTCAGGGGTCAGGGCCGATAAAGGCTCAACCCAGGACTGCCATTCGAGGCAGCCCCACCTGCCCAGAAATAAAATAAGTGCCCATGCAGCAACATCCTCCCATACCTTCTCCCCCTCCCAAGTACTCTAAATGAAATATAAGGTTCTAAGGGTCCCCTTTGTACCCCCCGTCCACCCCCCCAAGTTGCTCAAAAAATATAAGTTGCGTCAGGCACCCCTTGCACCCCAAACCCCTCCCCACAAAGTAGGGATGTGAATCGTTTTTTGACGATTTAAAATATCGTCCGATATATTTTAAATCGTCAAAAATCGTTAGGGCCACGATACAATACCAATTCCCCCGATTTATCGTTAAAAAATCGTAAATCGGGGGAAGGGGGAGGGCAGGAAAACCGGCACACTAAAACCCCCTAAAACCCACCCCCGACCCTTTAAATTAAATCCCCCACCCTCCCGAACCCCCCCCCCCAAATGCTTTAAATTACCTGGGGATCCAGCGGTGGTCCAGAACGGCGGCGGTCCAGAACGGCCCCCTCAATTGAATCCTGTTGTCTTCAGCCGGCGCCATTTTGCAAAATGGCCGCCGCAAAATGGCGGCGGCCATAGACAAAATGATTCGACGCAGGAGGTCGTTCCGGACCCCCGCTGGACTTTTGGCAAGTCTTGTGGGGGTCAGGAGGCCCCTCCAAGCTGGCCAAAAGTTTCTGGGAGTCCAGCGGGGTTCAGGAAGCGATTTCTTGCCGCGAATCGTTTTCCGTACGGAAAATGGCGCCGGCAAGAGATCGACTGCTGGAGGTCGTTCAGCGGGGGTTCCGGACCGCCGCTGAACGACCTCCTGCAGTCGATCTCCTGCCGGCGCCATTTTCCATACGGAAAACGATTCGCGGCAAGAAATCGCTTCCTGAACCCCGCTGGACTCCCAGAAACTTTTGGCCAGCTTGGGGGGTGCCTCCTGACCCCCACAAGACTTGCCAAAAGTCCAGCGGGGGGCCGGAACGACCTCCTGCGTCGAATCGTTTTTGTCTATGGCCGCCGCCATTTTGCGGCGGCCATTTTGCAAAATGGCGCCGGCTGAAGACAACAGGATTCAATTGCGGGGGCCGTTCCGGACCGCCGCCGTTCTGGACCACCGCTGGATCCCCAGGTAATTTAAAGCATTTGGGGGGGGGTTCGGGAGGGTGGAGGATTTAATTTAAAGGGTCGGGGGTGGGTTTTAGGGGGTTTTAGTGTGTCGGCTCACGATTTTAACGATTTTCACAATAGTTTACACACCCAAACGGCAACAATACGATTCCCTCCCCCTCCCAGCCAAAATCGATCGTTAAGACGATCGAGGACACGATTCACATCTCTACCACAAAGTGTACAAAACAAATAAGGTCTTCCAGGCCCACTCCATACCCCCTTTATCCTCCAAAGTGCTCAAAATAACCTGTAAGTTGTGCTGGGCCCCCCTTTTCACCTCCTAAGTGCCAAAAAAAAAAGATCTTCCATGCCACAACATACACTACCTCCCATCCCCCCAAAGTGCCAAAAAAAAGGTTCCAGGCACCCCTTGCAGCTTGCACCTCCCCCCAAACATTTCAAAGCTGGAACAGGTCCCTCAGTGGGGCTGGGACAACCCCTCACACCCAGCTTGTCAGGTCAGCACCAGTTCCCAGAATTCAAACAGCAACAACCCTATATGAAAAGGCAGCACTGCAAATATTACACCAAGCCTTAGAAGACTAATACACCTCCTATCAGGAAAACAGAGGAAGCTGGAGGACTGCTAAAGATCCTTTCCCAGAACTCAAACAGCAACAACCCTATATGAAAAGGCAGCACGGCAAATATTACACCAAGCCTTAGAAGACTAATACACCTCCTATCAGGAAAACAGAGCAAGCTGGAGGACTGCTACAGATCCCTTCCCAGAACTCAAACAGCAACAACCCTATATGAAAAGGCAGCACTGCAAATATTACACCAAGCCTTAGAAGACTAATACACCTCCTATCAGGAAACAGAGCAAGCTGGAGGACTGCTACAGATCCCTTCCCAGAACTCAAACAGCAACAACCCTATATGAAAAGGCAGCACTGCAAATATTACACCAAGCCTTAGAAGACTAATACACCTCCTATCAGGAAACAGAGCAAGCTGGAGGACTGCTAAAGATCCTTTCCCAGAACTCAAACAGCAACAACCCTATATGAAAAGGCAGCACGGCAAATATTACACCAAGCCTTAGAAGACTAATACACCTCCTATCAGGAAAACAGAGGAAGCTGGAGGACTGCTAAAGATCCTTTCCCAGAACTCAAACAGCAACAACCCTATATGAAAAGGCAGCACGGCAAATATTACACCATGCCTTAGAACACTAATACACCTCCTATCAGGAAAACAGAGGAAGCTGGAGGACTGCTACAGATCCTTTCCCAGAACTCAAACAGCAACAATCCTTTATGAAAAGGCAGCACGGCAAATATTACACCAAGCCTTAAAAGACTAATACACCTCCTATCAGGAAAACAGAGGAAGCTGGAGGACTGCTAAAGATCCTTTCCCAGAACTCAAACAGCAACAACCCTATATGAAAAGGCAGCACGGCAAATATTACACCAAGCCTTAGAAGACTAATACACCTCCTATCGGGAAAACAGAGCAAGCTGGAGGACTGCTAAAGATCCTTTCCCAGAACTCAACAGCAACAACCCTGTATGAAAAGGCAGCACGGCAAATATTACACCAAGCCTTAGAAGACTAATACACCTCCTATCAGGAAACAGAGGAAGCTGGAGGACTGCTAAAGATCCTTTCCCAGAACTCAAACAGCAACAACCCTATATGAAAAGGCAGCACGGCAAATATTACACCAAGCCTTAGAAGACTAATACACCTCCTATCGGGAAAACAGAGCCAGCTGGAGGACTGCTAAAGATCCTTTCCCAGAACTCAAACAGCAACAACCCTATATGAAAAGGCAGCACGGCAAATATTACACCAAGCCTTAGAAGACTAATACACCTCCTATCGGGAAAACAGAGCAAGCTGGAGGACTGCTAAAGATCCTTTCCCAGAACTCAAACAGCAACAACCCTATATGAAAAGGCAGCACGGCAAATATTACACCAAGCCTTAGAAGACTAATACACCTCCTATCGGGAAAACAGAGCAAGCTGGAGGACTGCTAAAGATCCTTTCCCAGAACTCAACAGCAACAACCCTATATGAAAAGGCAGCACGGCAAATATTACACCAAGCCTTAGAAGACTAATACACCTCCTATCAGGAAAACAGAGGAAGCTGGAGGACTGCTAAAGATCCTTTCCCAGAACTCAACAGCAACAACCCTATATGAAAAGGCAGCACGGCAAATATTACACCAAGCCTTAGAACACTAATACACCTCCTATCAGGAAAACAGAGGAAGCTGGAGGACTGCTAAAGATCCTTTCCCAGAACTCAACAGCAACAACCCTATATGAAAAGGCAGCACGGCAAATATTACACCAAGCCTTAGAAGACTAATACACCTCCTATCAGGAAACAGAGGAAGCTGGAGGACTGCTACAGATCCTTTCCCAGAACTCAACAGCAACAACCCTATATGAAAAGGCAGCACGGCAAATATTACACCAAGCCTTAGAAGACTAATACACCTCCTATCAGGAAAACAGAGCAAGCTGGAGGACTGCTAAAGATCCTTTCCCAGAACTCAACAGCAACAACCCTGTATGAAAAGGCAGCACGGCAAATATTACACCAAGCCTTAGAAGACTAATACACCTCCTATCAGGAAACAGAGGAAGCTGGAGGACTGCTAAAGATCCTTTCCCAGAACTCAAACAGCAACAACCCTATATGAAAAGGCAGCACGGCAAATATTACACCAAGCCTTAGAAGACTAATACACCTCCTATCGGGAAAACAGAGCCAGCTGGAGGACTGCTAAAGATCCTTTCCCAGAACTCAAACAGCAACAACCCTATATGAAAAGGCAGCACGGCAAATATTACACCAAGCCTTAGAAGACTAATACACCTCCTATCGGGAAAACAGAGCCAGCTGGAGGACTGCTAAAGATCCTTTCCCAGAACTCAAACAGCAACAACCCTATATGAAAAGGCAGCACGGCAAATATTACACCAAGCCTTAGAAGACTAATACACCTCCTATCGGGAAAACAGAGCAAGCTGGAGGACTGCTAAAGATCCTTTCCCAGAACTCAAACAGCAACAACCCTATATGAAAGGCAGCACGGCAAATATTACACCAAGCCTTAGAAGACTAATACACCTCCTATCGGGAAAACAGAGGAAGCTGGAGGACTGCTAAGATCCTTTCCCAGAACTCAACAGCAACAACCCTATATGAAAAGGCAGCACGGCAAATATTACACCAAGCCTTAGAAGACTAATACACCTCCTATCAGGAAAACAGAGGAAGCTGGAGGACTGCTAAAGATCCTTTCCCAGAACTCAACAGCAACAACCCTATATGAAAAGGCAGCACGGCAAATATTACACCAAGCCTTAGAACACTAATACACCTCCTATCAGGAAAACAGAGGAAGCTGGAGGACTGCTAAAGATCCTTTCCCAGAACTCAACAGCAACAACCCTATATGAAAAGGCAGCACGGCAAATATTACACCAAGCCTTAGAAGACTAATACACCTCCTATCAGGAAACAGAGGAAGCTGGAGGACTGCTACAGATCCTTTCCCAGAACTCAACAGCAACAACCCTATATGAAAAGGCAGCACGGCAAATATTACACCAAGCCTTAGAAGACTAATACACCTCCTATCAGGAAAACAGAGCAAGCTGGAGGACTGCTAAAGATCCTTTCCCAGAACTCAACAGCAACAACCCTGTATGAAAAGGCAGCACGGCAAATATTACACCAAGCCTTAGAAGACTAATACACCTCCTATCAGGAAACAGAGGAAGCTGGAGGACTGCTAAAGATCCTTTCCCAGAACTCAAACAGCAACAACCCTATATGAAAAGGCAGCACGGCAAATATTACACCAAGCCTTAGAAGACTAATACACCTCCTATCGGGAAAACAGAGGAAGCTGGAGGACTGCTAAAGATCCTTTCCCAGAACTCAAACAGCAACAACCCTATATGAAAAGGCAGCACGGCAAATATTACACCAAGCCTTAGAAGACTAATACACCTCCTATCGGGAAAACAGAGCAAGCTGGAGGACTGCTAAAGATCCTTTCCCAGAACTCAACAGCAACAACCCTGTATGAAAAGGCAGCACGGCAAATATTACACCAAGCCTTAGAAGACTAATACACCTCCTATCAGGAAACAGAGGAAGCTGGAGGACTGCTAAAGATCCTTTCCCAGAACTCAAACAGCAACAACCCTATATGAAAAGGCAGCACGGCAAATATTACACCAAGCCTTAGAAGACTAATACACCTCCTATCGGGAAACAGAGCCAGCTGGAGGACTGCTAAAGATCCTTTCCCAGAACTCAAACAGCAACAACCCTATATGAAAAGGCAGCACGGCAAATATTACACCAAGCCTTAGAAGACTAATACACCTCCTATCGGGAAAACAGAGCAAGCTGGAGGACTGCTAAAGATCCTTTCCCAGAACTCAAACAGCAACAACCCTATATGAAAAGGCAGCACGGCAAATATTACACCAAGCCTTAGAAGACTAATACACCTCCTATCGGGAAAACAGAGGAAGCTGGAGGACTGCTAAAGATCCTTTCCCAGAACTCAACAGCAACAACCCTATATGAAAAGGCAGCACGGCAAATATTACACCAAGCCTTAGAAGACTAATACACCTCCTATCAGGAAAACAGAGGAAGCTGGAGGACTGCTAAAGATCCTTTCCCAGAACTCAACAGCAACAACCCTATATGAAAAGGCAGCACGGCAAATATTACACCAAGCCTTAGAACACTAATACACCTCCTATCAGGAAAACAGAGGAAGCTGGAGGACTGCTAAAGATCCTTTCCCAGAACTCAACAGCAACAACCCTATATGAAAAGGCAGCACGGCAAATATTACACCAAGCCTTAGAAGACTAATACACCTCCTATCAGGAAACAGAGGAAGCTGGAGGACTGCTACAGATCCTTTCCCAGAACTCAACAGCAACAACCCTATATGAAAAGGCAGCACGGCAAATATTACACCAAGCCTTAGAAGACTAATACACCTCCTATCAGGAAAACAGAGCAAGCTGGAGGACTGCTAAAGATCCTTTCCCAGAACTCAACAGCAACAACCCTGTATGAAAAGGCAGCACGGCAAATATTACACCAAGCCTTAGAAGACTAATACACCTCCTATCAGGAAACAGAGGAAGCTGGAGGACTGCTAAAGATCCTTTCCCAGAACTCAAACAGCAACAACCCTATATGAAAAGGCAGCACGGCAAATATTACACCAAGCCTTAGAAGACTAATACACCTCCTATCGGGAAAACAGAGGAAGCTGGAGGACTGCTAAAGATCCTTTCCCAGAACTCAAACAGCAACAACCCTATATGAAAAGGCAGCACGGCAAATATTACACCAAGCCTTAGAAGACTAATACACCTCCTATCGGGAAAACAGAGCAAGCTGGAGGACTGCTAAAGATCCTTTCCCAGAACTCAAACAGCAACAACCCTATATGAAAAGGCAGCACGGCAAATATTACACCAAGCCTTAGAAGACTAATACACCTCCTATCAGGAAAACAGAGGAAGCTGGAGGACTGCTAAAGATCCTTTCCCAGAACTCAACAGCAACAACCCTATATGAAAAGGCAGCACGGCAAATATTACACCAAGCCTTAGAAGACTAATACACCTCCTATCAGGAAAACAGAGGAAGCTGGAGGACTGCTAAAGATCCTTTCCCAGAACTCAAACAGCAACAACCCTATATGAAAGGCAGCACGGCAAATATTACACCAAGCCTTAGAACACTAATACACCTCCTATCAGGAAAACAGAGGAAGCTGGAGGACTGCTAAAGATCCTTTCCCAGAACTCAACAGCAACAACCCTATATGAAAAGGCAGCACGGCAAATATTACACCAAGCCTTAGAACACTAATACACCTCCTATCAGGAAAACAGAGGAAGCTGGAGGACTGCTAAAGATCCTTTCCCAGAACTCAACAGCAACAACCCTGTATGAAAAGGCAGCACGGCAAATATTACACCAAGCCTTAGAAGACTAATACACCTCCTATCAGGAAAACAGAGGAAGCTGGAGGACTGCTAAAGATCCTTTCCCAGAACTCAACAGCAACAACCCTATATGAAAAGGCAGCACGGCAAATATTACACCAAGCCTTAGAAGACTAATACACCTCCTATCAGGAAAACAGAGGAAGCTGGAGGACTGCTAAAGATCCTTTCCCAGAACTCAAACAGCAACAACCCTGTATGAAAAGGCAGCACGGCAAATATTACACCAAGCCTTAGAAGACTAATACACCTCCTATCAGGAAACAGAGGAAGCTGGAGGACTGCTACAGATCCCTTCCCAGAACTCAAACAGCAACAACCCTGTATGAAAAGGCAGCACGGCAAATATTACACCAAGCCTTAGAAGACTAATACACCTCCTATCAGGAAAACAGAGCAAGCTGGTGGACTGCTAAAGATCCTTTCCCAGAACTCAAACAGCAACAACCCTATATGAAAAGGCAGCACGGCAAATATTACACCAAGCCTTAGAAGACTAATACACCTCCTATCGGGAAAACAGAGCAAGCTGGAGGACTGCTACAGATCCCTTCCCACAACTTATATCCTAGCAAAGTATCTCACTCTGTTCACACATGCAGAACACAGATCTTCACCAAATACTAAAAAGTGAGCAGAAATTAGAACTGTTGTGTAAAGCAGAGGTTGAATGAAAATGTTTGTATTGCAGAGGATAAGAAAGGATAATATAAGAAGCTCGGGGCCGGATAAGCATGGACTTATCTGGCTAAGTGTCTCTGTTTCTATTTTCAGCTGCATTTAGCAGCTGCTACTTACCCAGATAACTAAGTGGTGGGTGGGCTACCAGCTTTCCTGGCCATGGCTACTTCTCCAGCTAAGCCTATCCATCTGTTAGATATCCAGAAATATTCAGCAGCATGGCCGTGCCACTGAATAACCTAGACAAGATAGCCGGATAATGGCTGACCTCTCAATGTCCAAGCACTCTAGCCACTGGCTTCACTATTTACCAAATGGACTTGTTAAGTCATTTGTCTGAGCTAAGCACGATTCAGGAGGCTTCAAGAGTAATATCAAAATAATTTTCACTTCTTTGTACAGAAATAGAGGATGTGGGTGGAGAAAAACACAAAATTAGTTCACTTTCAAGCAAAAAGCACAGAAAAGAGCAGGAAACTGAGGAGAAAAAAGCTGGAAAGTTATGTTCACTAACGCTTGCAGACTGAGCAACAAAGTTCCAGATTTCCAAGCCGTCATGGTGAAGGCAGACTTGGATATTACTAGTATTACGGAGACAGGGCTCAGGGACTCTCAAGAATAGCATGCAGCCATCCTGGGCTATAACCTGCTGAGGAACAAAAGACAAGCCGTCATGGTGAAGGCAGACTTGGATATTACTATTTATTTATTTATTTATTTAAAAACTTTTATATACCGGTATTAGTATGCATACATCATACCGGTTTACAATGTAACTTTAAAGGTAGAAATTACAATGAACAGGGAGGGCGAACAAGGAGGAGTATACAAAGAGCAGGAGGTGGAGGAATTAAAGCAATAAATAAAAACTGCAACGGACTATTTACAGGAATATACAAGGCGTAGGCAAGATCTTGCAGAAGTCGGTGTACTTAATCAGGGTAGGCTTGTCGGAAGAGCCAAGTTTTAAGTTTTTTTCTGAACTTGGCGTAACATGGCTCTAGCCTGAGAGTGGTAGGGAGGGTGTTCCATTGTTTAGGGCCTGCAATGGATAGTGCACGGTCCCTAGTAGAGGAGAGGTGGGCTTTTTTCAAAGGGGGAATGGAGAGGGTGCCTTTGTTGACAGTGCGAGTGGGTCGTTCAGTGCGTATAGGACGAAAGGGTTCATCCAACCAATTGGAATTGTGCGAGTGGATGGACTTGTGCACTATGGTTAGAATTTTGAAGAGAATTCGGGATGCGATGGGGAGCCAGTGGAGTTCTTTGAATATTGGGGTAATGTGATCAGCTTTCCTTGAGTTGGTGATGACCCTGGCGATGGCATTCTGGAGCATTTGTAAGGGCTTGGTGGTGGAGGAGGGTAGGCCAAGGAAGAGGGCATTACAGTAGTCCAGCTTTGAGGAAAGGGTGGCTTGGACGACGGTGCGGAAGTCATGATAGTGGAGGAGGGGTCTGAGTTTCTTCAGGATGTGAAGCTTGAAGAAACCTTCTTTGAGGATGGAGTTGATCTGTTTTTTGAGATTGAGTTGTTGATCTATGATAACCCCAAGGTCTCTTACTGTGGGTTGGGGTGTTATGACGTTGAAAGCTGGATCGTTGGAGATCGGTGGTTTGGGAGGGAGGTGAGGAGAGATAAGGAGCAGCTCTGTTTTGGAGGAGTTTAGAGCGAGGTGGATGTTGGTGAGGAAGTCATTGATGTTGGCAAGACATGTGTTCCAGAAGGCAAGGGCATCTGAGAGAGAGTTGTGAATGGGAATGACGATTTGAACGTCATCTGCATAGAGGTAGAATTTGAGGCCGAGGTCTGTGAGGAGCTGACATAGAGGTGTGAGATAAATGTTGAAAGGGTGGAGGAGAGGGAGGAGCCTTGTGGGACACCTTGAGACAAGGGATAGAGTGTGGAGTTGGCGTTTCCTATCTTGACGGAGAACTTTCTGTTAGATAAGTAGGATTTAAACCATAGTAGGGCTAGGCCTGAGATGCCTATTTCGGATAGCCGGTTGATGAGGAGGTTATGGTTGATGGTATCAAAGGCAGCTGAGATGTCGAGTAGGGCGAGGAGGTAACAGTTGCCTCGGTCCATGCCTATGAGTAAGTGGTCCGTGAGGGAGAGCAGGAGGGTTTCTGTATTGAGGTATTTACGGAAGCCGTATTGGGCTGGATGCAGAATGTTGTTGCTTTCTAGATATTCTGTAAGTTGGATGTTTACAATCTTTTCCATAATTTTGGATAGGAAGGGCAGGTTAGAGATAGGGCGGAAGTTAGCGGGGTCTTTAGGGTTTAGTGTTGGTTATTTTAGGAGGGGCTTGACAATAGCGTGTTTAAGAGCATCTGGGACAGAGCCTGAAGAGAGGGAGGAGTTTATGATGTCTGCGATGGGTTTGGATATAGTGTTCGGGATGGAGAGGAGGGATTTTGTGGGAATGGTGTCTGAAGGGTGGGAAGCTGGTTTAAGTTTTCTGAGAATAGATTCCACTTTAGCGGAAGTCAGGTCAAGGGTTTGGAGGGTGGGTGAAGTGGGGGAAGGTTGGAGGGAGGGGGAAGGGGAGGTGGATGGAGAAGGGTGTTGAAATCTGCGGAGGATGTTGGTGATTTTTGTGAGGAAATACTGGGCGATTTCTTCGCTCTTAGTGGAGGCATCATTCTCAGGGATAGTGGGCTGAGAGGATTTGGTAAGGTTGGCAACATAATTGAAAAGGGCTTTCGGGTTGTACATGTATTGGTGGATCTTAGCTGAAAAGTAGTCTCTTTTTGTTTTGAGGGTGGTTATTCTATATTGGTGAAGGGTAGTTTTGAAACTTGAGGCGAGTTGGGGTGAGGGGGCTTTACGCCAGTTTCTCTCACGCTGCCTGAGGGTATTTTTTAGGGATCTTAGTTCAGTCGTGTACCAGGGTTGATGATTTTTTGTGGGTTGGGTAATGTTACGTCTGGAGATGGGGCATAGTTTGTCAGCAATTTCAAGAGTCATGCTGAGCCAGGATTTGATGGCAGTCTCTGGACTGGAGCAGTCAAGGCTAGTGGATGTGTTGGAAATGGCAAGAGCCAGTTCATCTCCAGAGCAGGGTTTCCTGAAGGTGAAGGTGGTGTTGTTTGAGGGAGTGGGGGTAGTAGGGAAGTTAAGGGGGAGGAGGGCTTTTATGAGGAAGTGGTCTGACCAAGGTACAGGGGAGCAGGTGGGGGGGTGGGATGGTAGGAAGCAGTGGTTGATGAATATAAGGTCAAGGGAGTGACCCAGCTTGGTGCGTGGGGGAGGCAACAATTTGTCTAAGGCCTAGAGCTTGGAGTGCAGTAAGGAATGCCTCACAAGAAGGGGTAAGGGGGGTGGCATCGACATGGAGGTTGAAGTCTCCTAGTATGATGGAAGGGATTTCAATGTTTATGTTGGCAGATAAGAATTCAATTAAGGGGGAGGGGTCCCGTTCGATGGATCCAGGAGGGGCATAAATGAGACAGATTTGCAGTGAGGGGGCTTTGAAGAGGCCAATTTCTAGCTTGGAGGGTGATGTGGTGTGGGAGAGTTTGAGATTAAGGTGTTTCTTGAAGGCTAGGAGGATGCCACCTCCTCTTTTCTTGGGTCTTGGAATGGATAGGAATTCGTAGGATTGTGTAGGTAGCTGGTTCAGGAGGACAATGTCTGTTTCTTTGAGCCAGGTTTCCGTGATGGCACAGATGTCTGGCTTGGTGTCAGTGAGGAGGTCATTTAGGATGGGGGGTTTTTTTGGAGAGTGATTGGGCGTTGAACAGAATGATGGAGAGGGTAGTGAGTCCAAGGAATTGGTTGAGGGGGGTAGTGAGGATAGGGAGGAGGGATTTGTAGGGGGGGGTGGGACGGGGGGGATGGGAATGGGGGAGTCTGTTGTGGGGGAGGTGGATGCGGTTGATGTGTTGTGTGGTCATAGTGGGTGAGTAGGCAAAGGAGGAGGGAGGGAGAGGGGTAGGTAAAAAGGAAACTGAGAGGATATAGGGTAGTACAAGGCGGGGATTAAGGTATCAAGTATTACTAGTATTACGGAGACAGGGCTCAGGGACTCTCAAGAATAGCATGCAGCCATCCTGGGCTATAACCTGCTGAGGAACAAAAGACAAGCCGTCATGGTGAAGGCAGACTTGGATATTACTAGTATTACGGAGACAGGGCTCAGGGACTCTCAAGAATAGCATGCAGCCATCCTGGGCTATAACCTGCTGAGGAACAAAAGACAAGCCGTCATGGTGAAGGCAGACTTGGATATTACTAGTATTAAGGAGACAGGGCTCGGGGACTCTCAAGAATAGCATGCAGCCATCCTGGGCTATAACCTGCTGAGGAACAAAAGACAAGCCGTCATGGTGAAGGCAGACTTGGATATTACTAGTATTACGGAGACAGGGCTCGGGGACTCTCAAGAATAGCATGCAGCCATCCTGGGCTATAACCTGCTGAGGAACAAAAGACAAGCCGTCATGGTGAAGGCAGACTTGGATATTACTAGTATTACGGAGACAGGGCTCGGGGACTCTCAAGAATAGCATGCAGCCATCCTGGGCTAGAACCTGCTGAGCAACCAAAGAGATGGCCAAAGCAATATCTTAGAAATGCAGGGGGTGTGGGATAAAGAGTGGGCTGTCTTAAAAGAAGATGGTGCTTCCATTTACACTAGTGTGGCCCACAGAAGAATTGGACAGAGATTTGACTACAGATATCCAAAGGTTGGGAAACAAGGGAGAAATGCTGCTGCTTGGAGTACCCCTGCTGCAAAATCTGAAGGAGTAGAGAGATCGTGGACACCTTTCAAGGAGCTCTGCTTAGACAAATGGTGAGGGAACTCATGAGGGGAGGAGCACTACTAGACCTGGCGCTCACGAATGGAGACAGTTTCTCGAATGTCTGGGTAGGTGCCTATCTGCGACCCAGCGATCATCGGATGGTTTGCTTTGATATAGCAGTTAAGAAAAAGTCACATGATGATCAAAGTCATAGATTTCAGAAATGCAAACTTTGAAAAAATGGAGAAGTACCTTGAGGAAGAGCTAGATGGGAGAAATGGAACAACAGTGGGCTAAATCAGAAGGCGCTATCATAAAGGCAACAAATCTTTATGTAAGAAAAGTGAAAAAAAAGTAACTGGAAAGGGAAATTAATAAGATTCTCTGAAGAGGTGTTTCAAAAAATAAAAGCAAAAAGATCAGCATTCAAAAGTGCAAAACCATAAAAAGAGGCACACAGGGGTCACGTGGGGCACACAGGGGTCATTGTGAGGCACCCAGGGGTCTGCTGAAGCAGACGTGACTTGCTTTGGCTCCCGGCTCCACAACAGGAAATCAACGGCAAAATCTTGCAAACGGCTTTTAAACCCACAACCGGGATACGAGAAAGGTGGCACATGTCAATTGTCACCTACATGAATAGATCCCCAGGCATTATGACCTCTAAAAGCGGATGAAAAGAAAAAGAACGAGCAAAGCCTGCGGTGGATGGCAAGATGGCGGCGGCCTCGTGTGACGGCGAGTCCTCTCTGCAAAGCACTTTAACAGCAGCGGCGCTAAAAGAAATAATAGCGGCAACTCTAGATGAAAAACTTGCTGGAATCTCTGAAAAATTATCCGAGGTAAGAGAAGCCCTAACAGAACTAGGACCGCGTCTTGAGCAGGTTGAGGGACGAGTCTCCCTGCTCGAAGATGACTTGACGGCGCAAACGGGGAAACTGTGCATGCAGGAGGTGACCCTAAAAGAATTTCAGCTTAAACTTGATGACCTTGAAAATAGGTCTCGTAGGACAAACTTACGATTGTTAGGGCCACCCGAGAATGTGGATGAGAAAGGACTTGGAGCCTTTCTGGAGGACTGGCTGCCAGAAGCCCGGGGGGAACCTGAGCTCAAAGGAAAGATCAGTATAGAAAGGGCACATAGGGTGGGCCTCCGGAAGGAATCAGACACGAGTCCTAGGATAGCAGCAGCTAAAATCCTAAACTTTGCCCACAAGCAGAAAATATGGCTGGCTTCGAGGAAGCAGCGAGAAATTTTATATCAAGGAAATAAAATAAGAATCACACAAGATTTCTCAGCTCAGGTGTCACAACAACGGAAGGCATTCTCACCTATATGTTCCACGTTAGTGGAAAAACAAACTAAATTTGCCCTGCAATACCCAGCGACATTAAAGATCTGGTATGGAGAGAAAGGGCAATCGTTTGAAACTCTGGAGAGAGCCCAAAAATTTTTCACATCGATTACTTCAAAATGATTTCAGCAGTTAATCACTAGAGAACTTTTGGAGTTTATCAGCTATAAGCAAGGTGCTTTTAACTGGGGCATTAACTACAAGACCCGGGTATAAAAATTTACAAAGAGAGTGGCAACACCTGTAATAAAAGAATAAAATGGAAACCAACAGGGGAAATGTATATATCCCGGTACAATGATCTCCTGGCTTTTAAGCCCAACGATTAGCATAATCAGAATCCAATTGCCAGGACCTTGCTGTGAAAAATATTTCTGTCTGGCAAATATTCTGTGTTGTGGGGCGGGAACGCTCCAAATCGTGACTTCTGCATTCCTTCAATTGTGAGGGACATTAAGAAACTATAAGGGGGGTTTACTTTTATAAGGCTTAGGGCATGGGGATAGAGAGAAGTGGTGTTTTGGGATTCATGGGAGTAGGGATAGGGGGAATTCACAAAAAATATAAGGTATGTCTAAAATCTGATCTAAGCTTGCCTGACTATTTTAAGAAGTGGAAGAAGGTGGGGAAGAAGATAGGTGAACAATACCATCAAACCATTTTACTCCGTGGGGCACAGGTCAGGCTGGGAACCTGGCCCCTTTCATCTCATCGCAAAGCGCTATCCTTCAGTGTTTTCACAAGAGAAGAGCGAAATGGGTAAATATAGGATAATTTCATGGAATATAGACGGGTTGGGATCTCCCATAAAATGAAAAAAAGTCTTTCAGCATCTTCAAAGGCAAAAAGTGAATATCGCCTGCCTCCAAGAAACACACCTCACCAACAAGGAAAGTACAAAGCTCTGAAGAGAGTGAGTTTCCGAATGTTACTTTTCTCCAGCAAAAGGAAAGAAAGGTGGTGTAGCTATCCTGATCAATAAAAATATACCTCTAACTATAACTAAGGAATTTCATGACCCGGAAGGATGTTTTATCATGGGTACATTAGTGGGCAAACAACTGACACTATGCAATATATATGGCCCCAATGTGCCAGACCTTGCTTTCTTTACCAACATCATTACTTTACTACTAGCCAATGCCCAAGGCGACCTAATTGTAACAGGGGATATGAATTGTGTGCTTGACGCTCAACTGGATAAATCTCAGATCCCGAAAGGATTTCGCCAGAAAACAGAAACAGGAGTAACACGACTATGTAAACAACTAGGGCTTGTGGACTCTTGGCGTATACTGAATCCGAAGGCACGAGACTACACTCTTGTATCATGAGCACACAGTACGATGTCTAGGATAGACTACATTCTACTAGCCAATCACCTGTTTTCCAACGTGGAGACTGCAGACATAGGCTCGATTGCTATAGCAGACCACGTGCCCATATGGGTAGACATGTGGTTTTCCTTGGAACATAAAACCCGGAAATCTTGGAGACTAGCAGGTCATCTTGCCAGCGATGCAGACTTTCACAAGTATTTACAGACCAAATGGTAAGAATTTCAAGATAATAACAAACAACATCTTCCAGATCCTTCTTTATTCTGGGACACTAGTAAAGTGGTGCTCCAAGGCGAAATAATAGCATATACTATGAAAAAAAGCAAACAGCTAAATCAAACCATTTTAACACTATACTCACAATTACAACAAGCCAAAATCCAGCTGGTGACGACACCCTCCATTGATTCTAAGGCAGCATATTGGGCATGTTTAAACTCATTGAATGCACATTTACACCTTCATGCGCAAAAGTCAATCCAGACCTCGGAGCACTACTTCTATAGGCATGGCAATAAATCCAGTAGATTACTATCCTGGATGGTAGCAATTAAGAGGAAAAAATCTTACATTACCAGATTGAAAACAAAAGAAGGCACGTATGTGACCAATACAACAGAGGTACTAGATACACTGCGTCAGTTTTATGAATCTCTTTATAAGGAAGATAGAGGAGACCAGAACGATGAAGAAGATTTCTTCAGAGACATATCCTTGCCTAAAATAACAGATGCACAAAAGGAATTTCTAGGTCGCCCTATCACTCCTGGTGAATTGCTTGGTGTGATAAAAACAAGCAAATGCCACAAATCAGCCGGTCCAGATGGGTTTCCCACTGAGTACTATAAGATTTTAAGTCCCAGGATCTTAGACATATTAGCTGCCTTTTACAACCAAGCGTGGCTAGGTAATGGCTTCCCATCGACTTTCAATAATGCATACATCACGGTATTACCTAAACCAGGCAAAGACCCTCTCCAAGCAGCATCATATAGACCTATATCCCTACTGAACTATGATCTAAAACTATATGCAAGGATCATGGCTATTCGTGTAGGGGTCGTATTACCATCCATCATCTCCCCACAACAGGCCGGCTTTGTAGGCGGCAGAAACGCAGGTGCTCATGAACTACACTTTGAGGCCGCACTCGAGACATCTCACCATCTTCGAGTCCCTGCCATGGCCGTGGGGTTTGACTCGGAGAAGGCTTTCGACTGAGTGTCTTGGGATTATGTGTTTTCAGTAATGGCCCGCTTCGGTTTCTCCAGTCATATTATCAAAGCCATCTCTATCCTATACAGAAATCCCAAGTCATATATCGTAACAAATGATTCCATTTCAAAGGAGTTACCAATACAAAGAGGGGCCCGACAAGGCTTCCCAATGTCTCCTATTCTATATATTCCTTCGTTGGACCCTCTCCTTTGGAAACTAGCCCAGGCTTCAGAAATACAAGGGCAAAAAATAGGTGGTGATTGTTTCATGGTAGCGGCTTTTGCGGATGACATGCTGTTGTATTTAACCAATCCTACTCAGGTTTTGCCTTATGTTCTCAACCTTCAACAGGCATTTGGTAGATTTGCCGGTTTAAAAATAAATGTGGAAAAGTCTGAAGTACTGGATGTCTCAGGCACACTACAAAGTACATGGCCCGGAACCTTTCCCCTAAAATGGGTCGCCACCTCTTTAAAATACCTAGGAATCTACATAGCACCGAACACAAAAGAAATTTATTCATTGAACGTTCTTCCGTTGAAACAAAAGTTAATCCAAAAACTGCAAATGTGGCAAACCCAGCCACTATCTCTTTCCGGGAAAATATTATTCCTAAAGATGGAGATTTCCAAATGGCTATATTCAGCATGTTACCCTTCTGGCTGAAAAAGAGGGATGTGGAGGACATTAACAGAGCACTTGGCAGGTACCTATGGTGAGGAAAATGTGTAAGGATCCCTCTGCAGGTTCTCATGAGACCCTAACGTGATGGAGGATTGAACTGCCCTAATTTACGAGCTTATAACTATGCTAGTCTACTGCGGCATGTACGTGATTGGACTTTTGATACAGAAGGATGTTCTCCTATTACATACATTACTTCTTGGGTTGCTCCTTTTTCACCGGGAGCGGTTTTACAAAGCCCCAATAAGCTGCTTCCCAAAATCTTACTTCTAGTGCTATTATTTCTCCGCTACGCCTAGCTTGGAAACATATCTACAAACTACTTCAAGTGGCTCCAGAATGTACTAAATGCCACCCAATCATGGGCAACCCAATATTTTAACCTGGATTAACACAGGCATTGTTTACCCGCTGGTCACACTTAGGGATAAAAACAGTCCTACAAATGTTTGATCTAGAATCCACCCCACCACATCTCTATAGCTTTCAGGGACTTCAAGAAAAATATCAAATACCCCATGTAGACTTCTACGGATAGCTCCAGCTAAGAAATTTTATTACTGAAAAGCTACAAGCTACTTCATCCTCCAAGCATACATTTCAACTAATCTCTTTTCTGAAGGGACCATATGGTAAATGTACTAAATGCTCGCAGTTTTATGCAGCGATTGTGCAACTGTCTAACCTACCAGACAACCAGTACACAAAAATGGAACCAGTGGTACCTCGAAAGATCTCAGAGAAAGAGTTTAGCTCTTGCCTCCAAAAAATACCTACAACCATCGAGAATGTGGTACTGCGAGCCAAACAATTTAAATTTTATTATCAAGCTTATCACTCACAACATACTGCATTCCAAATGGGTCTCGTACAGATAGATTATGTACCAGATGCTCAGCTGTTCAACCAGACTTTTACCATAGCTTTTGGTCATGTTCAGCAGTGCAGAACTTCTGGCAATACCTCCAAACTATACCGATGAAAATGTGGGATATAACCCTATCACTGGATCCACTGATATGGTTGTTCGGTATGGTAACAACTACCAATGATGCTATGGATACTTACCAACTCCAACTCTTTCGTAAAATCACTCTCATAGCAATGCACACTATTCTCGCACAGTGAATGACTCCAAATCCTCAATTCAAACCTATTTGGAAGAACAAATTTCACCAATTGCTCCAGAGAATACCTAACAGCTCATCAAAAGTCTGCCAAGCAGAAGAAATTAAATTCCCGAATATGGTCAGGCTATGTGAAATTACTGCCTTCAGAAGCTTTAACATTCCTTATTTGGGACAAAGACGAAGCCACTTGATCTCCATACGTGGACTCTGTTTAACTAGTAATACTTGTCTTGTGTCCTGCCCTATGACACTATCTGTGTGTTTGTGTTTCTATATTTGATCTCTGATAATGGAAGTTTTCCCAAGGAATGTTGGATCTCTAGTATATACGCAATGCTGATACTAGAACCACAAAAAATCATGGCTGTAGCATATTTTCAAATGCTTATTAGCCACCCAACTAATCTACTTAATCAACAAATCTTCTTAATCCACTTAACCCACTTCATCTACCTAATCTACGTAACCTACTTAATCTACTTAATCTACTTAACTCACTTAACCCGTAACTCACACATTTTAATTCGTTTCACACGAAATCCACTTAACATACTTCATCCACCTGACTCACTTAATTCACTTAATCCATTTTATCCACTTAACCCATTTACTCCACTGAATCCAGTTGTTTACTATGACCCGCTTAGATCTCGAATTACACTAGGAAAGGGGGGAGGGGTAGCACAATTTAAGAAAGTAATAAGAAGGGGGGAGGGAGAAGAGTGGAATACTGGACACCCATTACAATAAGAACTACATTGTATAATCAATAGAGTATGAGTTAGTTAACAGTGGTTTCTCCAGAATTTAATTAATTAATTAAAAAACTTCAAACAGCACTCCTGTGTGTAAATTAATGGAGCAAAAAACACTTCTTACTGCTCTATATCTGCCTCTGTTAAAGCACTGTTCCTGCAGAAGTTAGCAGTATGCATTAAAGAAACACTTCATTTCAGTGTTCACTAATGAAGACCTTGAGGAAAGACCATTGTTAGTTGGTAAGAGCATGGATGGAAGTGGACTAGATACCACTCCGTTTCTGGAAGAAAGTGGGTGGGACTAGTGCTATTGAAAGCAGACAAAGCCGTTGTTACGATCGGCGGGGGCCGACCCCCACTGCCGATTGCACCTACCCGCAGCGATGGCCGCGGCAGGGAGCCGGCAATCCAACCCATGCATCACAGCTGTTATTTGTTATATTTTCTCAAGAGGACATGCATTGGTGATAAACTGCTGTCTTTTCATAAGTAGGGCTATTGAGCCTGGTAGTTGGAGTTTGTGTTGCCATTGCTAAGATGACACTAGAACCAGAATATATTTTTTGTAAGGTGAGTTGTACAGGGAATGTCATAATTCTGCTTTACATCCATAATTGTGGGTCAGGGGGGCTCCTGTGGATGCAAACTGTTCTTTTACATTTAGCCCTATGATGGTCATGTGCTCAGTGTGTCACGTATGTAACAACCATATGTCAGGTGTGTCCCGACAGAAAAAAGGTTGAGAACCACTGTGCTAGAGAACAACTAATTCATGACCATCTCAAGGTGACTGGAAAAAGTTCCCAGGTATGGAGAACCGGGGATTTCTTTCTATCCTTATTAGTTTTAATTATTGATTATTATTTGATGTCTGCTGTTTTTGAAATATTTTATTGGTGTTATGCAAATTTTTGAAAATTTCCATATGAGTTAAATTACTGGAGGTTCTATTCATCAGCAGTTTTGAAATGTATATTTTTATGATTTCCTATTGTGATTGATGTTTTATAGTTCTTGATTTTATTGTTTGATGTTTTATGAAGAATTATGGTATTTTCTGTTTTTCCATTGCTGCATTACAGTATGGAGAAAAATCCCCCGGGCTACTATTTTCCCACAATCAGTTATTTACTCTTTCGGATAGTAGAAAGACTAGGGGGCACTCCATGAAGTTAGCATGGGGCACATTTAAAACTAATCAGAGAAAGTTTTTTTTTACTCAACGCACAATTAAACTCTGGAATTTGTTGCCAGAGGATGTGGTTAGTGCATTTAGTGTAGCTGTGTTTAAACAAGGATTGGATAAGTTCTTGGAGGAGAAGTCCATTACCTGCTATTGAGTTCACTTAGAGAATAGCCACTGCCATTAGCAATGGTAACATGGAATAGACTTAGTTTTTGGGTACTTGCCAGGTTCTTATAGATTCCGAAAATTCTGTTTGCTTTTTGACTGCCGCTCATACTGAGCCGATGATTTCAATGTATTATTCACTATGATGCTTAGATCTGTTTCCTGGGTGGTAGCTCCTAATATGGAACCTAACATCGTGTAATTATTAGGGGTGTGAATCGTGTGATCGATCGTCTTAATGATCGATTTTGGCTGGGGGGGAGGGAAATCTGATCGTCGTGTTTTGTTTTGTTTTTATATCGTTAAAAATCATAAATCGGGGGAGGGCGGGAAAACCAGCACACCAAAACAACCCTAAAACCCACCCCGAACCTTTAAAACAAATCCCCCACCCTCCTGAACCCCCCCAAAATGTTTTAAATTACCTGGGGTCCAGTGGGGGGAGGGGGGTCCCGGCGCGATCTCCCGCTCTCTGGCCACGGCTGCGTTAAGAGAAACGGCGCCGGTGGCCCTTTGCCCTCATCATGTGACAGGGCAAAGGTAGCACCGGCGCCATTTTGGTTCCTGGCTCCCGACATCACGCGTGCAGGAGATCGCTCCCGGACCCCCGCTGGACTTTTGGAAAGTCTTGTGGGGGTCAGGAGGTCCCCCCCCAAGCTGGCCAAAAGTCCCTGGGAGTCCAGCGGGTGTCCGGGGGCGATCTCCCACACGCGTGACGTCGGGAGCCAGGAAACAAAATTGCGCCGGCGCTACCTTTGCCCTGTCACATGATGAGGGCAAAGGGCCACCGGCGCCATTTCTGAACGCAGCGGTGGCCAGAGAGCGGGAGGAGATTGCGTCGGGACCCCCCCCCCCCCCACTGGACCCCAGATAATTTAAAACATTTTGAGGGGGGGGTTCGGAAGGGTGGGGGATTTGTTTTAAAGGTTCGGGTGGGTTTTAAGGTTTTTTTGGTGTGCCGGTTTTCCCGCGCCCTATTTAACGATACAATACAAATGCCCCTGACGATAAATCGGGGGCATTTGTATTGTATCATGTATCTAACGATTTTGGATGATTTTAAATTATCTGACGATAATTTTAATCGTTCAAAAACGATTCACATCCCTAGATTGTAATGCTCCACAGAGCTAATGTTAGAAGTCTGATTGCCCAGTATTAGGGCCATAAACTGCTACAAGCATTACCCAATGTCCAAACCCCCCCACCTCCAATATCACATAGCGACCATTAGGGTCACAACTGGAATGATAGACCTGAAACGGACAGTCCTTATGGAGAAGGATACTTACTCTCCAAATATGGGAGGAGTAAGATGCAGCAAATACTTGGCCTACCCAGACGCATTTCAGTTTATCATGTTCACAAGTTTTTAAGTGGGTTTCTTGCAGGAATGTGACTGAGGCCCCCTGCTGTTTCAAATATTGTAAAATCTGGGTTCTCTTCATGGTTGAAGAGATACCACGGACATTGAGTGAAACGATTTTTAAGGTGGTAAGCATGGGAATAAAAATAGAAAAGAAGACAAGTACCTTACAAGCGAAAGCTGTAAATATTCATAACCTCGTCATCCACCAGTGCATTGAATAAATAAAAATTGACAATTCAGTCCCCTGTGTGGCTTTCGGAAACAGTGAACAACACCGCCCAAACACCTTGGGCATCTTTGAGAGGAACAGATGGCTTGGAGTCAAGATGCTGTTTCCACTTCTGCTACTCTTATTTTTCAATGCCAGGCAATATTTCTGCTTTGTTTAAAGTGTTTAGAAAAGCGTCAATATGTAATCTCTTTATTTACACAACCAGCAGCTAATACTGCATGCCTCTCCTCAGACGCATTGGTTTCATCCATAATCTCATCGGGTTTCTGAGCGACTATGCTAAAAATAAACCCTGCTCTTTAACCTTGCCAAGAGACTGTATCTATGCACAAAGTGATACCACGTAAAGTCAGAGCCCTTTCACTGTGTAACCTAGGACAATGTTCTGTTATACTTATACCAACTTCCTTGAAACAAATTCAATTGAAGACAGTTTACATCAAGCAATAAATACAATAATCAAATTAAATCAAATAAATAATACAGCATTTCCTAGCGTGTAGACAGATGGACTCAGGACCAGTGGATTTATGCCAGCAGATGGAGATGGAGCAAAGCTGACATCACAGTATATATATATATATATATATATATATATATATATATATATATATATATATATATATATATATATATATATATATATAACCCTGCAGTGACTCCAGCCTGCCAGTATTCTCTGTCTCCAGCAGATGGTGGATGTGCATCTCCCTATGGGGATTGCTTCAGATTTTGGAAGGAGAATAAAAGAAAAAAAAAAGCCCCGCTCTCCTGCGGTGATTCCAGATGGTCCCTCCCCCAGCTGAGAATTCCCGAGGCAATTTCTGTGATCCCTTAGATGAGTGTCTTGGTCCGGTAGCTGGGGTTCCTGGCATGGACTTAACTGATCATGCAGCTTAAAAGGCAGCAGGTACAGGAAGCTGAATGCAGCGGTGATGGCAGTTGCCCTCTCCCCCCACAACTGGAGACCATCTCTGTAATTAGCCGGTAAAGACTGAACTTGGATAAGTTTAAAAAAAAAAAAAAGACAAAAAAAAAATATACTAAAGGCAGAGACAATATAGAGGATTTTGCAGGACTTCCTCCGGTCTCAGTGTTTGGCGCACTCTTCCGATGTTCATTCCCACTCTGTGGTGGTTAGGGGAACTGAGCAGCCCCAGTGAGCTAGGCCTCGCAGTTAGGCTTTTTCTTGCATGCTGCATGGTAGGCCACGGCAGTGTTTTCACACGCTCCTGTGCGTGCTTTACTGTCCTCTAGAAGACATCAGTGTGCGCAGTGCATCGGCTCTGCACACGCATTCTGCACTCAGTTTTGGGCGTGACTTGTGTGCACACATTTTTAAGCAGTTGGTGGTGCACCCAGGTTTTGGGGCACAGTTTGTGCATTTGCTTTTTGTGGCCCTTACTCTTAGGTGCCTAATTTTTGTATGCATAAGTTTTGTGCACTTGAAATTTTTCAGCACGAGCCAGCGGGACACACGTTCTCTATCGGCTATGCAGCAGTGATGGCACCAGGGCCAGTGCAAGAGGATTTGGCGCCCTAGGCGAGCCTTCTCCCTTGCACCCTTCCCCCCGGGTCATGCCGCCACTCTCCGGTCTCGGCCCCGACTCCTACCTCATTCTCGATCACACCCACCGACTGTGTGATTTTCTGGGTCACGAGAGGGTTGGGCCGCCAAATCTCCACTCCTCTTTGCCACCGCTTGCAGCCCCATATGGCTCGCACCCAGTGGCGCACCAAGGGTCTCCGGCACCTGGGGGCCAATGCATGTGTGTGCCTCTCCGGCATCCCCCCGTAATCCTTCTTGTACTAATGCTTAAGGTCACAGAAAATCAGTGGCGTCTCTAGACAGAAGAATTGTTGGGGGGGAGCCAAAATGACATTTCTTCATCACCCCCACCTCTATAGCATGGATCCTGCTTTCAAATTGGTTATAAAAAAAAGTGTTAATAAAAAAGTCCAAAGGGTCTTCTGCGTAATTTTAAAAAGCTGGCCAGTTTCACACTATATAATGATTTGATAGCCTCATTCAGCTAATTCTATATGGCTAGGAGAGTGAAGTCTGGAATATATAGGAAGGGACAGAATGTCAATATAAATCCTGCACCTCCAGTTCTGTAACTCTGTGCATCCACTGAAATTCCCCCAAACAAATGGAGCTTGGATGCTTCCCTTAATATAAACCCTGCACCTCCAGTTCTGTAACTCTGTGCATCCACTGAAATTCCCCCAAACAATGGAGCTTGGAGGTTTCCCTTAATATAAATCCTGCACCTCCAGTTCTGTAACTCACTGTGCATCCACTGAAATTCCCCCAAACAATGGAGCTTGGATGTTTCCCTTAATATAAACCCTGCACCTCCAGTTCTGTAACTCTGTGCATCCACTGAAATTCCCCCAAACAATGGAGCTTGGATGCTTCCCTTAATATAAACCCTGCACCTCCAGTTCTGTAACTCTGTGCATCCACTGAAATTCCCCCAAACAATGGAGCTTGGATGCTTCCCTTAATATAAACCCTGCACCTCCAGTTCTGTAACTCTGTGCATCCACTGAAATTCCCCCAAACAATGGAGCTTGGATGCTTCCCTTAATATAAACCCTGCACCTCCAGTTCTGTAACTCTGTGCATCCACTGAAATTCCCCCAAACAATGGAGCTTGGATGTTTCCCTTAATATAAAACCTGCACCTCCAGTTCTGTAACTCTGTGCATCCACTGAAATTCCCCCAAACAATGGAGCTTGGATGCTTCCCTTAATATAAACCCTGCACCTCCAGTTCTGTAACTCTGTGCATCCACTGAAATTCCCCCAAACAATGGAGCTTGGATGCTTCCCTTAATATAAACCCTGCACCTCCAGTTCTGTAACTCTGTGCATCCACTGAAATTCCCCCAAACAATGGAGCTTGGATGTTTCCCTTAATATAAAACCTGCACCTCCAGTTCTGTAACTCTGTGCATCCACTGAAATTCCCCCAAACAATGGAGCTTGGAGGTTTCCCCTACAGCTCATCATAGTAAAAGATATTTTCAAATGCTGGTGTCACCTCACAGTAACAGCAGCACAAACACCTTCCTCTGCCAGGCACATTGTGAACTAAAATAAAACCTCGCAAAAAAGACACTCAAAATCTATACTGCAATCCCATTGTAACACAACAGTAATAACACCAAGGACTCAAACAACAATAACCCTACCTGTAAATAAGCAAGGGTAAATATTACACTGGGTCCTAGAATACCAATACACCACCTACTGAGGAAACAAAACAAACCCGATTGCTATAGATCCCTATACTAGCAGAATCTCTCATCATGGTCACACACACAGAGCAGAGACAGACCCTCACCAAATACAGAATAAAGCCACATAAAGTATAAATAGAAATGCGCAGACAAAAACTGAACTGTAAAACGCATCATGCCAGACTCTATACAGTGTAACAATGGAAAAACAAAAATGTCACCATTCCTCATGAAACAATCAATAAAATCAAGATATATAAATCATGAATATTAATATCATACTAATAAAATAATTTCAAAACAGCTGATGAATAGAATATCCAATAATTAAAGACTCAAGCAAATTTTGAAACCTTTATCAAAACACCAATAAAATATTTCAAACAGAAGACATCACACACTACCCAATAATTAAAATGGTAGTCAGTCAAGAAAAATGAATTTTAAAAGCCACCTTTACTTACCCTCTCCAGCAGTTCTCCTACTTCTTTCCCTTGCAGGCCACACCAGAAGCAGCAGTAGCTGCTGAAGCTGTCCTCATGGTCCTCTTCCTTAGGGACCACAACCAGTCTCTTCTCTCTCTCTCTCTCTCTCACACACACATCAATCACACCCTCAAGACCAGTTTCTGTCTCTCACACACCAATCATCTCCCCAACCAGTATCTCTCTCTCACACACAAGCACACACATACCACCAGTCATCTCCCTGTTCAGTTTCACACATATGTCGCCTCTCTGGCCAGTCTCTCTCAATCACAGAATGCTCTCGCTCCCCTTACTTACACGCAGGATTTCAATCACACACACGCCCTCCTCTCACAGCCACAAGCCAGCCAAAAACATGCTCCATCTCTCTCTCGTACACACGCATTGACTCACACAAGCACCCTCCCTGACTCACATATACACCACACACACAGAAGCACCATTCTCAAAAAAGATATAATTGCGATGGAGAAGGTACAGAGAAGGGCTACCAAAATGATAAGGGGAATGGAACAACTCCCCTATGAGGAAAGACTAAAGAGGTTAGGACTTTTCAGCTTGGAGAAGAGACGACTGAGGGGGGATATGATAGAGGTGTTTAAAATCATGAGAGGTCTAGAACGGGTAGATGTGAATCGGTTATTTACTCTTTCGGATAATAGAAAGACTAGGGGGCACTCCATGAAGTTAGCATGGGGCACATTTAAAACTAATCGGAGAAAGTTCTTTTTTACTCAACGCACAATTAAACTCTGGAATTTGTTGCCAGAGGATGTGGTTAGTGCAGTTAGTATAGCTGTGTTTAAAAAAGGATTGGATAAGTTCTTGGAGGAGAAGTCCATTACCTGCTATTAAGTTCACTTAGAGAATAGCCACTGCCATTAGTAATGGTTACATGGAATAGACTTAGTTTTTGGGTACTTGCCAGGTTCTTATGGCCTGGATTGGCCACTGTTGGAAACAGGATGCTGGGCTTGATGGACCCTTGGTCTGACCCAGTATGTTCTTACTCCTTTCTAAGGCACACACACACACAGAAGCACCATTCCTTTCTCACACACACACACAAGCACCATTCCTTTCTCACACACACACACACACACCCAGAAGCACCATTCCTGTCACACATACACACACACACACACAGAAGCACCATTCCTTTCTCAGGCACACACACACACAAGCACCATTCCTTTCTCACATACACACACACACACAGAAGCACCATTCCTTTCTCACACACACACACATAAGCACCATTCCTTTCACACACACACACACACACACAGAAGCACCATTCCTTTCTCAGGCACACACACACACACACACACAGAGAAGCACCATTCCTTTCTCAGGCACACACACACACACACAGAAGCACCATTCCTGTCTCACACACACACACACACACACACACACACACAAAGAAGCACCATTCCTTTCTCACACACACACACACACACACACACACACACAGAAGCACCATTCCTTTCTCACACACACACACACACACAGAAGCACCATTCCTTTCTCACAAACACACACAAGCACCATTCCTTTCTCACAAACACAGAAGCGCCATTCCTTTCTCACACACACACACACACCCAGAAGCACCATTCCTTTCACACATACACACACACACACAGAAGCACCATTCCTTTCTCAGGCACACACACACACAAGCACCATTCCTTTCTCACATACACACACACACACACACACACACAGAAGCACCATTCCTTTCTCACACACACACACATAAGCACCATTCCTTTCACACATACACACACACACAGAAGCACCATTCCTTTCTCAGGCACACACACACACACACAAGCACCATTCCTTTCTCACAAACACAGAAGCGCCATTCCTTTCTCACACACACACACACACACACACACCCAGAAGCACCATTCCTTTCTCAGGCACACACACACACAAGCACCATTCCTTTCTCACATACACACACACACACACAGAAGCACCATTCCTTTCACACATACACACACACACAGAAGCACCATTCCTTTCTCACACACATACACACAGAAGCACCATTCCTTTCTCTCACACACACACAGAAGCACCATTCCTTTCTCACAAACACAGAAGCACCATTCCTTTCTCACACACACACACACAGAAGCACCATTCCTTTCTCACACACACACACACACACACACACACACACACACTGAAGCACCATTCCTTTCTCACACACACACACACACACAGAAGCACCATTCCTTTCTCACACACACACACGCACACACAGAAGCACCATTCCTTTCTCACACACACACACAGAAGCACCATTCCTTTCTCACACACACACACACACACAGAAGCACCATTCCTTTCTCTCACACACACACACACACAGAAGCACCATTCCTTTCTCACACACACACATACACACACAAGCACCATTCCTTTCTCACACACACACACACGCACACACACACAGAAGCACCATTCCTTTCTCACACACACACACACAGAAGCACCATTCCTTTCTCACACACACACACACACAGAAGCACCATTCCTTTCTCACACACACACACACACAGAAGCACCATTCCTTTCTCACACACACACACAAGCACCATTCCTTTCTCACACACACAGAAGCACCATTCCTTTCACACATACACACACACACAGAAGCACTCTGCCGATCTAAGGCCCCCCGCTGAACAGCTGGTCTCTGGCGGGGGTTAGCAGCACCGGTGTTCATTTTTTCTCACACACACACAAACACAGAAGCACCATTCCTTTCTCTCACACACACACACACAGAAGCCCCATTCCTTTTTCACACACACACACACACAGAAGCCCCATTCCTTTCTCACACACACATCACACACACAGAAGCACCATTCCTTTCTCACACACACAGAAGCACCATTCCTTTCTCACACACACACAAGCACCATTCCTTTCTCACATACACACACACACACACACACAGATTCACCATTCCTTTCACACACACACACACAAACACAGAAGCACCATTCCTTTCTCACACACACACACACACAAACACAGAAGCACCATTCCTTTCACACACACACACACACACAAACACAGAAGCACCATTCCTTTCTCACACACACACACACACAAACACAGAAGCACCATTCCTTTCTCACACACACACACACACACACACACACACACACACAGAAGCACCATTCCTTTCTCACACACACACACACAAACACAGAAGCACCATTCCTTTCTCACAAACACAGAAGTACCATTCCTTTCTCACACACACACACAAGCACCATTCCTTTCTCACACACACACACACACACAAACACAGAAGCACCATTCCTTTCTCACACACACACACAAACACACACAAACACAGAAGCACCATTCCTTTCTCTCACACACACACACACACACACAAACACAGAAGCACCATTCCTTTCTCACACACACACACACACACACACACAGAAGCACCATTCCTTTCTCACACACACACACACACACACAGAAGCACCATTCCTTTCTCACAAACACAGAAGTACCATTCCTTTCTCACACACACACACAAGCACCATTCCTTTCTCACACACACAGAAGCACCATTCCTTTCACACATACACAGAAGTACTCTGCCGATCTAAGGCCCCCAGCTGAACAGCTGGTCTCCGGCGGGGGTTAGCAGCACCGGTGTTCATTTTTTCTCACACACACACACACAGAAGCCCCATTCCTTTCACACACACACACACACACACACACACACAGAAGCACCATTCCTTTCTCTCACACACAGAAGCACCATTCCTTTCTCTCACACACAGAAGCACCATTCCTTTCTCACACACACAGAAGCACCATTCCTTTCTCTCACACACAGAAGCACCATTCCTTTCTCTCTCACACAGAAGCACCATTCCTTTCTCACACACACAGAAGCCCCATTCCTTTCTCACACACACAGAAGCACCATTCCTTTCACACATACACACAGAAGCACCATTCCTTTCACACATACACACAGAAGCACTCTGCCGATCTAAGGCCCCCAGCTGAACAGCTGGTCTCCGGCGGGGGTTAGCAGCACCGGTGTTCATTTTTTCTCACACACACACACACACATACACAGAAGCCCCATTCCTTTCACACACACACACACACACACACAGAAGCACCATTCCTTTCTCTCACACACAGAAGCACCATTCCTTTCTCTCACACACAGAAGCACCATTCCTTTCTCACACACACAGAAGCCCCATTCCTTTCTCACACACACAGAAGCACCATTCCTTTCTCACACACACAGAAGCCCCATTCCTTTCTCACACACACAGAAGCACCATTCCTTTCTCTCTCACACAGAAGCACAATTCCTTTCTCACACACACAGAAGCCCCATTCCTTTCTCACACATACAGAAGCACCATTCCTTTCACACATACACACACACACACAGAAGCACTCTGCCGATCTAAGGCCCCCAGCTGAACAGCTGGTCTCCGGCGGGGGTTAGCAGCACCGGTGTTCATTTTTTCGCCGCCGCCGGCCCCGATTTTTATTTCTTCAGCCCCCGCTGCTTGGTCTCTAGCGGGGACTGACTAGGCGGCGCCCATCTTCATTTTTTCGGCTCTCGCAGGCTTGGTCTCCCGCGGGGGCTGTCTGGGAGGCACCGGGCCGGCCCATCTTCTTTTCTTCGGCCTCCGCCGGCCACGATTTTTATTTCTTCGCCCCCGCTGCTTGGTCTCTAGCGGGGGCTGACTAGGCCCTTGAATTGATGGAGGTCACTGGGCTGAATGCAGGCTGCACGTGGTCGAGACCACGTGAGCAGCTAAACCGGCCCACCGGGGGAAGCCCGATCCCCCGATAGGTCAATCCGCCCCTGCTGGCTGAGCAATCAGATCGGGTCTTGTTGGGGGAGGAGGTCAGATGGGTCTGTTGTGGCCGGCGCCAAGATAATTAATTAAATCTGTCTTTGGGGCGGGCTGCCGGCAGCGGCTCTTTTATTTTTATCGGGGGGGGGGGGGGGTGGGGCGGCGGCTTAATGCAGCTCTTTTAATTTTACCGGGGCAGCGGCTCTCTTAATTTTACAGGGGCAGCGGCTCTCTTAATTTTACAGGGGCAGTGCCGCCCCCGGGAAGCTGGCGCCCTAGGCGACCGCCTAGTTTGCCTAGTGCTTCCGCCGGCCCTGGATGGCGCTGGTGACCAAGAAACCTAAGCACCTTTCTTTCTGTGTTGCCTGTCAAAGTCGGGCATCTCAACCTAATGTGTCCTCTAACACAGTAGTTCTCAATCTCTTTTCTGTCGGGAGACACCTGACAGATGGTTCTGACATGCGTGACACACTGACCCATGATCGTCACGGGGCTAGATGTAAAAGTACAGTTTGCATCCACGGGAACCCCCCTGACCCACAATAATGGATGTAAAGCAGAATTACGACATTCCCCATACAACTCACCCTACAAAAAAGATATTCTGGTTCTGGTGTCATCTCAGTAACAGCAACTCAAACTCCTTCTACTTCTAGGCTCAAAGCCCTACTTATGAAAAGACAGCAGTTTACCACCAATGCATGTCCTCTTGAGAAAACACAACAAATAAGACTGATACAAACGCTTACATGCTAGCAAAATATCTCATCTCGGTAACAGACACAGAACCGACCTAACATACTCCCAGGATCTGTAGTAATGCACATAAACTAATCCGCACACAGTTACACCTGTATTATGGAATACACTCAAACAGGAGCAACCCTATCTATGAAAAGGCAACACTACAAATATTAAATCAGGCCCTAAACACCAATACACCTCTTATTAGGAAAACAGAACTAGCAAGCACTATAGATCCCCACACAGAAATAATTGTAAAACTATACTAATAAGCAGAATAAATGTTTCTAAACAGCTATGAACAGAATAACATCCAACAATTAAAAACTCATAAAAACTATTAAACATTCTCCAAACACCAATAAAATATTTCAAAACAGCAATCACATAATATTCAGTAATTAAAATGGCAGTCAATCAAGAAAAATAAACTTAAGCCACCTTTACGAAGCCCCTCCATCAGCTCTCCTACTCCTCTTCCATGCAGGCCAGTAGCACACACCAGAAGCAGGAGTGGCTGAAGCTCTGTACTCATGATCCTCTTCCTTAGGGACCACAACCAGTCTCTTAGTCTCTCACACACAGACAGACACATATCAGTCACACCCCCATGACCAGTTTCTGTCTTTCACACACCAATCATCTCCCAACCAGTCTCTCCCTCTCACGCACACACACACACACACACAGGCTTCCCACTCCCATTTTCTATCTTACATATCAGGCTTCCCACTCCCATTTTCTATCTTACATATACAGGCTTCCCACTCCCATTTTCTATCTTACATATACAGGCTTCTCACTCCCATGCTGTCTCACACACACCCAGATTTCTCACTCCTATGCTATCTCTCTCCACATGCACAGGCTTCTCATTCCCATAATCACTTTCTCTCTCACACACACACACACATTCCATTCATCTCCCTGAGCAGTCACTTCCATTGTCTCTCCTATATACACACACATCACCTCTCTGACCAGTTTCTCTCAATCACACACATGCTCACTGTCACACACGTTACATAGATGATCTCAATCAAACGCTCTCACTTACACACAGGCTCTCAGTCATAGTTACACATGCACACTCTCAATCACACATACATACATTCTCTCACTTACACACAGGCTCAGTCACAGTTACACATGCACACTCTCAATCACACATACATACATTCTCTCACTTACAGACAGGCTGTCTCTCTCTCTCTCTCTCATTTCCTGCCCCCCCTCCCCCCGAGCACAAATGGTAGCTGCAGCAGCCTCTTCCTCTAGTCCCTGCAGGCCAAGGAAGAAGAATTCCCATCGGCCACGGGAGGCTAATTCTGTTGTCTCCTGTGCCGATTTCTGGCTGCTTCTGATTTTGCTCCGGGCCCACGCTACTGCTTGGGGCAGATGTTGCCACCACTACTTTTTCATGCAGCAAGGCTCTTTCTTCTTCCCGCGCACCCCACTGCACATCACTTCCTGTTCCGGGCCAGGGGGGCAGGTGCGGGAAGAAGAAAAGGCCCAGCCGCAGTTGCCAGCCTCCACTAACACTGCTGCTGTTGCCATCCGGGCTTGAACGTGCTGATAGCCCAGGCGGCAGCGGTGGAAGACAGTCCCTCTCTCGCTCGGTGAAGGAAGAGCAGCAGGAGACGGGTAGCACACGACACACCTGCTGCTGCTGCTTGGTGACACACTGCTGTGTCGCAACACACCGGTTGAGACTCGTTGCTCTAACATGTGTTAGCGGTGCTTACAGGCTCAGGTGGAATTGTCTCTCTCTGACATCGTTAAGCCTGGGACCTCCCAGCCTGATGATGGTCTGGTTAAGGATTTGTCCGGAGATACGGCAGATCTTGGAACTTCCTTGACTGTTTCCTCCACAGGAGATGGCAGCTCAGTGGGCCCCGTTCCAGTTCCTTCTGGGATTGGCCTGGATCCTGCTGCTTTTTCTTGGGTGGAGTTTTCTCAAGGTTTGCAATCCTTTCTTCCGGTGCAGTCCTCGGTTTCACCAACACCTGTCAGGTCGGATCCTCAGCCAGTGGCCCCTCCCTCTTCCAGTCCTATGTTTAAGTGCCGGAGCACGCCTGAGTTTGCTGCGGGCATGGATGGCACGGATATGAGAGACACACACTAAAGAGATAAAATTCCTGGATGGAATAAATGACAATTGGTTCAGGAGCTGATGAGAGAGGGAGCAATTTTAGATCTAATTCTCAGTGGAGCACAGGATTTGGTGAGAGAGGTAACGGTGGTGGGGCCACTTGGCAACAGTGATCATAATACCATCAAATTTAAACTAATAACTGGAAGGGGGACAATAAGTAAATCTGCAGCTCTAACACTAAACTTTCAAAAGGGAAACTTTGATAAAATGAGGAAAATAGAAAAAAAACTGAAAGGTGCAGCTGCAAAGGTTAAAAGTGTTCAACAGGCTTGGACATTGTTTAAAAATACAATCCTAGAGGCACAGTCCATATGTATTCCACACATTAAGAAAGGTGGAAAGAAGGCAAAACGATTACCGTCATGGTTAAAAGGTGAGGTGAAAGAGGCTACTTTAGCCAAAAAAACATCCTTCAAAAATTGGAAGAAGGATCCATCTGAAGAAAATAGGATAAAACATAAGCATTGTCAAGGTAAGTGTACAACATTGATAAGACAGGCGAATAGAGAATTTGAAATGAAGTTGGCCATAGAGGCAAAAACTCATAATAAAAACTTTTTAAAATATATGCAAAGCAAGAAACCTGTGAGGGAGTTGGTTGGACCATTAGATGATCGAGGGGTTAAAGGGGCTCTTAGGGAAGATAAGACCATTGCAGAAAGACTAAATAAATTCTTTGCTTCCGTGTTTACTAATGAAGATGTTAGGGAGATACCAGTTCCAGAGATGGTTTTCAGGGGTGATGAGTCAGACGAACTGAACGATATCACTGTGAACGTGGAAGATGTAGTAGGCCAGATTGACAAATTAAAAATTAGCAAATCACCTGGTCTGGATGATATGCATCCTAGGGTACTGAAGAAACTCAAAAATAAAATTTCTGATCTATTAGTTAAAATTTGTAACCTATCATTAAAATCATCCACTGTACCTGAAGACTGGAGGGTGGCCAATGTAACCCCAATATTTAAAAAAGGCTCCAGGGGTAATCCGAGTAACTATACTCCAGTGAGACTGACTTCAGTGCCAGGAAAAATAGTGGAAACTATTCTCAAAATCAAAATTGTAGAGCATATAGAAAGACATGGTTTAATGGAATACACTCAACATTGATTTACCCAAGGGAAGCCTTGCCTAACAAATCTGCTTCATTTTTTTGAAGGGTTAATAAACATGTGGATAAAGGTGAACCGGTAGATGTAGTGTATTTGGATTTTCAGAAGGCGTTTGACAAAGTCCCTCATGAGAGGCTTCTAAGAAAACTAAAATGTCATGGGATAGGAGGTGATGTCCTTTCGTGGATTACAAACTGGTTAAAAGACAGGAAACAGAGAGTAGGATTAAATGGTCAATTTTCTCAGTGGAAAAGGGTAAACAGTGGAGTGCCTCAGGGATCTGTACTTGGACTGGTGCTTTTCAATATATATATAAATGATCTGGAAAGGAATACGATGAGTGAGGTTATTAAATTTGCGGATGATACAAAATTATTCAGAGTAGTTAAATCACAAGGGGATTGTGATACATTACAGGAGGACCTTGCAAAACTGGAAGATTGGGCATCCAAATGGCAGAAGAAATTTAATGTGGACAAGTGCAAGGTGCTGCATATAGGGAAAAATAACCCTTGCTGTAGATACACGATGTTAGGTTCCATATTAGGACCTACACCCAGGAAAAGGATCTAGGCATCATAGTGGATAATACTTTAAAACCGTCGGCTTAGTGTGCTGCAGCAGTCAAAAAAGCAAACAGAATATTAGGAATTATTAGGAAGGGAATGGTGAATAAAATGGAAAATGTCATAATGCTTCTATATCGCTCCATGGTGAGACTGCACCTTGAAAACTGTGTACAATTCTGGTTGCCGCATCTCAAAAAAGATATAGTTGCGATGGAGAAGGTACAGAGAAGGGCAACCAAAATGATAAAGGGGATGGAACAGCTCCCCTATGAGGAAAGGCTGAAGAGGTTAGGGCTGTTCAGCTTGGAGAAGAGACGGCTGATGGGGGATATGATAGAGGTCTTTAAGATCATGAGAGGTCTTGAACGGGTAGATGTGAATTGGTTATTTACACTTTCGAATAATAGAAGGACTAGGGGGCATTCCATGAAGTTAGTAAGTTGCACATTTAAGACTAATCGGAGAAAATTCTTTCACTCAACGCACAATAAAGCTCTGTAATTTGTTGCCAGAGGATGTTGTTAGTGCAGTTAGTATAGCTGGGTTCAAAAAAGGTTTGGATAAGTTCTTGGAGGAGAAGTCCATTAACGGCTATTAATCAAGTCTACTTAGTTAATAGCCACTGCTATTAATTGCATCAGTAGCATGGGTTCTTCTTAGTCTTTGGATAATTGCCAGGTTCTTGTGGCCTGGTTTGGCCTCTGTTGGAAAAAGAATGCTGGGCTTGATGGAGTCTTGGTCTGACCAAGCATGGCAATTTCTTATGTTCTTATGTCCTTATTACATGATCAAATTTGAATTAATGACTGGAAGAGGGATAGTAAGCAAATCCACGGTTCCAGAGCTAAACTTTCAAAAGGGAAACTTTGATAAAATGAGGAAAATAGTTAGAAAAAAACTAAAAGGAGCAGCTACAAAGGTAAAAACGTATGCAAGAGGCGTGGACATTGTTAAAAAATACCATCCTAGAAGCACAGTCCAGATGTAGTCCACACAGTAAGAAAGGTGCAAGGAAAGCAAAATGATTACAGGCATGGATAAAAGGTGAGGTGAAAGAAGCAATTTTAGCCAAAAAATCTTCATTCAAAAATTGGAAGAAGGATCCAACAGAAGAAAATAGGATAAAGCATAAGCATTGTCAAGTTAAATGTAAGACATTGATAAGACAGGCTAAGAGAGAATTTGAAAAGAAGTTGGCTGTAGAGGCAAAAACTCACAGTAATAACTTTTTAAAATATATCCGAAGCAGAAAGCCTGTGAGGGAGTCAGTTGGACCGTTAGATGATCGAGGGGTTAAAGGGGCACTTAGAGAAGATAAGGCCATTGCGGAAAGATTAAATGATTTCTTTGCTTGAGTGTTTACTGAAGAGGATGTTGGGGAGGTACCCGTAATGGAGAAGGTTTTCATGGGTATTGATTCAGATGGACTGAACCAAATCACGGTGAACCTAGAAGATGTGGAAGGCCTGACTGACAAACTGAAGAGAATTAAATCACCTGGACCTGATGATATACACCCAAGAGTTCTGAAGGAACTAAAAAATGAAATTTCAGATCAATTAGTAAAAATGTGTAACCTATCATTAAAATTATCCATTGTACCTGAAGACTGGAAGGTGGCTAATATAACACCAAATATTTAAAAAGGGATCCAGGGGCGATCCAAGAAACTATAGACCAGTTAGCCTGACTTCAATGCCAGGAAAAATAGTGGAAAGTGTTCTAAACATCAAAATCACAGAGCATGTAGATAGACATGATTTAATGGAACAAAGTCAGCATGGCTTTACCCAAGGCAAGTCTTGCCTCACAAATCTGCTTCACTTTTTTTGAAGGGGTTAATAAACGTGGATAATGGTGAACCGGTAGATATAGTGTATTTGGATTTTCAGAAGGCATTTGTCAAAGTTCCTCATGAGAGGATTCTAGGAAAAGTAAAAAGTCATGGGATAGGTGGTGATGTCCTTTCATGGATTACAAACTGGCAAAAAGACAGGAAACAGAGAGTTGGATTAAATGGACAATTTTCTCAGTGAAAGGGAGTGGGCAGTGGAGTGCCTCAGGGATCTGTTTTGGGACCCATGCTTTTCAATATATTTATAAATGATCTGGAAAGGAATATGACGAGTGAAGTAATCAAATTTGCAGATGATACAAAATTGTTCAGAGTAGTTAAATCACAAGCAGATTGTGATAAATTGCAGGAAGACTTTGTGAGACTGAAAAATTGGGCATCAAAATGGCAGATGAAATTTAATGTTGATAAGTGCAAGATGATGCATATAGGGAAAAATAACCCATGCTATAGTTATACAATGTTAGGTTCCATATTAGGTGCTGCTACCCAAGAAAGAGATCTAGGCGTCATAATGGATAACACATTGAAACCATCAGCTCAGTATGCTGCAGCAGTCAAAAAAGCAAACAGAATGTTAGGAATTATTAGGAAGGGAATGGTTAATAAAACGTAAAATGTCATAATGCCTCTGTATTGCTCCATGGTGAGACCGCACCTTGAATACTGTGTACAATTCTTGTCACCACATCTCAAAAAAGATATAATTGCGATGGAGAAGGTACAGAGAAGGGCGACCAAAATGATAAAGGGATTGAACAGCTCCCCTATGAGGAAAGACTGAAGAGGTTAGGACTGTTCAGCTTGGAGAAAAGACAGCTGAGGGGGGATAAGATAGAGGTGTTTAAAATCATGAAAGGTCTAGAATGGGTAAACGTGAATCAGTTATTTACTCTTTCGGATAGTAGAAAGACTAGGGGGCACTCCATGAAGTTAGCATGGGGCACATTTAAAACTAATTGGAGAAAGTTCTTTTTTACTCAATGCACAATTAAACTCTGGAATTTGTTGCTAGGGGATGTGGTTAGTGCAGTTAGTATAGCTGTGTTTAAAAAAGGACTGGATAAGTTCTTGGAGGAGAAGTCCATTACCTGCTATTAATCAAGTTGGCTTAGAAAATAGCCACTGCTATTAATTGCATCAGTAGCGGGGGATAGACTTAGTTCTTATGGCCTGGTTTGGAAACAGGATGCTAGGCTTGATGAACCAGATAAGTAGCTCCTCTCCAAAATGCCCATATCTCATCCACCACTTTGCTGGATAAAGCCTCTAATTCAGGGCTTCCCAAACCTGTCCTGGGGACTCCACAGCCAGTCAGGTTTTCAGGATATCCACAATGAATATGCATGAAATCAATCTGCATAAACTGGGGCAGATTTTTAAACCTGCATGTGGGTGTAGATTTGTTCGCGCAACCCGGCGTGAACAAATCTACGCCTGATTTTATAACATGCGCGTGCTGCCGCATGCATGTTATAAAATCCAGGGTCGGAGCGCACAAGGGGCTGCACAATTGTGCAACTTGCACGTGCAGAGCCATGCAGCTTTCCTCCGTTCCCTCTGAGGCCACTCCGAAATCGGAGTTTCTGACTTTTGTATTATGTGAGTTGGACAAAAATCATTGAGTAATATTTATTTTTTTAAATATCTCAGCGGCCTTTGATTCTGAGTCCCACCTAATATTATTAAGGAGACTCGCTGAGAATGTCGCTGAGTGGTTTTTTCTTCATTTTAAAACATGTCTGGGGCAGAATTCCTCTCCAGCATGGGGTTCCTCAAGGGTCTTGCCTTTTAGCAATGCTTTTTTATGTTTACTTTTCACCTTTGTGTAAATTGCTTGAGTCTCTGAATGTTGTATTTCGATGTTCAGTCCCTGATAGGTGGGAAAATAGTATCAATCAATAACTCCTGTGGTAAATGAAACCACCCATTGGATGCTTAAAACTAGTCTTTTGGTCAATGTAAAAAAAACTCTAAAATGATCTCTTTTTCTTGAGTATTAGAGGTTAATACCCCCATTTCTTTGAAAATTGGAGGATCAGATGCGACAGTTGTCGAAATAGTCATGATTTGGGTGTTCTTTTGGATATGAGATTCTCTATAGATGCATAGCTACAATCTGTAGTTAGAATATGTTTTTTTCAAATATAGCAAGCTACTATAAACCAGGTTCCTGCCCCCACAAGCTTATGTGTTGGACTCTTATAATGTGAACCAAGCTGCGTCTGGATATGAGTGATGTATTTTGGAAGTGCCAAAACGTTTTTCAACCCTGCAGCGACTGCAAGCCACTGTAGCCAAGGTGAAGGAATATAAAAATGTCAAGGAGATCACGTGATGTGGTGAGCGAGGTCGGCCACGTCTGATTTCGCTCCGAACGGCTCATCCTGCTTTTCGACCCTCCCTAATCTTCTTAAACCCATGGGGCAGACCTTCAAAAGCTGGATCTGGACCCACCCCATGTCCACAACATCCTTTATGTCTAAATCGCCGTCGAATATGGCACCAAAACTGGCGAAACAGGACAAAGAACACCCTAAGGGAGCAGATCCTAAAATGGCTCCCGGAACACCAGCTATGGTGAACGGAGAGAACTCTTCGGTAAATGCTTTGTCACCCTCCACAGTAACGGCAATTAAGGATGCAGTGCTAGCGGCTTTGGAGGGTAAGCTAACGGGGGATATTGACCAACTTGCTGAGCTGCGAGACTCTTTCAGGAATATGCACCCCGCCTGACCCAGGTCGAAGAGCGGATGTCATCCCTGGAAGATGCAGTTTCGGAACTTCAGGGAAAAGTGGTTACCCTGGAAAACAAACTCCAGGAACAAATGGATAAATCTGAAGCCCTCGAGAACCATGCCCGAAGGTCGAATATTCATTTTTTGGGTATCCCGGAGACATTAGAAGATAACTCACTGCGCCTTGCGTTGTTAAAATGGCTGCTGGAAGCTTTAGGCCTGCCAGAGCTGCAGGGGCCTTTAGAAATAGAGTGGGTGCACCGCATAGGAGCACGGGGTCCAGCCCAGTCCCGGCCACGAGTAGTTATCGCTAAAATTTTAAATTACCGTCACAAGGAGCTCCTCATGCAAGCGGCCCGAAAAAGTGAAAATCTACAATTTCAAGGAATCCCCGTTCGTTTGGCTCCAGACTATTCAGCAAAAGTGGCTACCCAACGGCGGGCATACGCACCTATCTGCAGTACCCTAATTGCCAAGAATATCCGTTTGTAATGCAGTTCCCAGCAAAATTATGCATTAACCATGCAGGTAAATGGCAAACGTATAACAGTGTTGAAGAGGCCAACCCAGTTTTTGACTCTCTAAACAAGTGACTTAATCTTGATGTATGACTGTTTCGGGGTTCACTTTCATTATCTGAATCCGGAGGTTGGAGGCAGGCTCTGAGCCAAAAGAGCACTCATATTGATCTTTAGTTCAGTACATGAGACTGAACGGTTTTTTTTGGGTATGGAAAAGGGAAAGGGAGGAAGAGAGGGGGGGGGGGCTGGGATTCTGGTATTCTTGGTTATGTGGGATTTTGTCTTAGCACATTCATTATATGCACGTTTCAGATGTCTGAGATTCTGGGAGGCAGTGGTGAATTAGAGGACCTGGTCAGCTGGGAGCCAATCCTCTGCCCTATTTATGTATGGATCCATTTTCTTATTATCTTCTATAGGGGTTATGGGGAGTAAATGTAGGTTAATATCGTGGAATGTAGATGGAATGGGAACTCCCATTAAGAGGAAAAAAATCTTTCAACACTTACAAAGATTGCGGGTCAGTATAGCATGCTTGCAGGAGACTCACCGCTCTGATTCTGAGAGCAAAATATTATGTTGAGAGTGGGCCTCTGCTTGCTATTTCTCCGTGGCCAAGGGTAAGAAAAGAGGAGTAGCCATCTTAGTAGATAAAAATACTCCCTTTACTTTCCAACAGGAACTCAAAGACCCTGAGGACAGATTCATCCTGGTGATGGGAACTCTTGCGGGGAAAGAGGTGACTATATATAACCTTTACGCCCCAAACATGTATGACTCAACCTTTATAAATCACCTATCCACGACACTTTTGACAAAAATGAGAGGGGAACTGTTATTAGTAGGGGATTTTAATAGCATTGTTAGCAGTGCACTGGATAAATCACAACTGCCTAGCAGTTATAAACACACCTCTGAGTCCAGTGTTCGGCAACTGTGTAAGCGTCTGGGTCTTATTGATGTTTGGCGCATCTTACACCCTGAAATTAGGGAATACACACTAGGGATGTGAATCGTTTTTTGACGATTTAAAAAAATCGTCAGATATTTTTTAAATCGTCAAAAATCGTTAGAGTCGCAATACAATAGAAATTCCCCTGATTTATCTTGAAAAATCGTAAATCGGGGGAGGGGGAGGGCGAGAAAACCAGCACACCAAAACAACCCTAAAACCCACCCCGACCCTTTAAAATAAATCCCCCACCCTCCCAAACCCCCCCAAAATGTTTTAAATTACCTGGTGGTCCAGTGGGGGGGGGGGGGGGGAGGGTCCCGGCGCGATCTCCCGCTCTCGGGCTATCGGCGCCATTTTGGCTGCCACTAATATAAATGGCGCCAATGGCCCGATAAAAAAAAACCCCACCCGACCCTTTAAAATTACCCCCTTAGCCTCCCCCACTCTCCCGACCCCCCCAAAAAACTTTTTACACATACCTGGTGGTCCAGGGGGGCCGCAGGGAGCGATCTCCCGTTCCCACGCTATCAGCTGCGCTAAAAAAAATGGCGCCGATGGCCCTTTGCCCTTACCATGTGACAGGGCAAAGGTAGCGCCGGCGCCATTTTGAATATTGGCAATAAGGCCCGCGTGTAGGAGATCGCTCCCGGACCCCCGCTGGACCCCCGTGGACTTTTGGCCAGCTTGGGGGGGCCTCCTTACCCCCACAAGACTTGCCAAAAGTCCAACGGGGGTCCGGGAGCGACCTCCTGCACTCCGGCCGTATTGCCAGTATTCAAAATGGCGCTGGCACTACCTTTGCCCTCACTATGTCATAGGGGCCGACGGTCGGCCGTACTGCCAATATTCAAAATGGCGCCGGCGCTACCTTTGCCCTGTCACATGGTAACGGCAAAGGGCCATCAGCGCCATTTTTTTTAGTGCAGCTGATAGCGTGGGAACGGGAGATCGCTCCCCGCGGCCCCCCTGGACCACCAGGTATGTGTAAAAAGATTTTTGGGGGGGCTCGGGAGAGTGGGGGAGGCTAAGGGGGTAATTTTAAAGAGTTGGGGTGGGTTTTGTTTTTTTTTTTTTTTTTATCGGCGTGGGCCTCACTAAAAAAAATTAGTGATGTGAATTGGAATCGGAACCGATTCCAATTCACATCTCGTAACGATCAAATTCCCCCCCCCCCCCCCCCCCCCAGCTGAACCTGATCGTTAAAACGATCGGGCACACGATTCACATCCCTAATACACACGTCTCTAGAGCGCATGCTACCATGTCAAGGCTTGCCTACATTCTTACTCCTACCACCCTCTTCCCTAGTGTTGCAGAGGTGGATATAGGCTCTATTGTAATAGCCGATCATGCCCCAATTTGGGTAGACTTGTGGCTGTCTACAGCATGCTCTGGTCACAAATTTTGGAGGTTTCCTGGCCAGCTGAAAGAAGATAAAGAATTTCATCAGTATTTAAAAAATAAATGGGAGGAATATACCAAGCATAATGCGCAGCATCATAATGACCCTTCTTTGTTTTGAGAGACGAGTAAAGCCGTCCTCAGAGGGGATGTTATAGCTTATTCGGCCCTGAAACGGAAAAAGTTAACTGCAGATATATTGAAATTAGACACTGAGCTACAGGCTGCGAAGCGGGTACTGGCTACCGCCCCCACAGTTTCCAATAAGGAGACTTACAGAGCCTGTCTCAATGCATTAAATGCACATTTACATATACGAGCTCAGCGCTCTTTGAAAGCATTGGAGCATTTTTTCTTTCGGTTCGGAAACAAATCTAGTAAGCTGTTAGCATGGCTGGTGGCCATCAAACGGAAGAAGACTTTTATTGGAAGTCTCAAATCCTCAGCAGAGATATCTTTCCATATGAGCAAAGATATTTGTGAAATTTTTTGCTTATTTTATGAAGGGTTGTATAGCGAAGATAGTTTGGGGGGGAGCAGGACGAGGAAGACCTGTTTTTTAAGGGCTTATGGCTGCTGCAGATTACACCCCTACAAAAAGAGTATTTAAGCCGACCTATGTCGATAGGAGAGGTACATGGGGTAATCAGGTCCAGTAAAAATCATAAATCTCCAGGTCCTGATGGATTAACCTCTGAGTATTATAAAATTTTAAGCTCCTCCGTTGCTGACTCTATGGTGTCCTTCCTTCTTTAACCACGCCTGGGACACTCAACATTTTCCTATGCAATTTAACAAGGCGTACATTACAGTTTTACCCAAGCCGGGCAAGGACCCTCTTCAGGCCTCATCCTATCGTCCTATTTCCCTATTAAATACTGATCTTAAGATATATGCCCGTATACTAGCGGTACGGCTGAACACGGTCCTGCCCGCAATAATATCTCCGTACCAAGCGGGGTTTGTGAGCGGTCGAAATGCAGGGGCTCATGTCATTCTGCTTATCTCCGCTATTGAATCCTCTCATCACTGTCAATTGAGTCAATGGCTGTAGGCTTCGATTCGGAGAAGGCCTTCGACCGTGTTTCCTGGGAGTATATGTACTCGGTACTTAATAGATTTGGGTTTCCGGGACGCCTCATCACCGCTATCTCCATTCTCTATGATGACCCTGTATAACAAATTGTGGTAAATGACTCTCTTTCAAATGGGTTTCATATCAAGCGAGGTGTGCGACAGGGGTGTCCTTTATCTCCCATTTTATATATTTTGTCCTTAGACCCCCTGCTCCGCAAACTAGCGGAAACACCGATCATCCAAGGAATGCTGCATAAACAGAATTCCTTTAAGGTGGCTGCATTTGCTGACGATATGTTGTTTTTTCTTTGTAACCCGGCTGTGTCCCTGCCTCACGTGTTACACATTCAATCTACCTTTGGAAGGTTTGCAGGCTTAAAGGTAAATGTGGATAAATCTGAGGCATTGGATATTCTGGGTACGTTACAGGCAAAATGGTCCGGTGTTTTTCCGCTGAGGTGGGTTAAGTCTTCCTTAAAATACTTAGGGATCCAAATACCGGCGATTCCCAGCCAAATTTACATGTTAAATGTTAACCCATTAAAATTGAAGTTACTTAAGAATTTATCAACTTGGTAGGGACTGCCTCTATCGTTGTCTGGGAAAATATTATTACTTAAGATGATGGAAATTTCAAAATGGTTATATCTTTTTCATATGTTACCCATCTGGCTAAAAAAAAAAGGACATTTCAGACATTCATAAAGGTATTACTTCTTATTTATGGAATGGTAAAAAAGCCCGTATCCCATTACGGGTAATCATGACCTCCAAACAGGACGGGGGTCTCAACTGTCCAAACTTAGAAAGCTACAACCATGCCAGCCTCCTTCGCCATGTTAAAGACTGGGTCTGCGATTTATCCTCCTACTCTCCTTTGGATCTATATAAAAACTGGTCCTCTCCTCACACTCCCGGTGCCACTTTACAGCTTCAAGATGCTCAACTTCCAACTTACATTGTACGCAGCGTAGTAGTCCGCCCTATTAGACTGGCTTGGAAAATTTTATGTCGGAAGATGAAATTACAGCCGGGTCCCCACGCTTGCTTACCTATTAGAGGCTGCTTGCTGTTCCCATCAGGTATGACATATCTTCTCTTCCAAAGGTGGTATCGGTTGGGTCTGAAGTTTATGTACCAGTTTCTAGACGATAGCGTGGATCCACCACGGATTTACAGTTTTACTGAATTACAAGCTCGCTACCCTTTGCCTGAAGCAGATTTTTTTGGTTATTTACAAATACAGCACTTCTTGCAAGAACAACAAAGACTTCACCCAGAGTTTTTTCGTCATTACCGCGACATGCAGGCTTTCTTGCTAGGTGAAGACGGCAAGCACTGCTCCTGTTCTCAATTTTATGCAGCCTATTATGCCTAAACCCATGGCCTGTTCTGGACTTAGTGGCTAAAAGATGGAATCAGTTGCTTCCTCAAGTTGTTGCCAGGCCTGTCTTCAAGAGGTGCTTTCTGAGAATACCAGGCTCTGTCGAAAACGTTTTATTAAGGGACAAAGCTTACAAATTCTTCCATCAAGCATTTTATTCCCAAAAGCATGCATTCTACATGGGTATTACGCAGAACCAGAACTGTAATAGATGTGCTCAAGTGAACCCAGACTTTTACCATTGCTTTTGGGCATGCCCCAGTCTTCAACTCTTCTGGTTATACTTACAAAACCAGATTAAAAGACTGTGGGGATGTGTTCTTCCTCTAGATCCTGTTATCTGGCTACTGGGTGAGATTCCTGCAACGGTTCTATCTCCTAATGAAGAACAGTTGTTATTGTTCGATAAGATATGCTTAACCACCAGAGATGCTATTTTGGCCCAATGGACAAATCCCGCACCGTCATACCCATCGATCTGGCAGGCAAAATTTCATAAGCTACTGTACTTAGAACTGCTAACAGCGAAGCAAAAATCAAACTTACAATATGCTAAGGTTTGGAGGGTCTGGGAGGTATATGTGAACCTACTTCACGCTACAGAAAGAGACTTGTTAACCATGTAACATTCCCTTTTATTCTGTACTGATTTACCACACCCCTCTTTGGCTCTACAGTGATAACAACCTGCTTTAGAGCAAAAGGCTTATGGGACATCCAATGGCCTCGCCGCTACACTTCCTGTTTATGAACATTATTATATTCGCTAACGGGAACAGGAATTTCTGAACTGCCTCCTATAAGGTCCAGAAGTGAATTCTTCATTTGTATTCTTCTGTTTCCCACAGTTTTTTGATAGTGTTACCAGTGTGTATATTGGGGGGATGGGGGGGGGACTGTAGTGGGTGTAGTGGGACTTATAAATAAAACTCAGTGTTAACGGTCGAGGAACTTTCAGTACACCTAGAGCCTGGTCAAGGATTTGTAATTTACTTTTTCTGCTGATTTCTTAACTTATGCCGGGCTCGTAGGAGCGATGGAAAATAGCTTCTTTTTGCTGTTTCTGCTTCTTTTCTTTTCCCTCTTCATTTCTTACATACGGACTTTTTGAGATGTAACATTTGTGTGAGGCCTTGTGTACTGTGTTTACTTGTTTTACACAGCAAGATGTTGCAATATGACTGTTAATGAATAAAAATTATTATACAAAAAACAAAAGTCAAAATCCCTGTGTGCTTTCTTGTGAATAACATTTGTTCTGCAAGAATCAGCATCCAGCACTCACAGTGTTAAGTTGGGAAAAGGGCTGTACTGTGTAGTCTCCCCAGAGAACAGTACTACATAGCCAGCAGAGGAGGAAGCCAAAGGAACCCTGGGAGACCATATAAGGAAGAAAAGGCACAATTTGTCTGTCTCTGCTTCTATGTGAGGAGCCAGGAAGAGAGAAGTGTATCTTGCAACTCTACAGTCAATTCATCTATTGAGAACTAATTATCAAAAGGAGAGAAAGAAGTCTGAGGAAATAAAGAGAAAGAGAAGTTCTTGCTTCATAGCCAAGCTTTATGTAAGATCCAACAAGGGACAGAGGATCCAGGAGCTGAGAGACCAAGAGACTTCGTTATAGAGATATCCAGGACCAGGAGCACAGGGCTGTATTGTCCTCCTAACAGATTGCATTAAGTACTCTGTGTGCAAAGTTTAGATTATCTTAGCAGAGGAGGGAGAAATTATTTCCTTTCATCACAAATTCAGTATCTCATCTTAACTGCTTCAGTGTTTCAGCCGAAGTCAAGCATAAACCCTTGCCACAGCCATAGGACTGGGAAAGAGAAGCTGATGGTCTTTCTGTAAGAGACTGAAACCAGGCCTGTTTTCTGTTTGGTAGTATCTAAACCATTCGGGGAAGCTCCCCAGGACAGAGAGAGCTTCCACACACTGCAGTGCTCATCTATTTGGTTTGTCATCCTGCCAACTCCAACATCGAGAGGGACTTCTTCATTTTCTTGCTTGTTTTTTGTTTTCCACACAAGTTTGTGTTTGGGACAGGGTGCACCCTTTACAAATTGATGACATTAGAACATACGAACATACGAAATTGCCATGCTGGGTCAGACCAAGGGTCCATCAAGCCAGGCATCCTGTTTCTAACAGAGGCCAATCCAGGCCATAAAAACCTGGCAATTACCCATTGGGGTGGATCTGTCCCCATCCCTCCTGTCCCCCCCCCCCCCCATACTTTTGAGTACTCAGGGATAAAGACAATATTTAAAAGCTGTGTACTTCACTGCTCCCCCCTTCTCCAACCTCTCTCTATCAGCGTTCCTTACTTTTTTTTTTTTTATTTACTATCCATATGAGTATGTTGGTTGCCAGTGTTATTTTTGCATTACTTGATTCTAAGTAAGAAAACTGCAAGTTTATATTATTCTTCACTACTGTATTTTTCCTATTTAATGTCCTGGTTGGATTTACTTCTACATACACAATACTGGTGAAAGGGTTAATTACTGGTTCATTCCGGTGTGATGATTTTCTCTGGTCTGGAGGAAACTCAGAGAATTGTGGTAGTGGGGTGACCAGGACCTCTCTCATCCTTGACTCAGGTATGAACCCAAAGATAAATCATATTCCTGAATATAATTTCTCATGTGGTACTCCCTACCCCAAGCATAGGGGTAATTCATAGTCTGGATCAATGGGGGGGGGGGGGGGGGGTGCACACAAATTTAAAAAAATGTAATAAATTAAAAGATGTAATGGACATTGTTGATTTTAGGCATTTGTGCTGTCTTGTTTAGATTATGCAGGGCTTTACAGCTTTTAATGACTGTGGTTGCTCAGATGATTACTGGCTGCCCATTGCCTTGTCTGCACATATTTCACTCTTTTTTATTTATTTAGAATTTTTCTATACCGAGATTCTTGAACAAAATATCAAATCATATCGGTTTCCATAGAACAGAACAGTCGTGGCTATGGCGTTACATAGAACATTTGAGCAATTGAACATTTGTGCATTCTGATGCAGCTACACTGGTTACCGATTGAACCCTAGATCCATTTTAAAATTCTCTCTTTGATACATCAAACTGTAGTAGGTAACTGTCTTGTTTATCTGAAAACATTGGTACAATTGTTACATCTTCCAAAAAAACAACAAACAAAAAAAAACTTTACGTTCCATGAATCATCAGCTATTATCTGTTCCAATTAGTAAAGAGATGCGTTTAGAGTTAACAGCACTGCGTGCGTTCTCTCAGATAAAAGGACGCGTTTGCAGTTATCAGCACTGCGTGCATTCTCTCGGATAAAAGGACGCGTTTGCAGTTAACAGCACTGCGTGCGCTCTCTCGGATAAAAGGATGCGTTCTCTCGGATAAAAGGACGCGTTTACAGTTAACAGCACTGTGTGCGATCTCTCAAAGGGACCCATTTATAGTTAATAGCACTGCGTGCATTCTCTCGGATAAAGGGACGCGTTTACAGTTAACAGCACTGCGTGCGTTCTCTCAAAGGGACACGTTTATAGTTAATAGCACTACGTGCATTCTCTCGGATAAAGGGACGCGTTTACAGTTAACAGTAGGGATGTGCAGAGCAAAATTTTATGTTCATATTTTTTATGTCCGAAAGGGGGTCCCACTTGCGGCCAATATGGACATAAAAAAAATCCAATGAGTTGGGTATATGTACATATGTGCAAAAAAAAAATTTAAACCCCCTCACCCTCCTTAATCCCCCCCCCCAGACTTACCACAACTCCCTGGTGATCGAGCGAGGAGTGAGGACGTCATTTCTGCAATCCTTGGCGAGAAGCATGTGACGTCGGTGGCACGTCGAGTGACGCGGCGTCACGTGATTCCCGGCGAGTTCGCGCCGGACGGCTCGTTCGGCCCAAAAAGAACTTTTGGCCAGCTTGAGGGTGTCAGGAGGCCCCCCCAAGCTGGCCAAAAGTTCTTTTTGGGCCGAACGAGCCGTCCGGCGCGAACTTGCCGGGAATCATGTGACGTCGGCGTCACGTGATTCCCGGCTCGTTCGCCGGCGTCACTCGACGTGCCGCCGACGTCACATGCTTCTCGCCAAGGATTGCAGAATGGCGTCCTCACTCCGCTCCATCACCAGGGAGTTGTGGTAAGTCGGGGGGGGGGGGGGGATTAAGGAGGGGGAGGGGGTTTATATTTTTATTTTGGCTCAACAATCGCGATTTCCCACATATCGAACATATCTATGTTCGATATGTGGGAAATCCGATCGTTTATGTCGAATCAATTTTTTAAGTAAAAAAAAAAAATGAGTTGCGTTTCACTAATGCGGTCAATCCGAATGCACACCCCTAGTAACAGCACTGCGTGCTTCTCTCAAAGGGACACGTTTACAGTTAACAGCACAGCGTGCATTCTCTCGGATAAAGGGACGCGTTTACAGTTAACAGCACTGTGTGCGTTCTCTTGGATAAAGGGACGCGTTTACAGTTATCAGCACTGCGTGCATTCTCTCGGATAAAGGGATGCGTTTACAGTTATCAGCACTGCGTGCATTCTCTCGGATAAAGGGACGCATTTACAGTTATCAGCACTGCGTGCATTTTCTCGGATAAAGGGATGCGTTTACAGTTAACAGCACAGCGTGCGTTCTCTCAAAGGGACACATTTACAGTTAACAGCACTGCGTGCACTCTCTCGGATAAAGGGACGTGTTTACAGTTAACAGCACTGCGTGCACTCTCTTGGATAAAGGGACGCGTTTACAGTTATCAGCACTGCGTGCGTTCTCTCGGATAAAGGGACGTGTTTACAGTTAACAGCACAGCGTGCATTCTCTCGGATAAAGGGACGCGTTTACAATTAACAGCTCTGCGTACGTTCTCTCAAAGGGATGCGTTTACAGTTAACAGCACAGCGTGCGTTCTCTAGGATAAAGGGACGCGTTTACAGTTAACAGCACAGCGTGCATTCTCTAGGATAAAGGGATGCGTTTACAGTTAACAGCACTGCGTGCACTCTCTCAGATAAAGGGACGCGTTTACAGTTAACAGCACTGTGTGCGTTCTCTCAAAGGGATGCGTTTACAGTTAACAGCACAGCGTGCGTTCTCTAGGATAAAGGGACGAGTTTACAGTTAACAGCACAGCGTGCGTTCTCTAGGATAAAGGGACGCGTTTACAGTTAACAGCACAGCGTGCGTTCTCTAGGATAAAGGGACGAGTTTACAGTTAACAGCACAGCGTGCGTTCTCTAGGATAAAGGGACGCGTTTACAGTTAACAGCACTGCGTGCACTCTCTCGGATAAAGGGACGCGTTTACAGTTAACAGCACTGTGTGCGTTCTCTCAAAGGGATGTGTTTACAGTTAACAGCACAGCGTGCATTCTCTAGGATAAAGGGCCGCGTTTACAGTTAACAGCACTGTGTGCGATCTCTCAGATAGCTCCCGATTTCTGGAATTCCTTTCCTTCTGATTTGTATCTCATTCAGGATTATAAAAGGTTTAGAGTCTGAAAGCCTTTATGTGAATGCTTTTAAATGATGTGAAGATTGTTTTATGTTTATTTATTTTTACTGTTGTAATCCACTTTGAACAATATTTTGGCAATGAAGGTGGAATATAAATTCTTGTAATTAAATAAAAATATTTCCCACTCAAAAAGCACAAATGTTTCACTCAAAAAAAGCTGAAGAGTACTTATCTGGATAAATGACTGCTGCTAAATGCAACCAGATATTCAGCTGGATAAGTTCTTACTTACAGTATCTGACTAAATGGTGCTGAATATCAAACAATAAACCTAGATGACCCTCCATGAAGTTACTTAGCAGCCCAATTAAAACAAACCAGAGAAAAAAATGTTTCACTCAATGCGCTATTAAGCTCTGAATTCAATGCCAGGGGCTGTAGCAGTTAGCATAGATGGGTTTAAAAAAGGTTCCTGTTATTAAGCAGAACAGAGCCGGGACAAGCTTTTTCTGTGCCTGGGGCAGATATACAGAATTATGCCCCACTCCCTTCACCTACCAGTGTCTGCTCTGACATGGCGCTTTCTCCTTTAGCAGCAAAGGCACAGCTGTTTATAATGGTGGCAGCTTCAGCAAAGCACCCCTCTCTCTCTCCCACCTCCTATCTAGCATTCCCCTTTTTCTCTTCCCCTCCCCTCCTTCCCCTGTACCCTCCTATTTCTACCCGCACTCATTGCCTGCATCGCCCGACTACTTGTTCTACATAAGACTTGCCATAGTGAGTCAGACCAAGGGTCCATCAAACCCAGTATCCTGTTTCCAACAGAGGCCAAGCCAGGTCACAAGTACCTGGCAGGATCCCAAGGAGTAGAGAGATTCCAAGCTGCTTATCCCAGGGATAAGCAGTGGATTTCTGCAACTCCACCTTAATAATGGTTAATGGACCTTTCCTCCAGGAATTTTTCCAAACCATTTTTAATGCAGATACACACTAATAGCTTTCACCATATCCTCTGGCAATGAATTTCAGAGCTTAATTATGCGCTGAGTACAAAAATATTTTCTCTTATTTTTTTTACTCAATGGATAATTAAGACTGGATCTTCCTATGTCCCGTCCCTCTCTCCCCCCCCCCCCCCCCCCCCCCCCCCCCCCCCCCCCCCCACATATTTGTCTGGCATCCCCATTTCACCCTCACCCCACCTCCTGTCCAGCAGAGGGAGTCCCTTCTCCCCCAACCCCTGCCCAGCAGCAACAGCCCCTTCTTTGGCTCCCCTCTTTACCTCTGTCACGTGGCAGCCTTCTCCCTCTCCCCCCTCTCTTTCTGGTTCTCCTCAGGCTGCAATGCTGTAGATCTTTTTGCAGATGAAGAAACTTAAAATCACCTCAGGGCCACTGAGTCATGAGGCAGCTCCGAGCTTTCTCCTACCCAAGCTTATTCATTGCAGTATCCTGAAAACATGAGTGGCTGGGGGTCCTCCAGAAAACATTTGGGAACCACTTCCCTAGGTCCTTCAGCCTTGTGCACCCTCCTCAATTGATTTTCAGGTTCATGGGCTCCCCCTGCATTTTTATAATTAAACTCAACTATCATTATGTCACCACCACAACCCTATCAGCAAAGTAATGTGTGGCAAAAAGTTATGCTGAGCAATAACAGTTAACAAAATGATTTTTACTTTTACATATGCACACCTAAATCGTGCACAGTATAAAAGTCTCCAGTATATAGTATTATGTAAACAACCCTTCCAGAACAATCCTGAAAAATCACATAACTTGAAATCAGACTTTTAAATATTAAACTTTGTCTTGCAAAATATGTTTCAGAAGTCATGTAATAGTGTCTGTTGAATATCTCTTCTGTGATTTTTAGAAATAGATTTTAGAAAAAAAAAAGAACCCAATAAATTAGAGATCTGAATCGGATCTGATTCCAGTTCCGATTCACATCGTGGTTTATTTTTCGTCTTGCCCGATCGCGGTTTTGTTTATCGGCTGCACTCGAGCCGATAAACAAAAAACCCACCCCGACCCTTTAAAACGAATCCCTTAGCTTCCCCCACCCTCCCGACCCCCCCAGAAACTTTTTACAGGTACCTGGTGGTTCAGTTGGGGTCCCGGGAGCGATCTCCCGCTCTCGGGCCGTCGGCTGCCACTAATAAAAATGGCGCCGATGGCCTTTGCCCTTACCATGTGACAGAGTATCTGTGCCATTGGCCGGCCCCTGTCACATGGTAGGAGCACTGGATGGCCCACGCCATTTTTAAAGATGGTGCCGGCCATCCAGTGCTCCCTCCATGTGACTGGGGCCAGCCAATGGAACAGATACTCTGTCACATGGTAAGGGCAAAGGCCATCGGCGCCATTTTTATTAGTGGCAGCCGACGGCCCGGGAGCAGGAGATCGCTCCCGGGACCCCCACTGGACCACCAGGTACCTGTAAAAAGTTTTTTTTGGGGGGGGGGGGGGGGGGGGGGGGGGGGGGGGAAGCTAAGGGATTAGTTTTAAAGGGTCGGGTAGGTTTAGGGATTATTTTTGTGTGCCGTTTTTCCCGCCCTCCCCCAAAACAATAAGAGAACCCCCACAAACAATTTCATGGGGTTTTCCTATCGTTTGGGGGGAGCCCCCGATTTCTGACGATTTTGAAAATATTGTACAATATTTTCAATCATCCGAAGCCCGATTCACATCCCTACAAGAAATACCTAAATGTACAAATTAAAAGCAATTCATACTACATTGGTTGAAGGTAATCTCTGAAATGGCTGCTGGGCTGAACTAAATTGTTTTCCCTTTACTACTCACGTCAGAAAAACATTCAAAGTATGTTATCACTAATCCCTCAATTACCTGGCACTTTGTGAGTAACACACAAACCCTGCAAAAAGTCACTCAGAACCTATACAGCAAGCCTGCCATACCACACAGCATTAATTCCCAGAACTCAGAATGCATCAACCCTACAAATATTTCACCTGGGCCTAAAACCCCAATGCACCGTCTCGTGAGAAAACAGAATAAGCTGGACTGCGGCAGATCCCTGCACAGCAGCCTTGCTGATGACACCCCCTTGGGCAGCTCCCCTCTTGTCTCGGCTCTGAACCACATAAGACTTGGGGAAAGCCACCGCTTACCCCTGGGTATTAGCAGCAAGAGATCTGTCTACTGTTTGGGATCCTGCCAGGTACTTTTCACCTGGATTGGCCACTTCTGGGGGAATTCTGCACAAAAAAAATAAAAACTTTGTTCCAAAAATACAAATTATATGCACAATATGTTAAAATTCTGCAAAATTCTACAGACTTGATTTGTTCAGATAACACTATCTAATAACTGTCTGTGTAATAATTAATTTATAATGCAATACAGAAAAAAGATGCAGAATTTTCCCATCATAAGACTTGATGCCTCCAGATTGCTCTCCACTTCTCCCTGGCTCTTTCCCCCTTCCCTATGCTTGATTTCTCCTTCCCAGTTTTCTCACTATTCTCCATCCACCTCCCCACCCAGGTTGACCGCTCACCTATCCCCCCCCCCCCCCCCCCCCATCAGCTCTCTATCTATTGTCTGCCTCACCTGGCTCAAACCACAACTCAGTCGCTCTTTCCCTCCGCCTGCCCAGATCTCTTTCTCTGCTCCATCCAGTTTCCACTTCTTACTCCAGCAAGACACCCCTAGCTTTCTCTATCTGCCTCCCTCCAAACCTCTCTCTCTACCTCCATCCAGGCTTCATTCCTGGGTTTGGGGACAGACAGACAGAGAGGAAGCCCCCTTCTCCAGTTTTCTCCTCTCACCCAAGCAAGATCTCCTGTTTCCTCTCTGTCTGCTACCCCCTCTTTAGCGAGCCCACCAGTTACCTTCCCTCAAACTCTCTAACTACCTAACTTATTCAGGCCCTACCAAAGCCCCACTCTCTCTCCTGATCCTGCTGCCGTCACAATTCCTTCCTCTCATCCAGCCTGTGCAGGTCTCCACTGCTCTGCCTGCAAGCGTCTCTCTCTCCTGATCCTGCTGCCGTCACAATTCCTTCCTCTCATCCAGCCTTTTGCAGGTCTCCACTGCTCTGCCTGCAAGCGCCTCTCTCTCCTGATCCTGCTGCCGTCACAATTCCTTCCTCTCATCCAGCCTGTGCAGGTCTCCACTGCTCTGCCTGCAAGCGTCTCTCTCTCCTGATCCTGCTGCCGTCACAATTCCTTCCTCTCATCCAGCCTGTGCAGGTCTCCACTGCTCTGCCTGCAAGCGTCTCTCTCTCCTGATCCTGCTGCCGTCACAATTCCTTCCTCTCATCCAGCCTGTGCAGGTCTCCACTGCTCTGCCTGCAAGCGTCTCTCTCTCCTGATCCTGCTGCCGTCACAATTCCTTCCTCTCATCCAGCCTGTGCAGGTCTCCACTGCTCTGCCTGCAAGCGTCTCTCTCTCCTGATCCTGCTGCCGTCACAATTCCTTCCTCTCATCCAGCCTGTGCAGGTCTCCATTGCTCTGCCTGCAAGCGTCTCTCTCTCCTGATCCTGCTGCCGTCACAATTCCTTCCTCTCATCCAGCCTGTGCAGGTCTCCACTGCTCTGCCTGCAAGCGTCTCTCTCTCCTGATCCTGCTGCCGTCACAATTCCTTCCTCTCATCCAGCCTGTGCAGGTCTCCACTGCTGCTGCCTGTGCTGCTTCCTGCTCCCTGCCACTAATTCTGAGGGTAAATGCAAAATTATGTGCAAAAGGGTAATTCTGCACAACTGTACAATGCAGAATCCCCCCAGGAGTAAGTGCTGGAAGCAGGATGCTAGGCTTGAGGGGCACGATCTCATCCTGAATGGGGGCTATGTTCCCTCCCTGCTCCTCCCCAGTGTAGGGACTCTGCAATTTTTTCCCAATAAAGGAAATAATATATTGACTTTCCATCATAAGATCAAAACCTGTTTTGTTTTTAATCAAGCCCACTCTCCCAGCAGCAGAATCCTAGTGCATGCTACGTGATTGTACAATCTACACCACACTGTACTATATGTTCATCTGTTTTATAGGTAATTATAATGTATTGTGTAAACCATCTCAGGGAGGAGTCCCCAGTGCTTTGCTGTCCTGAGCCAAGGCAGTGAAGGTAAGTAGGGGGGCACACCTGAAAACCCCTTTGTGTTTTTGCATATTTTATTTATTTATTTATAATCTTTATATACCGACGAACGTTGGGAACATCTCATCGGTTCATTAATAGGTAAACTAGCTATACAGAGAACAAGCAATAATAGGGACTTTGTTTTACAGAGAACTATAAACAATCAATAAAAGGGGGAATAAACGAGGTAGGGAAGAAAGGGGTTGGTATATACCCCACCCACACATGCAACTCTCTCTGAGTTTTCAAGAATGCTCCTCACCCAGTAAAAAAATGTTGCTAGCTGCAATGTCTATGGTTATCATAACGCTTGGGGTAATTACACAGAGTGGCAGCATCCTTATGAGAAATATGGGCGTAACCTGCACAGAGTGGCAGTGGCTGGCTACCATAAGAAGCTAGCAGGACAGACTGGATGGACCACTTGCTCCACTTGCCCAACATTTCAACATTCAAGAAAAGACTCAAAATGTGGCTGTTCACACAGGCCTTCCCTAACTCCAACTCCATCTAACTCCCTTCATGCAACAAGCTCCGCTAGCATTAGCGTTAATAACCACCTTTCACAATGTTATTTATACTTGTATATAACTATCTGATCTTCATTTCCTCTCTCATTCCAAGTTATTGTTTTCCTTGTTATATGTAACTGCTTTTCTGCACTATTGTTTAAATGGTAAAGTTTATTATAATTTCACCCCTGTTTCTTGTGAACCAGCATGATGGGACCACCGTCTTGAATGTTGGTATATAAAAAACTTAAATAAATAAATAAAATAAAAATTTCTATGTTTCACTCAGTCTCTCCTCTATTAAGAGTAACTAAAACTTAACTGCATTCCTGTTCACTGTGGACAATTAACTACCTTGTCCCCTTACTTTGCTATAAGACACAGGCATCACTTTGTATTAAGCTCACTTTTTTGTTCTTCAGATCTGTCTGTCATGAAGTAACACAGGTCTTTGCAATCCCTGTGACGGTCCTGCCTCCACCAAAATGTCTCTAGAGTCTGGCAGAGCTGGTGAACAGCGTTTTCCACCTTTGCCCAGTACCTCCTGTCTTCTCCTCAGCTTCTTTTCCAGCAGAACAGATCCTTGCTCTGGTGACATCACAATAAAGTAGTGCATTTAAAAAGCTCTCACATACCTTAAACTTGCACCTCTCTACCTTGCACAGGTGCCAGCCACCTCCATTTAATTCCTTTCTTTAAAATAGCTGTGCTCTCCCAAAAGTCCCAGAAGGGTTGCTAACTTTACTTTCAAAAGATATGAGGCTAGTCCTCGTGCTGCTGTGAAGCCCTGGCAGATAAACATGCTCAACCACTCTAACACATAAGCACATAAATCTTGCTATACTGCTTGAGACAAAAAGGTGCATCAAGCCCAGCATCCTGTTTCCAACAGTGGACAATGCAGGCAACAAGTACCTGGCAGGATCCCAAGCGATAGAGAGATTCAAAGCTGCTTATCCCAGGGATAGGCAGTGGATTTCTGCAACTCTACTTTAATAATTGTTAATGGATTTTTCCTCCAGGAACTTGTCCAAACCATTTTTAAATGCAGCTACACTAATAGCTTTCACCACATCCTCTGGCAACGAATCCTAGAGCTTAATTATGCGTTGAGTAAAAAAATATGTTCTCTTTTTAGTTTTAAATGTATTGCCAACTAATTTTATTGTGGTCTTTGTACTTTTTGAAAGAGTAAACAACTGATTAACATTTTCTTGTTCCATTCCCCTCATTATTTATAGACCTCTATCATATCTCCCCTCAGCCTTCATCCCTTCTCCAAACTCTTTAGCCTTTCCTCATAGAAGAATAGCTCCATCCTCTTTACCATGTTGGTCACCTTTCTCTGTACCTTTTCTAATTCTGCTATATCTTTTTTTAGATGCAGTGACAAGACCTGCACACAATACTCAAGATGAGGTCACACTATAGGGCGATACAGAGGCATTATGATATTCTCTGTTTTATTCTCCATTCCTTTCCTAGATAAGAACATAAGAATTACCATACTGGGTCAGATCAAGGGTCCATCAAGCCCAGTATCCTGTATCCAAAAGTGACCAATCCAAGTCACAAGTACCTAGCAACTACCCAAACGTTAAATAATTCTCAAGCTACTATTGCTTATTAATAATTATAATAACAGTTTATGGATTTTTCCTCTAGTAACTTATCCAAACCTTTTTTAAACCCAGTTACACTAACTGCTGTAACCACATCCTCTGGCAATGAATTTCAGAGCTTAACTATGCATTGAGTGAAGAAAAAATGTTGATTTGTTTTAAATGAGCTACTTGCTAACTTCATGGTGTGTCCCTTAGTCCTTCTTTTATATAAGAGTAGATAACTGATTTACATCAACTTTTTCAAGTTTTTTCATGATTTTGTAGACCTCTATCATATCCGCTCTCAGTTTATTCTCCAAACTGAACAGCCCTAACTCCCTTAGCTTTACCTCAAAGGACAGCCACTCCATGCCACTTATTTTGGTCGCCCTTCTCTGCACTTTCTCCAGTTCAACAATATATCTTTTTTGAGATGCGGTGACCAGAATTGCACATAATATTCAAAAAGCAATCTCACCATGAAGTGATACAGAGGCATTATGACATCCATCATTTTATTCTCCATTCCCTTCTTAATTCCTAACATTCTGTTTGCTTTTCTGATCACCACAGCACGCTGGGCCAAAGATTTCAATGTGTTATCCACTATGACACCTAGATCTCTTTCCTGGGTGGTAGCTCCTAATATGGAACCCAACATTGTGTAACTACAGCAAGGGTTATTTTTCCCTATATGCATCACCTTGCAATTGACCACAATACATTTCATCTGCCACTTTGAAGTATTGCAAGGTCTTCCTGCAATTCATCACAATCTGCTTGAGATTTAACTGCTCTGCATAAACAGTGGTCCCAGAACAGATCCCTGGGGCACTCCACTGGAAAAATTTACCATTCAGCCCTACTCTCAGTTTTCTATCTTTAAACCAGTTGGCATTGCACAATAAGACACTGCTCCCTATCCCATGACTTTTTAATTTCCTGTGAAGTCTCTCATGAAGAACTTTGTCAAATGCTTTCTGGTAATCCAGATACACTATGGGGTAGATTTTATAAATCTGCGCCCGCACGTACTTTTGTTTGCACACCGGCCTCGGAGGGAACTTTCCTTCCACCCCCCCGCCCCACACCTTTGTTGTACAAGTTATGCCCGAAGCAGGCATAACTTGCGCGCGCTGGGCCAGCCACCAGCGTGCGATTCCCAGGCCCTGGAGCCGTTTCGGAGGCCTCGGCCAAGCCCCCAAATGATGCGCCACCACGTCACACCCCCTGACACGCCCCCCCCCCCCCCAGGAAAGCCCCGGGACTTACGTGCGTCCCGGGGCTAGCACACGCCTCAACATAGGCTCGGCGTGAGCAGGGGCTACTTCAGCCAGGTTTTTGGGGGTACACGCGTACCCCTTTGAAAATCTGGCCCTATATCTTACGCCTGCTGCTGCCCGATGTCTCCACTCCGCCCACCTTATCTTTTTTGCGACTTCTCCCGCAGTTGATGGACGTCTGGTTGCCGCGGCGTCTGCCTGCCGTCCTCTCCGGTGTCCCCGGTCCGGCTTGGGCGTTGCATCTCGCCAGGTACCATAGGGGGAGCGCTGCACGGCCCTGCTTCTTATTCTCTCTTTGGGGCGAACCTCAGGGGCCTCCCCCTGTGAAGACGTCACGCGTCCCAGATACAAAAGCCGACACTACTGCTAGCTAAACGAGTTAGCAACGGATCTCCTTACTGATGGGATTCGCTCTCCGTACCCAGCTACTCTGCCTCTCCATCTTTTGTACTTTATCCTAACAGGGTACCCGCTCCTCGGGGGCCTCTCTCTTCTCTTTCAGGTCGCTGTGTGGAACCGGTACTCGCTCCTCAAGGGCCCATGTTCCCTGACTCGCTGCCTGAACTTCTCTCTCCTACTTGGAAGAAACCGCTGACTACATCATCAGTGAGTTACCAACTTTATTTCCTCAGAGCTGTTCCCTGGAAGCAGGAACTCGCTCCTCGAGGGCCTGCCTCTATTCCAGCTTCTGTGTCACCTTCCAGGAGAAACCTCTGTGTGAGTAACTTTACCAACGAGGCTCTGTACCAGAACCCTGTGTATGCCCCACTGTACTCACTATCTCAGTTTCTCTCCACTACAGCACAGCCATAGAGGGAATCACTGTTCCAGTGTCCTGAGGGACTACAAGTCCAGCCGGTCTCGCTCCTCGAGGGCCTGCCTCTATTCCAGCTTCTGTGTTACCTTCCAGGAGAAACCGCTGTGTGAGTAACTTTACCAACGAGGCTCCGTACCAGAACCCTGTGTATGCCCCACTGTACTCACTATCTCAGTTTCTCTCCACTACAGCACAGCCATAGAGGGAATCACTGTTCCAGTGTCCTGAGGGACTACAAGTCCAGCCGGACTCGCTCCTCGAGGGCCTGCCTCTATTCCAGCTTCTGTGTTATCTTCCAGGAGAAACCGCTGTGTGAGTAACTTTACCAACGAGGCTCTGTACCAGAACCCTGTGTATGCCCCACTGTACTCACTATCTCAGTTTCTCTCCACTACAGCACAGCCGGACGCAGCCCTGCCGAGCAGAGGGGGAAAATCGGTGCTGGGCCTGCGCGATCGGCGCCGGAGACCCGCCGGGGTAAGGCCCAACTTATTTCACCTACCCACGGCCGCCTCCGACCCCGACCACGAGGCAGCCCCTGCCGTCTTCCCTGAGCCGCAGACGCCGACGACATCCTCCGGCCCTTCCTCCGCCTCCGAGGGGAACGCTGAGCACGCACAGCCAATCAGGGGACCGCCCTGATTAGACATTAAATTTAAATTGTGAGACACCCAAGCGCCGCGCGCCTAGCGTCGCGCGCCGAAGGAGCACAACAAAGGAGCCTGCTCCTTTGTGCGCTCCTTCGTGCACTCCCGTTGTGCACTCCCTTTATGTTCTACAACCTCATTAAGTGACTCAATCCTCCTTGACCTCCCCTCAAACCCCCCACCACCCTAAACTCCCGACCCACCCTCCTCCATCCACCCTTCACCCTATCTATTGAAATCTTCTATGCATCGCTATACTAACAAAACTCTCCACACAACATTATACAGTCACGCAGCAACCAAACAGGCTCTCTCGCACAACAAAAACACACGCTATGGATCTAACACAATGCATTCCCAAACTTCCTCACCACTACAACCAATACCACCCTCCCAAATTCACTCCATCCACTAGACGTCTCTCCAAAATCCAAACTAACCCTAAAATATACTTTAATACCCTCACACTCATCACTCTACTACTCATCAATGCACAGTCTATCACCAAAAAAATCCCAATCATTCATGACCTGCTCTCAGACTACCACCCAGACATATTCTGCATAACTGAATCATGGCTCAAACACACTGACACAGTCCTACTCAATCAACTGCCCAGAAACACATACAACATATTCTCCATACCTAGGAGCAAAAGAAAGGGAGGTGGACTACTATTCCTAGCCCACAAAAAACTTAAATTCTCCTCGTTCCCCCTAAACCTACCCCCTCCTTTCGAGACTAACCTATTTAAATCAAAACATCTACAAATACTCCTCCTCTATGCTCCTCCCGGCTGCCTACAACACAACCTCTCCCCCCTGATCGAAGCCATCACATCACACATCAACCTACAAGAACCAGCCATCATACTAGGAGACTTCAATCTCCATATTGACACCCAACCAACAACTCCCACCTGCGAACTCCTCCTATCTTCCATGACAGCTCTCGGATTCTCCCAAATCATTACCACCCCCACTCAGAAATCTGGGCACACCCTTGATTTAATTTTCATTAACAATAAAATATCTGCAACTGAATCACCCACTACTACTCCAACTCCATGGTCCGACCACTACCTCATTCAAGCCAAGCTCCAACATCAATCGAACACAGCAAAAACAGACTCCTGCTTCATTGAATACACCAAACCTTGCTCCAGTGAAGACCTAGCAGAGCTACTCCCGGAAGCACTAAAAACAATCAACCTTCATGATGCCAACTCAGCTACAGACTCCTGGATCTCCATCAACGCTGACATAGCCAATACATTATGCCCCACAATAAGAAAGGAAATCAGATCATCTACTAAACAAAATGCTCCTTGGTACACCCCCGAACTGAAAACATCCAAACGAACGCTCAGACAAACCGAAAAACAATGGAGACGAACACCTACACCAAACCTGAAAGACAAATATAGAACACTTCTACACAAATATACAGCTGACCTCAACACAGCAAAGCGCAATTTCTACACATCCAGAATTCATGAATACCAATTCAACCCGAGGACCCTCTTCTCATACGTCAAAGAACTCACCAACCCAATCCAGAATGACACAATGCCAAACTCCAACAACATCTCCAGTGACAAACTAGCTCAATTCTTCAAGGACAAAGTCGACAACATCATTGCCAAGATTCCCCATTCCCACAACGACTCAACAAATATCCCTCCTCCCATCCACATTTGGACCCAATTCACTCCTGTTGCATCTACAGAAATTGAACCCTTCATCAAAAAAACCAAACCAGCATCCCACCCCGTAGACTCCATCCCCATCAAAACCCTAAAACTCATCAGAGAGATTATTGCCAAACCTATAACCCAAATCATCAACCTATCCCTCGAACAAGGAATCTTCCCTGACAAACTCAAAAACGCCATCATCAAACCAATCATAAAAAAACCGCAACTCGACAAATCTGATCCTGCAAACTACAGACCTGTCTCCAACCTCCCATTCCTAGCAAAAATCATCGAGAAAACTGTCAACAATCAACTCACAGACCACCTCGACGCCCACAATCTTCTCCATCCAACACAGCACGGCTTCAGAAAACTCTACAGCACAGAAACTCTCCTCCTCTCCCTCACCGACACCATCCTCAGAGGCCGAGACAGTGGCAAGACATTTCTACTGATCCTCCTCGATATATCAGCCGCATTTGACACCATCAACCACAGAACTCTCCTCACCAGACTTAAAGAGATCGGTCTGCAAGACACTACACTCAACTGGTTCAAATCATACCTCTCTAACAGATCCTTCATTGTCAAGACAAACTCTTCTGAATCCTCCCAAGTGCCCCTCACCCATGGCGTCCCTCAAGGTTCTTCACTATCCTCGACCCTCTTCAACATCTACCTCCTCCCACTATGCAAATACCTCTCTGATGCCAACCTCACCTACTTCGTTTATGCAGACGACATTCAAATTCTCCTCCCCATCACCAAATCCATTGAACTCACCATGGAAAGATGGAACAAACTCAGTTCAAATTTATCTCAACTGCTATCACAACTATCTCTCTGCCTCAACCAAGCCAAAACAGAAATCATTCACATCCAGGACGACCGTCCCGCTTCCCCCCTCGAGAGCACCCCCTCAAACAACACAGGAAGCGCAAACAACACTGGGATGCCAAACTTATCAAGAACCTCACTCACACCATCCACAAAAAACCTAGGAGTAACCATCGACAGCCAACTCAACTTTAAACGACACATCTCCAATATAATCAAAGATGGATTTTTCAAACTTCAAACACTTAAAAAACTCAAACCTCTCCTCCAACCGCATGATTTCCGAACAGTACTACAATCAATTATTTTCTCAAAACTCGACTACTGCAACTCCCTCCTCCTTGGACTTCCTGAAATCCACATCAAGCCCCTCCAAGTTCTACAAAACGCCGCCGCCAGAATTATCACCAATCACAGAAAATCCTCCCACATCACACCCACTCTCAAAGACCTCCACTGGCTGCCCATCACACAAAGAATCCAGTATAAAACCCTCACCCTTCTTCACAAAAAAATAAACAACAACAGAATGGTCTGGCTAAACAACAACATCCAACCATATTTCACACAAAGAAATCTCAGATCCACCAACTCAGGTCTCCTCTCCATCCCAACTCTTAAAAATGCTCACCTCAATACAACACGCAAACGAGCCATTACAATAGCTGGCCCTACCCTCTGGAACTCCCTCCCCCCACAGCTCAGAAACGAACCCTCACCTCAAGTCTTTAAAAAACAGCTCAAAACATGGCTGTTCTTGAAAGCATTCCCTCCTGAACCCCAACATCCTATAATAAGCACTCTTGAAAGCCTTACCGCATAATTTCTACTCTGCATGAACGCATAACCCCTCCCCCCTTCTCTTTCCTCCCTTTTCCCTGTCCCCCACCCTTCTCGTAACCTCCCTCTTCCCTGTCCCCCACCCTACTCATTACCAAGTCATATTGTACATATTGTATATAGGCTATATGCCATTTCTATATACCCACATCTAATATTTAATTTTAATTTTATTCATATGTTACAATGTTCCTTATATTTATTGTTTAATCAACTGTTCGCTTGTTACAATGTAAAATAGGGCAGTTCCGGCTCTATTCAACCTGTTTTCTGGAAACCGATGTGATATCTCGATCGAATGTCGGTATACAAAAGAAATAAATAAATAAATAAATAAAATAGAGGGAATCACTGTTCCAGTGTCCTGAGGGACTACAAGTCCAGCCGGTCTCGCTCCTTGAGGGCCTGCCTCTATTCCAGCTTCTGTGTTATCTTCCAGGAGAAACCGCTGTGTGAGTAACTTTACCAACGAGGCTCTGTACCAGAACCCTGTGTATGCCCCACTGTACTCACTATCTCAGTTTCTCTCCACTACAGCACAGCCATAGAGGGAATCACTGTTCCAGTGTCCTGAGGGACTACAAGCCCAGCCGGGCTTCATCTCTGCTCACTACTGCCCCCTCTGGTGGCTTCTCAACTCTGTTTAATAAAAGATAATTCTGTGTTGTGTGTCCTAAGCTGAGCCAGAGCTGTGGCCCTCATGGGACCTCCCCCCGTGGGTGTGGTCAGCAGCCACAGTGTCCAAGGGTTCACTCATAACCTTACAAACATTAATACTATATCAACTGGCTCACCTTTATCTACATATTTATTTACACCCTCAAAAAAATGTAGCAAATTTGTGAGGCAAGACTTCCCACGGATAAATTCATGTTGGCTTTGTCCCATTAAACTATGCCTATCTATCGGGCCAATACAGTAAACCACGTGGGAGAGCCAGCAAGCGCCTGCTCTCCCGACACGCACCCAGGCCACTCTCCTGGGCCTGTGATTCACTAAGCAAGATTATGCAAATTAGGGCCCACGGTAATAAGGAGCGGCGGCTGTCAGCAGGTTTGACAGCAGACGCTTAATTTTACGGCGTCAGTTGTCAAACTCGCTGACAGCCACGGGGTCAGAAAATGGACGCCGGCAAAATTGAGCGTCCGTCTTCCAACCCGTGGGAAGATTTTTTTTTTTTTTGAGGCCTCCAACTTAATATTGCTATGATATTAAGTGGGAGAGTATACAGAAAAGTAATTTTTTCTGCTTTTCTGTACACTTTCCCGGTGTTGGCTGAAATTAACTCCTGGCAGGAGTTAATTTCTGAGAGTAAAATGTGCGGCTTGGCTGCACATTTTACTTTCTGGATTGTGTGAGACTAACTAATAGGCTCATGCATTTGCATGTTGTGGGCGCTATTAGTTTTGGGGGGGGGGGGGGAGGTTGGCTGCACATTTTCCACACGCTATTACCCCTTACTGTATAAGGGGTAAAAATATCGTGTCGAAAACCCGCGGCCAAACAGGGGCTTACGGTGCGCTCAGTCGAGCGCACCATACTGCATCAGCCCGAATATGTTCAGAAATCGTGTTCTTGATGATAGTTTCTACTATTTTGCCTGGCAGAGATATCAGACTCGCTGGTCTGTACTTTCCTGGATCACCCCTTGATCCCTTTTTAAAAATTGGCGTTACATTTGGAACATTCCAGTCTTCAGGTACCATAGATGATGTTATTGATGGTTTACAAATTTCCAAAAGAAGCTCTGCAATTTCATTTCTCAGTTCTTTCTCAGCACTCTGGGATGTATTCTCAGAGCTATCTGGCACCTATGGCCAAGTGAAAACCCTCACCCCGAACACAACAAAACACCACAAGCTGGGAGGCTGTTAAATGTAGGGGGCTTTAAATTTTCCTGTTTATTTTACCCCCGTTTCCTCCTGCTCAATTGGAATCAGTACAGGGATACTGGAGACATTCGCCTTCATTCAGACACTGAACTGGAAACCCCCAGAGGCCAGACTCTGAAGTAGAAACATTTCTTCCTGTATTGTGCAAAATAAAAGATATCATGAGCTGCACATTCCTATCTACTCCTGCTGCCTCGGGCCTCCGCGACATGACCTTACAATGGTTTTCTAAGATGATCATTCCAGCTTGTATTTGGGAATTCTTTATCTGGGGTCCCACAGGGATCTTCCATGTCTGCCAGCCTTTTTAGTGTGTATATGCTACCACTCTGTAAATTATCATCTGGATTGGGAATTCCCTATTATATCTATGGTGACAATCTTCATCTTCTAATACAAATAAATGACTCCTTTGAAAAAAAACATTAAAAAAGTTGAAATTTACATGTCAGCTATTCAACAATTGTTGCATCATATGGAACTTTCTGAATATCAATAAAACTGAAATTTTATATCTTAACAGAAAAGTTTTGCTTACTATGCCCTTTAACTTTAAATTTGGATCTACTCACATTGATTTATCCACTTAAGCCCCAGATCTTGGAGTTATAATTAATGGTGAATTGAAAATGAAAAAGCATATTAATCTTAAAAATTAGGAATGGATATGATTAAACTGCATATATTAAAATGTTTAAAGCCCTTATTAAACGTTGATGACTTTCGGTCTGTATTACAGACACTGATTTTTTTCTTATCTTGGTTACTGTAATGCCTTGATGTTGGGACTTCCATCAAGTACCTTAAGACCATTACAAATGTTACAGAATGCAAGAATTCTGTTAGGCGGGAATAAGTATGAACTCTCATAAGGTTGCATTGGTTACCAATAAAACAGAGAATAGATTTTAAAGTTTTATGTTTTCTTGACAAATCTTTATATAAAGAGAAAGTAGAATGGTTAGACTCCATGATTCATTTACACCTGAGATTAACAATCCCATCAGTTCATTCTGCACATTTAAGTAAAGTTAGAGATAGATCATTATCGATAGCTGGTCCTAAACTATGGAACGCAATGCCCACTGAATTAAGGTTGCAGAATGATTTTACCACTTTTAAAAAAAAGCCTGAAAACCTGGCTTTTTAAACTAGCCTAAAAAGGAAAGGCTTAAAGGCTGATTCTGTTCTCTTTTACAGGCCTATAAGTGGAATCTAATCAGGTGCTCTATTTATTTTATATTTATTTATTTAACAGTTTTTATATACCGGCATTCATCAAAGATAGCATGTCAGTGTACACTGAACAGAAACATTACGCCAGAGGCGTTTGACAAGAAACTCGTTGGAATATATGGGAGAAAACTATGGGGACAACATAATTTAAGAAATTATATAATAAAAACACAGGGTAGAATCATTAATATATAGGATGTTTTTTGAAAATAACTGTACAGGAAAAATATATACAGGATAATATACCTTTTATGTTTATTTTTAACTTTACACAAGCATCTCGCATCACCATCTTCCCTCCCTTGCACCACCTTCCTCCCACCTATCCCCCCTTTCAACCCTCCCTGCCAACCTTAACCTTAAAATATCCTCATCAACAAGTCATTTATGTACATATGTTATATACTATTTCAAATGTTCCATGTAATCCTGTTATTTCTGTTATAATTCGTTATATTTATTACAATGTTATAATTTATTATATTTATTACAATGTTATAATGTAAAATAGGGCTGTTACTACCCTATTCTTTTAGTTATCTGGAAACCGATATGATATCTCGATCGAACGTCGGTATATAAAATAAATAAATAAATAAATAAATAAATAAAATGTGATTGATTTTAAAATTTGAATTTTTATTTCATTTTTACGTTTTGATGTATTATCTTACATTTTGTTTCTTGCAGTTTTATTTATTGTAAACCACTGATTTTTATCTGAACAACACTATATAAATATGTCAAATAAATAAATAAATAGACATTTTATTTTTCCAATCACTTTACTCCTCTTTTCTTTACACTTTTTTCCTTTCTTGGTCTCCTAACTCCTTTACAGTTTCCTGTTTATTTTCCATTTCCTCTCAGCTCCTCCCCTACATCTCTATCTAATATTGATCTTTCCATTTCCTTTCCCTTCATTCTCTTTATCTCTGCCTCTCTATCCACTCATTTACATTTTACAGGTACCTGGTGGTCCAGTGGGGGTCCCGGGAGTGATCTCCCGCTCTCGGGCCGTCGGCTGCCACTAATCAAAATGGCGCCGATGGCCTTTGCCCTTACCATGTGACAGGGTATCCGTGCCATTGGCCAGCCCCTGTCACATGGTAAGGGCAAAGGGCCATCGGCGCCATTTTGATTAGTGGCAGCCGACGGCCCGAGAGTAGGAGATCACTCCCGGGACCCCCACTGGACCACCAGGTACCTGTAAAATGTTTTTGGGGGAGGTCAGGAGGGTGGGGGAAGCTAAGGGATTAGTTTTACAGGGTCGGGGTGGGTTTTTTTGTTTATCGGCTCAGGCGCAGCCAATAAACAAAACCACGATTGGGCCGGATGAAAAAAAAAAAAACCACGATGTGAATTGGAACCGGAATCCGAACCGATTCCAGTGCCGATTCACATCTCTAATATTCAGTCATTCACAAACACACTCGCTTGTGCTCTCTCTCACATGCTTAACTACACACATACACATGCTCATTCACTCTCCCTCACATGCTCAATCATACCAGAGCTGTGGCTAGCCTATGGCCGATATGGCATCAGTTTCATGGGTTAAAGGGGCACTTATGGAAGATAAGGCCATCACGGAAAGACTAAAATAATTCTTTGTTTTGCTGTTTACTGAAGAGGATGTTAGGGAGATACCCATTCCGGAGATGATTTTCAAGGGGTGGCGATTCAGATGAATTGAACCAAATCATGGTGAATCTGAAAGATATAGTAAGCCAAATTGACAAACTGAAGAGTAGTAAATCACCTGGACTAGATGGTACATCCCCCAGGGTTCTGAAAGAACTAAAAAAAATGAAATTTCAGACCTATTACAAGTAATTTGTAACCTATCATTAAAATCATCCATTGTACTTGAAGACTGGAAGGTGCTCAATGTAACCCCTATATTTAAAAAGGACTCCAGGTGTGATCTGGGAAAATATAGACCAGTGAGCCCAATTTCAGTACCAGGAAAAATCATGGAAACTGTTATATTTAAAATGACATTTACATTTATTGGAATTTATGAATCACTTCATACTAAAAATAGGACAAAGCAATTATCAAGAATACATTCATAAAACTACAAAAAGACTAATACAATATCAAAGTAAATACATAATTAAAATAACAATCATATAACATAAAGAAAACAAAGAAGAAAATCCCAGAATATTTAGATAGACATGGTTTAATGGGATACAGCCTGCATGGATTTACCCAAGGGAAATATTGCCTCACAAATCTCCTACATTTATTTGAAGAGGTGAATAAACATGTGCACAAAGGTGAACTGGTGAATGTGGTTTATTTGGACTTTCAGAAGGTGTTCAACAAAGTCTCTCATGAGAGGCTTCTAAGAAAACTAAAAAATCATGGAATAGGAGGCGATGTCCTTTTGTGAACTGCAAACTGGTTAAAAGACAGGAAACTGAAAGTTGGATTAAATGGTCTGTTTTCACAGTGAAAAAGGTAAACAGTGGAGTACATCAGGTATCTGTACTTTGACCAGTGCTTTTCAATATATTTCTAAATGATCTGGAAAGGGGTACAAGCAAGGTGACCAAATTTGCAGATGACACAAAATTATGCAGAGTAGTTAAATCTCTAACAGATGGTGATAAACTGCAGGAGGACCTTCTGAGGCTGGAAGATTGAGTGTCTAAATGGCAGATGAAATTTAATGTGGATAAGGGCAAGGTGATGCATATAGGGAAAAATAACCCATGCTATAATTACATAATGTTGGGTTCCATATTAGGAGCTACCACCCAGGAAAAAGATCTAGCATCATAGTGGATAATACATTGAAATCATCAGCCAAGTGTGCTGAGGTGATCAAAAAAGCAAACAATTTTAGGAATTATTAGGAAGGGAATTGTGAATAAAATAAAAAATGTCATAATGCCTCTGTATCACTCCATTGCGAGACAGCACCTTGAATACTGTGTACAATTCTGGTCACAAAATCTCAAAAAGGATATAGTTGCTTTGCAGAAAATGCAGAGAAGGGCGGCTAAATGATAAGGGGAATGGAACAGCTCCCCTATGAGAAAAGACTAAAGAGCTTAGGACTATTCAGCATTGGAGAAAAGATATCTGAAGGGGAGGTATGATAGAGGTTTACAAAATAATTTAAAGACTTGAACAGGTAAATGTAAATCAGTTATTTACACACTCAGATAATAGAAGGACTAGGGGGCACTCCATGAAGTTAGCAAGTAGCACATTTAAAACAAATGAGAAACAAATTGTTTTCACTCAATGCATAGTTAAGCTCTGAAATTCATTGCCAGAGGATGTGATTACAGCAGAGTAACAGGGTTTAAAAAAGGTTTGGATAAGTTCCCTCATGAAAAAAAATGATAAATTGCTATTAATTTAAAAGTAATGTTAGCTTGTGATTTATTTATCTTGCCAGGTACTTGTGAGTTGGATTGGCCACTGTTGGAAACAGAATGCTGGGCTTGATGGACCCTTGGTCTGACCCAGTATGGCATTTTCTTATGTTCTTATGAGTCAGTGCAGAGTGTGGCTACTAAAATGGTCAGTGATCTTCTTGATAAAGCATATGGGGGACAGACTTAAAGACCTAAACATGTATACTGTTGAGGAAAAGCAAGATAGGGGAGATAAGATAGAAACATTTAAATACCTTGAGATATCAATGGACAAAATATGGGTCTCTTTCAATGGAAAGAAGTCTCTGGAAAGAGGGCTTATGGGGTAAATGTGAAACGAGGTAGACTACTGGGGAGTAATCTATTTATTTACAGATGCCCGGAACAGCCTCTGAGTTCAGGAAAGCATGGGACAAGAACAGAGGATCTCTGCAGGAGTGGTGGTGTGGATAGGCAGACTAGACAGGCGATCCTATTTGTATGTTTCCATCCTGTGGTATACTCAGGAAGGAGTGATTGCAGGAAGTCATATTGAGTTTATTTCTGCGTGATTTCTCCCAGGGGGGCAGGCAGTCCTCCTGTACTGTCTTGTAATAATATACCTGTGGCAGGACAGCTAGCAGTCTGGTGCTCTATTATTAATGCTCTGTCTTTAAATATTTCAAACACCTGGGCAGAGAGGGCAGAAAGGGAAGGGAACATAGGGATGGCAAGTTAAAGAAGCAGAGGGAGTTAGTGGGGGATAGGAAGGAGCAGAAAAAAAAAGAAGCTGGAGAGTAGGGTGAGAAGATAGTAAAGACAGGAGGAAGAAAGACTAAAGGAGTCACTGCAGAGAAGAGAGAAAAGGAGAGGAAGTAGACATTGGGAAGGGGATATGGCCGGAGATGTAGAGAGCACTGCAGGGGAAAGATTACTGTGATTATTCATTGTTTCCAGACCTCTGTTATCCTGAAGAAAGGCAGAACTTATTAGGAGTCTAAATAGACACCTGAGCACAAGAAAGTTTAGGAAGGTACAATGCAAGGCAGAAATAAAGATTAAAGCTTGCATAATGGCACAGATCATTTCTCTAATAACCCTAATGGCTTGTTCTCAGTGGGGATCAGCATAAAGTAACAGCTAACATAGACAATTCAGAAAGAATTGACACAAAGTATCAGAAAGTAAGATACAAAGAGAATCTTTTACTTTCTTCTGAAGTATTTTTTTGAGTCAGTCATCCCCACCGCATTGAATCTTGCTCAGGGATCACTGTATGGGAAATTAGCGGGGCAGGGGATAAAACACAAGAGGATCTCCAGTGGCAGGAAGCACTGTGCTGAGCTCACAGCTTACTGGGCAGACTGGAAAGGGCCATTTTGCTGTCATTTTCTCTGATCCTTTCCACTCTTTTCCTCACCCCCAGAGAAGAACCGTACCTGGTGCTGCTCTGTGACTGTTACAACACATAACAAACCCAAGATCTGACCTGTCCATATTCTCTTCCACTCAAAGGCTTTTGGACAGAATCCTTCCACGGATGGAGTATTTTCCTTCACTCTGCTCAGACATATCTCACTGTCAAGCTGCAGCCTCCTGACTTACAGCGCCCCCCTCAAAAGAGAGCTACTTGACCTTAGGGATAAAAGGTTATGGTGCCTTTCTCAATGTCTGTCCTGACAGAAACATTCTATGGGCTTTTTTTTTTTTTTTTTACTTTTTTATTTTAGCAACTGTGGTTTTGGATTCTTTTTTTCATCCTTCTATTTGGTGTATTATTTTATGTTTTAAACTATATAATCTGCCAAATGCATGACTGTTGGATTGGAGAATATAGATATTAAGGAGGAAATAAACCTTTTCTGGCCTGTTTATGATGGTTAATATGACAAACTATCAACAATCTCTGCACACTGGCATGCACATTTGTGATGCTCTAAAGACAGTGAGCTATGGTCATATGAAAATGCAAATTATACAGGATTATAATAAGTAAGCACTGCAAAATAATTTCTAGACAGAGGACAGACTCTCCTTGTCTGTGTTAGAGGATCCAGGAGAATCCATTTCATGTACCCAAATCCCCATGTACAAAAACAATCATTGATTATTCTTAAGTAAAACTCTGAGAATCCCAGGGTATGTCTGAAAATCAGCAGCCACTGACACTGACCTTGGCAAGCCAATTTATTTCCTATTGACTCAGCTACCCCTTAGATTGGAACAGAGATTCTTTACCTGTGAGTATTTTGTTAAGGACACCTTAGGAATGCTGAAATGATAAAACTAACAGCAAAATCCAGAGATCCCTAGAAGACTCTGAACATTGCAAGCACAGCTCAGAGATCCCCAGGATGGTGTGAAAAAGACCAGCATAGCTCTGGGAGACACAGGAATATCCTGAGTATCCCCAACATAGCTTAGAAAGCCCCAGGAGGATTCTAACATCACCAGCATAGCTCAGAGAGCTCCAGGAGAGTCTGATGATCACCAGCACAGCTCAGAGACCTCCAGGAGAGTCTGATCATCACCAGCACAGCTCAGAGAGCTCCAGGAGAGTCTGATGATCACCAGCACAGCTCAGAGACCTCCAGGAGAGTCTGATCATCACCAGCACAGCTCAGAGAGCTCCAGGAGAGTCTGATGATCACCAGCACAGCTCAGAGACCTCCAGGAGAGTCTGATCATCACCAGCACAGCTCAGAGAGCTCCAGGAGAGTCTGATGATCACCAGCACAGCTCAGAGAGCTCCAGGAGAGTCTGATCATCACCAGCACAGCTCAGAGACCTCCAGGAGAGTCTGATGATCACCAGCACAGCTCAGAGAGCTCCAGGAGAGTCTGATCATCACCAGCACAGCTCAGAGACCTCCAGGAGAGTCTGATCATCACCAGCACAGCTCAGAGACCTCCAGGAGAGTCTGATGATCACCAGCATAGCTCAGAGAGCTCCAGGAGAGTCTGATCATCACCAGCACAGCTCAGAGACCTCCAGGAGAGTCTGATCATCACCAGCACAGCTCAGAGACCTGCAGGAGAGTCTGATCATCGCCAGCATAGCTCAGAGAGCTCCAGGAGAGTCTGATCATCATCATCAGCATAGCTCAGAGACCTCCAGGAGAGTCTGATCATCACCAGCACAGCTCAGAGAGCTCCAGGAGAGTCTGATCATCACCAGCACAGCTCAGAGAGCTCCAGGAGAGTCTGATCATCGCCACCACAGCTCAGAGACCTCCAGGAGAGTCTGATATCACCAGCACAGCGCAGAGAGCTCCAGGAGAGTCTGATCATCACCAGCACAGCTCAGAGACCTCCAGGAGAGTCTGATATCACCAGCACAGCTCAGAGACCTCCAGGAGAGTCTGATCATCACCAGCATAACTCAGAGACCTGCAAGAGAGTCTGATCATCACCAGCACAGCTCAGAGAGCTCCAGGAGAGTCTGATCATCACCAGCACAGCTCAGAGACCTCCAGGAGAGTCTGATCATCACCAGCATAGCTCAGAGAGCTCCAAGAGAGTCTGATCATCACCAGCATAGCTCAGGGAGCCACAGGAAGGTTTGAACATTGCCTACAGAGCCCAGGGAGCCCCACACAGATTGTGAGGCAGAGTATGAGGCATGAAAATCTGCAGCCCTGTGACATTTTCTTTTTAAAATTTTCAGTTACTGAGTTACAAGGGGACTATAGCAGAATCCAAAATGTTTCAGAGTTTATCTATAATAGTTTTTTTTTTTCTCCAGTAGCGGGCAGCATCTTACCTTGTTTCTTGAATGGGCTCTCTCTCTCTCTGCGAGTCAGAAGGAAAAGAGGCTGGTGAAAAAATTGCACTTCTATAAATAATTTGCAGTTGGTTTAATTCCTATTAAATTAAAAAGTGAAAGCTGTTTTCCCAGAAAAATACAGAAACTCCGACAATCTGTCTTGCTTCGTCGGCGTCACACTCTGGACATTTTAACTCATGCATTAATATTCCTGTCTCTGTCTTGCTTTGTTTATCTTTCCTCGCAATCTCCGTCTCCTCTTTTTCACATTAGTGGTGTTTTCCTCCTAACTTGCTCGGTCTGTAAACTGCCCTCCGTCTCTCTCTCTATCCCCTCCTCTCTCTCCACCACCTGCTCCCTGACCCCTCCCACAGCCCGCCCTCTCTATTCTCAGGTTCCGAATACTTTCTTGTCAGGGCGACTCATAAACTCATTGCCAAGTAATTCCTAAATGGGCAATTTTAAAGGGGGTTCTTTGAATAATGAGGAGTTTACCTGCAGAAAGTATTCCTTTACAATTGTGCTCCACTTTCTCTGAGGAGCCTTGAGATTTTCACATGGAAATTGCTTTTTGAAAACTGCCTTGCATGTACAAAGGTCAGCAAGCTCCGTGGGGCGTTAGAGAGGACAAGTGCAAGCAGTTTGTCTCTGCACTCTTTTTTCAGCCGCTTCCGCGCTCTTTTTCTCTCGTGGTTCCCTTAATCTCACCATCTTTCAAGTTGACTTTATCATTTATGAGCCCATGTGCACACTTTTCATGATATGATCATTTTTACCTGCTGCCAAAGTAAAACACAAGAAAGCAATTATCAAATGCCATCTACGCCAGTAAATTGTCCCAGCTCTGCCTATGGGAAAAAGGTCGAGTTTTGCTCCACAATGCACCTACTTGTAACGATTTCTGTGGAGGCCTGACTGCCATGGCTTTAGCAACAACATAGATGTATTGCTGTCTTCAAAAGTAGGGGTTAAGTGTCACTGGCGCACCCTGGGGATGAGGGAGTGTCACTGGTGCATACTGGGGGATGAGTAAGTGTTACTGGGATATATTGGGGATGAGTGAGTGTCATTGGTGCATACTGGGGGATGAGTAACTGTTTCTGGTGGGATAATTTAGGGGGTGGGTGAGTGTTACTGGTGCATACTGGGGGATGAGTAACTGTTTCTGGTGGGATAATTTAGGGGGTGAGTGAGTGTTACTGGTGCACACTGGGGATGAAAGTTACTAGCGCATACTGGGGGATGAGTGAGTTTCATTGGTGCATACTGGGGAATAAGTGAGTGTTACTGGGGTATACTGAGAGATGAGTGTCACTGGTGCATACTGAATGATGATTGAGTTACTGGTGCATACTGGAGGATGAGTAAGTGTTACTGGGATATACTGGGGATGAGTGAGTCTCATTAGAGCATACTGGGGGATGAGTAAATGTTACTGGTGCATACGGGAGAATGAGCGAGTGTTACCAGATATATTGGGGGTGAATGAGTGTTACTGGTGCATACTGGGGAATGAGCAAGTGTTTCTGGGATATACTGGGGATCAGAAAGTGATACTGGGACATACTGGGGGATGAGCAAGTGTTACTGGGATATACTGGGGTGAGTGAGTGTTACTGGTGCACACTTGAGGGTGAGTGCATGTCCCTAGGGCAGACTTTAGGGGTTAGTGGCTGGATAAATAAAGTCTAAAATAATATACATATGGATACTCATGGCATAACGGTTGAGGAGAGAGAGAGAGAACAGAGGAGGAGGAGGAGGAGGAGTAGGTAGGTACCTCGTATAGAGATTATACAGTACGAGGGCACAGTTTTTGATTTGTCAGACCATACTGTACCTTTCCAGCAATTAGAACAGAACCTGCACCCTGCTCCCAAACAGGCTATGCCTTGCCAGGACACCTCAAGGTCACTATGGTCCTGGTCTTTTTTGTCACCGGCATCTTCCAGATACCACTAGGAGTCATGGAAGAAATAAGTTACAGCCCCCTCCATATATATTAATCAGTTTCTGGCTGCATTTCTCAGGAAAACAAATAACTATATTTCTTTTCCTCAGATATGACAGCAACAATAACAAGTTATGACTGATTTCTACCAAATTGCATCCTTCCCTTATTGATTCCACTCCAGTCTCTATAAGACACCAGTGGGCAATGAGCCCTCCTGAAATCGCATCATGCAGGAGGTCTGCGATGCCAAAGGGATCATCATAAGATAATAAGAAATTGCCATACTGGGTCAGATAAAGAGTCCATCTAGAAATAGAAACATAGAAATGACGGCAGAAGAAGACCAAATGGCCCATCCAGTCTGCCCAGCAAGCTTTGCACTTTTTGGGGGTTTTTTTCTCATACTTATCTGTTACTCTTGGCTCTTAGTAACCTTGTTTCCAACAGTGGCTAATCCAGGCTACAGGTACCTGACAAGTAACCAAACACTAAGTAGATCCCATGCTATTGATGCCAATAATAGCAGTGGCCATTCCTTAAGTCAACTTGATTAATAGCAGTTAAAGGACTTCTCCTCCAAGAACTTATCCAAACCTTTTTAAACCCAGCTACTTTAACTGCACTAACCACATCCTCTGGCAATGGGAGCACTGAGGGGAGAGGATCACCTTACTGGCGGCTGAAAGGAATCAGTAAGTTTTTGCTTGGGAAATTTTCTTTTTTAAAAGTATTGGGGCAAAGTTAACTATTTGGGAATATTATTTAGTGTGTTTGTGCTTTAATAGTCAGTAAGGCAGCAAATAAACAGAAGTTTATTTGCTGCCTTACTGTTGGACTGTTTGTATTTTTAAATAATCAGTCAGTAAGACAGCTAGTAAGCAGAAGTTAGAGTGTTTGTATATTAAAAGAAAAAAAACAACAAAAAAAGTAGCCAGAAGCTAGAAATAAGCTAGGAGCAGTGTGTACCTAAGTAAAAAGGTTGAAAAGTTCAGTTCAGTTACTCACCTTGGAAAGGTGTTAAGATAGTGGAATTTGGTTTGAATAGGGACCAACATTTGTTAATCAAGAGAGCAGTGAATCATTCTGGTTGACTAATTGAAGTTCGACTGTTTGTATCTCCCGCCCCTCCCACCCCTAGCTCATCCTTTAATTTATAGGCAGGTGCCACTTTCAAAAAAACAAAAGAAAACCTTATTGAGAGTTTGATCATTCCCCTGTAGGCCACTACCAGACATATAGCGAATTCACTAATACATTAAAGGACATTAATTAGATACATTCCTACTCCCACTGTTATGAACCCCGATCGCGTTTGCACGCGACCGGGCTCCCCTACCTCCTCCAGCCAGCTTGTCCTGGATCCCCTTCCCGGCGGTCCGCGGCGCACAGGCCGCGGCATTAAGATGGCATCCCTCTGAGGAGCAGCGTCGTCAAGCCCGCTGTTGGCCCCACCTCTTAAAGGGGCCAGGACGCGGAGTAGGGGCCGGCCCCGGAAGAAGACATCAGTAAAGAGGGATATTTAAGACGCCTGCAGTGAAGGACTGATTGCCTTCACAACAGGTCTTGCGGTTGTTTGGTTCCTGGTGCTGCTGTTTTCCTGATTTGACTCCTGCTTGCCTTGACCCTGAGTTGCCTGCTGCCTGCCTACCTGGACCCCAGATTGGACTTGAACTCTTACTTGCCTGCCGCCTGCCTGGACCTCGGATTGGACTCTGACCTTGCCTTGCCTGCCGCCTGCCTGGACCTCGGATTGGACTCTGACCTTGCCTTGCCTGCCGCCTGCCTGGACCTCGGATTGGACTCTGACCTTGCCTTGCCTGCCGCCTGCCTGGATCTCGGATTGGACTCTGACCTTGCCTTGCCTGCTGCCTGCCTGGACCTCGGATTGGACACTGACCCCTGCCTGGAACCAGGATGTTGCATCTGGTTGTCTTCGGCCTGTACCCAGTTCGCGCTGAGGCCCAGCGTAGGGTACTGAGGGGTTGCGGTACCGGGACTTCCACCTTCCAGAGGCAAAAGGCACCTAGTTTCCTCAGGTGGGTGTCTTTTACTCTGGGTCGAGGGTCCACAAATATAACAGATTGTGAAGGCCATGGACCCGGTGGACCTGTCCAGTCTTCAGGCGATTCCGGGCCTCGCCCAGCAGCTGATGCAGCAGCGTCAGCAGCAACAACAGCAACAACTGAGCTTGGAGGCACTAACAGCCACGATGGATCGGTTAGCTCGGCGTCTGGAGACACCCCATGGAGCCGAGGCCACTGTTCCTGCACCACCTCCACCTAGTATTTCTGCCTCAGTATCTCACTTGCCCGCTCCCCCTCGCTTTTCTGGGGAGGCCAAGTTATGTTGAGGTTTCCTTAACCAATGTTTCATTAGGTTTTCGTCACAAGGACAGTAATTCCCCAAGACCAGACGAAAACCTCCTCTATCATCTCTTTGCTCGACGGGAAGGCCATGGCCTGGGCATCTCCCCTCTGGGAAAGGATGGACCCCATATTGAGCGACCTGTCCCGATTCGTTGCTACATTCCGCCAGATGTTTGATGAACCAGGAAGAATGGCTACCGCTTCATCTGAACTGCTAAACCTACGCCAAGTTCCCCGTACGTTAGCAGATTTTGCCATTGAATTTCGGACACTGGCCTCCGAGGTAGGATGGCAACCGGACTGCCTGAGGGGCATTTTTCTTGAAGGCTTATCTCCCCGCATTGAGGACGAACTTGTGGGTAGAGATCTTCCTGAGAATTTAGATTCATTGATCGACCTGGCAGGCCGTATTGACTGACGAATCCAACAGAGGGCTAAAGAAACAAGATCCTCTCGTCGAATGTTTTCCTTGGCTCCCAATTTCTCTCGTCCTTTGGTGACTCCCGGTATGGCTGAAGCTCCGACAGAGACAAAGGAAGAAACCATGTAGTTGGGAAGAAGTCGGCTGATGGTGGAAGAGAAACAACGACGAAGGAGGATGGGGCTGTGTCTATACTGCGGCAACCGAGGACACCTTCTTGCTCAGTGTCCCGAACGCCCGGGAAACTACCAGTCCTAGGCGTCTCTGAGGGGCAGACCCTAGGGAGTAATCTCGCTCCTCAATTTGTAGTACCTGTGATGCTTCAATGTGATGCGGGACCTTTCACCACCCAGGCCCTGGTTGACTCCGGAACCGGAGGAAACTTCATTTTGGCAGAACTGGTCCATCAGTTACAGATTCCGACATACCCTCGTAAGACGCCATTATTTATTTCTTCCATCCGTGGCGAGAATCTTCTTGGACGGATTACCTCCTGCACTGCGCCTTTACTCCTCCTCACCGGAGTGTTGCACCACGAGGAAATTTCCTTTTTTGCTTGGAAAAGGCCATCCACCCTGTGGTACTGGGTCTGCCCTGGTTACAACGACATTCTCCTACCATTGACTGGGGAACTATCCAAATTGCGGCATGGGGTCCAGACTGCCATGGGACTTGTATCCAATGGACACATCAACCTGCAATTCCTGTAACTACCACTAAGATGGCTATACCACCCCAATACTCCGATTTTGTGGATGTTTTTTCTAAGGAGAAGGCAGAGATCCTACCCTGTCATCAAAGGTTCGATTGTGCGATCGACTTACTCTCTGACACCATTCCTCCTAGGGGGCGGATTTACCCACTCTCGGGTCCAGAATCTCAGGCCATATCAGATTTCATCAAGGAGAACCTCGCACGAAGATTCATTCGTCCTTCCACGTCCCTGGCAGGAGCGGGGTTTTTCTTCGTACCCAAGAAAGACGGGTCGTTAAGACCATGTATAGACTACAGGGGTCTTAACGCCATCACTCGCAAGGATCGTTACCCCCTTCCTCTGATACCTGAATTACTAGACCAATTGCACGATGCTAAAGTCTTTTCGAAACTGGACTTGCGTGGAGCATACAACTTGGTTCGAATCAAACCAGGGGATGAGTGGAAGACCGCTTTTAATACTCATAATGGCCACTATGAATACCTCGTCATGCCTTTTGGACTGTGTAATGCACATGCGGTTTTTCAGAACCTTATGAACGAAGTTTTTCGGGACATGCTATATAAACAGGTGATTGTCTACCTTGATGATATCCTCGTTTACTCTAAGGATCTGGATACGCATCGCAAAGATGTTAAACTAGTCCTACAACGACTAAGGGAGAATCAGCTATTTGTGAAACTAGAGAAATGTTTCTTCGAGAAACAATCTATACCTTTCTTGGGATTTATTATATCCACCACAGGGTTTCAGATGGATCCGGAGAAGGTGGCCAGTATTCTAGACTGGCCACAACCCATGGGACTTTGAGCCATACAGCGGTTTCTTGGATTTTCCAATTTTTACTGGAACTTTATCCCACATTATTCACACATTATAGCCCCGATTACCGCTTTGACCAGGAAGGGGGCAGATACCAAGAAGTGGCCCCAGGAAGCAGTACAAGCATTTAAGGATATCAAGATGGCCTTTTTACAAGAACCGTGTCTCCATCATCCGAACCCCAATCGTCCATTTATCGTGGAGGTAGACACATCCGAGGTAGCAGTTGGAGCAGTCCTCAGTCAGCATTCGGACCGAAGGGCATTAGTTCCCTGCTCTTTTTTCACTCGTAAATTTTCACCTGCGGAGAAGAACTATGGAATCGGTGATAAGGAATTGCTGGCTATCAAGATGGCTTTGGAGGAATGGAGACAGTGGCTGGAAGGGGCGCAACACACCATCACAGTTTTCACAGACCACAAGAATTTGGAATATCTTAACAGAGCTCAGCGTCTCAACCCTCGCCAAGCCCGCTGGTCACTGTTCTTCTCGCGTTTTGATTTCATCCTCCGGTATCGTCCAGCGGCTAAGAATGGGCGGGCGGATGCCCTTTCCAGATCCTTCGAGGTCGAAGATTCACCAGAGACTCTTAATCACATTATTGACCCCGCCAAACTAATACTGGCGGCCACTGAGACGGTACCCCCCGGAAAAACTGTAGTACCTCTCAGACTACGCCCCAAAGTACTTTCATGGGCACATGATTCGCTGTCTGCAGGACATCCTGGGAGAGCACGAATCTGGGAACTACTTGCCCACTACTACTGGTGGCCCCAGATGAAGGGGGATGTACGAGCTTATGTTTCCTCTTGTCCTAAGTGTGCTCAGCAGAAGCCGTTACCTGGTCGACCCTGGGGCCTCCTCCAACCCCTTCCACCCCCTCAAGAGCCTTGGACCCATATTTCCACGGACTTCGTAGTTGATTTGCCTACTTCTGGGGGGAATCAGGTAATCTGCTGTCGTTGTCGACCGTTTTTCAAAGATGGTCCACTTTGTGCCCTTACCCAAATTTCCTTCTGCTCCTGAATTGGCGGACCTATTCGCCTCGCATATTTTTCAGTTCCACGGACTTCCACTTCACATCACTTCTGACAGAGGACCTCAGTTCACAGCTAAATTCTGGAGCGCGCTTTGTAAGAAGTTCGGCATCCAATTGGACTTTACCACTGCTTTCCATCCGCAGGGGAATGGTCAGGCAGAACGGGTCAATAGAAGATTAAAATTATTCTTACGCCTTTTTGTGAACCATCGTCAGGATGATTGGGCCAGCCTTCTACCCTGGGCCGAATTCTCACATAACTCTCATGTACATTCTGCCACTGGGCAATCTCCTTTCCAAATTGTTTTTGGTAAACAACCTCGACCTCCACTACCTCTACCACTTACGGTAGCTTCACCAGCAGCTCAACTTTCGGCTCAGCGACTCCATGAACTTTGGGAAGTCACTAATGCTCGCCTTCACAGGGCAGCTGAGGCTGCAAAACGGATGTCGGACAAACATCGCCGTCCCGCTCCGCAATTTCTTACGGGAGATCGGGTTTGGCATTCCACTCGTCATCTGCGCCTCCGGGTTCCTTCCATGCGACTGGCCCCCAGATACATTGGGCCCTTCCTTATCAGTAGAGGTCTGGGTCCGGTAACCTATCAACTACGACTTCCTACTAGTCTTCGGATCCACAATTCTTTTCACGTTTCTCTACTTAAGCCTCTGACTTCCTCTCCTTTCCATAAGACTCTGTGTCAAACCCCTACCGTCGAGTCGGCTGAGGATGCCATCTATCAAGTACGAGAGATTCTGGACATTCGGGGCCACCATAGACGATGGGAGTATTTGATCGCTTGGGAGGGCTTTGGTCCTGAGGAAAACTCATGGGAAACAGCAGCAAAAATATTGGATAAGTCCTTGCTTCATCACTTTCATCTTACGCATCCTGAGAAACCGGGCCCGTCCAGAAGGGGGCGTAAGAGGGGGGGTACTGTTATGAACCCCGATCGCATTTGCACGCAACCGGGCTCCCCTACCTCCTCCAGCCAGCTCGTCCTGGGTCCCCTTCCCGGCGGTCTGCGGCACACGGGCCGCGGCATTAAGATGGCATCCCTCCGAGAAGCAGCGTTGTCAAGCCCGCGGTTGGCCCCGCCTCTTAAAGGGGCCGGGACACGGAGTAGGGGCCGGCCCCGGAAGAAGACGTCAGTAAAGAGGGATATTTAAGACGCCTGCAGTGAAGGACTGATTACCTTCACAACAGGTCTTGCGGTTGTTTGGTTCCTGGTGCTGCTGTTTTCCTGATTTGACTCCTGCTTGCCTTGACTCTGAGTTGCCTGCCGCCTGCCTGGACCTCGGATTGGACTCTGACCTTGCCTTGCCTGCTGCCTGCCTGGACCTTGGATTGGACACTGACCCCTGCCTGGAACCAGGACGTTGCATCTAGTTGTCTTCGGCCTGTACCCACTTCGCGCTGAGGCCCAGCGTAGGGTACTGAGGGGTTGCAGTACCGGGACTTCCACCTTCCGGAGGCGAAAGGCACCTAGTTTCCTCAGGTGGGTGTCTTTTACTCTGGGTCGAGGGTCCACAAATATAACACCCATAGCAACCTAAAACTTAAATAGGAACTGAACAAATTTGAGATGAAGGCAGCAGTCCAGCAGCAAGAGGGAGTCTTCCCAGTCTTTTGCATTGAGTGTCACATGTATAATTTTTTACCCACCAGTGAGACGTTGTACATGTGCGTGCAATGCAAAGAGCTCCTGGCTCTCAGAGAATGAGTCCAATCTTTGGAGGCTAGAGTGGCAGACCTGGAGGAGCTGAGGCAGACAGAGAGACAGATGAGACCTTCAGGGACATAGTAGCCAAGTCCCAACTTCAGATTAGCAGCCCTGGGGCTGCCTTGGAGGAAGAAGGTCTCATAATTGGAAAGCATCAACCTGGTGCAGCTGGAAAGGATCCTGTAGCAAGGACTTGCTTTCCAGGTAGTGCATTTTCCTTTCACACCGAGGATATCTCCCCAAGGCCTACAGTCCAGGAGGGAAGGGTTAGGTCGGCTGTCATAGTTGGTGATTCAATTATTAGGAATGTAGACAGCTGAGTGGTTGGTGGGCGTGAGGATCACCTGGAAACATGCCTACCTGGTGCGAAGGTGGCAGACCTCATGGGTCACCTAGATAGGAATTTAGACAGTGCTGGGGAGGAGCCGGCTGTTACATAAGAACATAAGAAAATGCCATACTGGGTCAGACCAAGGGTCCATCAAGCCCAGCATCCTGTTTCCAACAGTGGCCAATCCAGGCCATAAGAACCTGGCAAGTACCCAAAAACTAAGTCTATTCCATGTAACCATTGCTAATGGCAGTGGCTATTCTCTAAGTGAACTTAATAGCAGGTAATGGACTTCTCCTCCAAGAACTTATCCAATCCTTTTTTAAACACAGCTATACTAACTGCACGAACCACATTCTCTGGCAACAAATTCCAGAGTTTAATTGTGCGTTGCGTAAAAAAGAACTTTCTCCGATTAGTTTTAAATGTGCCCCATGCTAACTTCATGGAGTATCCCCTAGTCTTTCTACTATCCGAAAGAGTAAATAACCGATTCACATCTACCCGTTCTAGACCTCTCATGATTTTAAACACCTTTATCATATCCCCCCTCAGTCGTCTCTTCTCCAAGCTGAAAAGTCCTAACCTCTTTAGTCTTTCCTCATAAGGGAGCTGTTCCATTTCCCTTATCATTTTGGTAACCCTTCTCTGTACCTTCTCCATCGCAATTATATCTTTTTTGAGATGCGGCGACCAGAATTGTACACAGTATTCAAGGTGCGATCTCACCATGGAGTGATACAGAGGCATTATGACATTTTCCGTTTTATTCACCATTCCCTTTCTAATAATTCCCAACATTCTGTTTGCTTTTTTGACTGCCGCAGCACACTGAACAGACGATTTCAATGTGTTATCCACTATGACACCTAGATCTCTTTCTTGGGTTGTAGCACCTAATATGGAACCCAACATCGTGTAATTATAGCATGGGTTATTTTTCCCTATATGCATCACCTTGCACTTATCCACATTAAATTTCATCTGCCATTTGGATGCCCAATTTTCCAGTCTCACAAGGTCTTCCTGCAATTTATCACAATCTGCTTGTGATTTAACTACTTTGAACAATTTTGTGTCATCTGCAAATTTGATTATCTCACTCGTCGTATTTCTTTCCAGATCATTTATAAATATATTGAACAGTAAGGGTCCCAATACAGATCCCTGAGGCACTCCACTGTCCACTCCCTTCCACTGAGAAAATTGCCCATTTAATCCAACTCTCTGTTTCCTGTCTTTTAGCCAGTTTGCAATCCACGAAAGGACATCGCCACCTATCCCATGACTTTTTACTTTTCCTAGAAGCCTCTCATGAGGAACTTTGTCAAATGCCAAATGTTGTGGTACATGTGGGCACCAACGACATAGGAAAATATGGGAGGGAGGTTCTGTAAGCCAAATTTAGGCTCTTAGGTAGAAAGCTGAAATCCAGAACCTCCAGGGTAGCATTCTCTGAAATGCTCCCTGTTCCACACGCAGGTCACCAGAGGCAGGCAGAGCTCTGGAGTCTCAATGTGTGGATGAGACGATAGTGAAAGGAAGAGGGATTCAGTTTTGTAAGGAACTGGGGAACCTTTTGGGGAAGGGGGAGTCTCTTCCAAAGGGATGGGCTCCACCTTAACCAGGGTGGAACCAGACTGCTGGTGCTAACCTTTAAAAAGGAGATAGAGCAGCTTTTAAACTAGAACAAAGGGGAAAGCCAACAGTCGCTCGGAAGCACAGGATTCAGCAAGAGGTATCTTCAAAGGATACTAATGATGCATTAGAATTAGGGCATCCCGACAGTGAGGTTCCAATACTAAGAAAAGTAGTGATTTTACTTTGTTGATACACTCCGCAGTCACACAATCTCTTACTGTGTTTGACGATGCAAATTGAATGAAGCCATCTTCACTAATGGTGCTACGTAGATTTACCACACAAAGTAGAATTTTATGACGCAATAGTCATTCAATCTCTAACTGTGTTTGATGATGCAAACTGAATGAAGTTGTCTTCACTAATGGTGAATTCCCCAGGGATTAAGGGTTAACAAAGAGCCCTTGTTATACACTGAGGACACCGTGTTTATGCAAAAATGGAATCATATCTTAAACAAGTGCTCGCTTGATTTGATGTTGGCAATCATAGAACAAACTAAAATTACAGTAGAGGGGATCAACACCGAAATTGCACAGTTAATGGAACCTGTTAAGAAAGAAATGCCTGCTCAAGAATTTGAACTTAAATTTGATGAGACTGAGAAGGCAGTAGAGGCTATGGCAGGACAAATTAAACAGACCAAAATGGAGAAATTTTTACGCGATGAACGCGATTATCATAAGGGCTCTGTGTATTATTGGATGCAACCGAACTATAAACGTAATCAGAATAAGAAATTACGTAATTTTGAGAATTCGAGTTCATCGTCGTCTTCTGAGTCGTCTGGTGATGATGGTAAAACTCCCAACGACGGAAAACAGAACAGACGAGTTAAGTTCCATGAGCAAAAAAACTCCAAGTTTACGGGACGAGGTTCCAAAATGAACCAACAGCAAACTCGATCCCGCCCTGTTACGCGCTCGCAACAGGACCAAGATTAAGTGAGTCAACAGGACCAAAATTAAGTGAGTCAACGGTGATCAATTTATCTTCTTGTACGTTGAGTGCTAATAAAAGAGCCGTATTAGAGAAAGGATTATCGTATGTACCGACTGTAAGACTCGATCTTTTTGAGGTAGAGAAATATCTGCATAAATTCATTCGCCAACTTTGGCTTAGAGTTTATTTCAACAATCATATGTGGCAGAGTGATTCCTCAATAGTTTTTCCAAAAACGAAATGGTGCCCCCCAGGAATTATGGATCCAGCTATTAGTACATTTAGAGATTTAGTGTTGAAAGAGACACGTGATTTACAGAAGCTAGCATTCACAAATAAATCTAATATGTCTGAGTCTGAACACAGCGCATTAATTGAACTCAAACAAGATTCTTCGATTGTCATTAAGGCCGCCGACAAAGGTGGGGCGGTGGTTTTAATGGACACAGAGAAATATCGGATTGAAGTGATGCGTCAGGTTAATGATCCAGTCTATTATTCTAGATTATTAGAAGATCCTACCAGAGAAATGAAAAAAGATATTGATTGTCTGGTTGAAATGGCCTTCACAAGATTTTGGATCACGTCTCGGGAGAGGAGATTTTTGACAGTTGATTTTCCAAAGATACCTGTTCTATACATACTGCCGAAGGTTCACAAGACATTAGTGAATCCCCCTGGTAGACCGATTGTGTCTACCAGGGGTTCACTATTGGAACCACTATCTATCTTCGTCGATAAATTTTTGGCACCGATGGTGAGTAAACTCCCATCGTATGTTAGGGATTCGTCTGATTTGATGTGTCAGTTGGATTTTTTGACTGCACAATTATTCCCCAACAATCGTTTGGCGCTGGCTACAATTGATGTGGTTTCGTTATATACGAATATTCCACAACAAGAGGCCATTGAAATTATCGCAGTTAAATTGAATGAAGTTACATCTCGTATTCCATCTAGATTCTTAATTAATTTGGCACGCATAGCCCTGGAACAGAACTTCTTCATGTTCAACAATGAATTCTTTCTTCAAAAGAAAGGGGTGGCTATGGGTGCCACAATGGCGCCAGATGTGGCCAATCTGTATATGGGGAATTTTGAAGAAAAGTTTGTGAAAGACAACCCCTATATAAACCATATAAAATTATGGAGACGATATATCGACGATATTCTGGTAGTTTGGGAGGGTGAGCTTGATGAATTCACAGTATTTATGGAATGGTTGGAGGGTTGTGACAATAACTTGAAGTTTACATATATTTTTGACAAGAGCCAAGTAGCCTACTTGGACATTTCAATTAAGCTACAACCCATGGGGTTTGAGTTTTCTATATACCGTAAACCGACCGATAGAAATACATTATTACGGTATGACAGCTGTCATCCTCAACATTTACGCAACAATCTCCCTTATGGTCAATTCTTGCGTTTAAGAAGACTTTGTTCAGACATCAGAGAATACAAATTGAGAGCCCGAGTTATGAGCCATAATTTCCAACAAAGAGGTTACCCTCCTCAGATTGTTAGGAAGGCATATAAGCGAGCACGCTGGATCAACAGGGATCTATTGTTTTTGCCTAAGACTGTCCAAAAAGATGACAATAGGTTGATGTGTGTACTGCCTTTCTCCCCACAAATTTTTAAGGTTCAGAACATTATTAAAAAATTTTGGCACATTTTACATCTACATGAAGGGTTTAACGAACCCCCTAGGTTTGCCTTTAAACGAGGTAGAAACCTGAGAGACATGATTGTACACTCTGACTTCACAGATGAAAAAGATGATAGAGAGAACAGTGACCTTGGTATTAAGGGGCATTTCCCTTGTGGGAATTGCACTGTTTGCGCTCAATCTTTTGCAGGCAGTGTTTTACCGTTTTTTGCAAATGGTAAATTTCATTTTCGTTCTCTCACTACCTGTGAGTCCAAAGGTGTGATCTACGGTCTATGGTGTCCGTGTCCTCGTTTATACATTGGCAAAACCATACGTTCCTTAAAAACCCGCATGATTGAGCACAGGAGTGCCGTCACACGTGGGAAGGTAGAAGCTCCGGTAGTACAGCACTGTCTATTACATTCTCATAAGTTTGACGATTTAACATTTGCTGCAATAGAAAAACCTTCACCTAAGAGCCGTGGAGGGGATTTCGACAGTTATTTGCTGCAAAGAGAGCAAAAATGGATCTACCATTTCAATACGGTTGATCCAAAGGGATTAAATAAAGACATCGATTGGTCAGTTTTTTAAAGGAAATACGGGAGTCTGAGAGCATGGAATTGTGGGCAATGTAGTCTATGGGGTATAGAGGATCCGGATTTCCGGTGGGTAGCAAGGATGGGATACACTTAAATTCAGAGGGAGTACGTCTGCAGAGACTGGCTAGGACGCTAAGGCGCCATTTTTTGAAATCTTTGGTGAGACCTGCAAATCCGGTCTGGGTAAGTGGAGCATATTTCCATATGTTGTAACAATGAATGAATGATAGTTTAGATTGATTCAGTGTAGAAATTTGTCTGGGTGGTCTGTTGTGAGTATTTTTAATTTACGATTTTTTTAATTTTTAGGATATGAATATGTTGGCCTGAGTCGAGATATCACAATTCCCCTGAAGAAGACTGTTAGCTCAGTCGAAACATGTTGGGAAGTATATAATGAACAGCAAAGCAATGCAGCTGCTCGATGAAAAATTTGTGGCTAAGTATTCGAATCAGAGATGAATTTGATTTTCAAAGAACGTTTTCGTTCAGTTGTAGTTTATATTTGTAGCACTTTAGAATAGGTTAAAGGATTGGTTAGTGAATAAAGGTATTTGGTGGGTGGACAAATGACAATAAATGATTATATTACATCAAGCTCTGTAAGCTGATAACTGCCTGCGACCCATTGCGTGGTGAGAGGCTGCAGATTACAACATTAGAGCAACAAGCTTTATGATATTGTCATTTGTTGGGAATTTAATCTTTGGATAAAAAGTAGACTAAGAATTGTAGTTCAGATTTGGTAAGTGAGTAGAATCTCCTCTCTCCTCGTTTTGTGTTCACTAATGGTGCTACATGACACTACCGCACAATCAAAGTAGAGATTCATGACACAACAGGTTTTAAGTTTTTAGTTTACGTATGACATCGTGGCATCGACCCTGCAGGCATACTATAAGTCCTGCCCTAATTGATTGCCCCTGAGGCAGCTCTAGATAAAAGAGTGAAACTTGGCCAGAGTCGGGCAAAAATCCTAGCAGTGAATGATGACATAGACTTAATTGGCATCTCAGAGACATGGTGGAAGGAGGACAACCAATGGGACAGTGCTATACCGGGGTACAAACTATATTGCAATGTTAGAGAGGAGCACCTGGGAGGCGGAGTAGCACTTTATGTCCGGAATGGCATAGAGTCCAACAGGATAAACATCTTGCATGAGATTAAATGCACAATTGAATCTTTATGGGTAGATATCCCTTGTGTGTCGGGGAAGACTATAGTGATAGGAGTATTCTACCGTCCACCTGCTGAAGATGGTGAGACGGACAGTGAAATGCCAAGAGAAATTAGGGAAGCTAACCTAATTGGTAGTGCGGTAATAATGGGAGACTTCAATTACCAGGGAAAAAACATTGTAACCCAAATTTTGACTGGATGGGTTTTCAGAACTTTGAAGTATTCACATTTGTATATCACATTTATAGCTTAGGGACCTTCATAACATCCACAGTGCTGCAAGTTAAAACTTGTGTACTGTACTTTTATGGATCATATTTAGTCATAGGTCCAATAGTGCATTAAATTTATTTATGTATTTATTAAATGAGCACGAAGGAGTATGCCTTATAAAACTTTCATTGTGGACATTATAAGGCTCTAATATAGTATTTTTTCAATTTTCAATTTTTATAAATTTCTGTAAAAATAAAGGATTACTTCCCTCTTTATGCTTAGCTCAGCCAGAGTCAGAGGTCGGACGCGCGTGTTTCACGGTCCGCTGCTTCAGGGATATTTATGGCTGACTTGCATGGCTCGGCACTCTTAGCCGTACTAGTACTGCGGGTCCAAACTCCATTTAACTCATTCATGGAGGTCCCGGTGGTTATTTCTAAAAAGTAAAAATACTTTAAGAATACAATTCAAAATGCTCTCTCAACAAACCTTTGCAGAAACTCAAACGCCAAACCATTTATAAACACTTCACACTCAGTGGGGAACGCCAGCACTTACCGGGCCTGTTTTCACATACAGTTTCGGCATGTCAGCATCGATGTGGCTGAACAAACCTGGTTTTTAAGCAGATTTCCTGATCTCACCTGATGCAATGAATTGTCTGTGATTTTGCCGTGAAATCACAGAAAGTGGTGCCACTCGATCTCTTTATTGAGACCACCTGGAGTTACTGATTGTAGTAAAAAAATCCTCTTTTGTTCACATTGCCATAATCGTAAGACTCTGTCACCACCCCTCCACTGTGGTTTTACTGTCTCCAGGATTGTCCACTTAATATTCTTAAAATCATGGTTATATTCTTTAAAGTGGGCAACCAAGGGTTCCTCAAGTCTGTCTGTATTTAGACAACATTTGTGCTTAGTGAGCCGAGTTTTAATTTGGCGTTTAGTCATACCCACATAAATAAGTGGGCATGGACAAAAAATCACATATACCACAAAAGTGGAATGACACGTAGAGTTAGGTAATGTATAAACCTTGCCATTGGCTGTGGTAATAGAATTCCATGCGGATTTAAGGGGACAGTACATGCACTTGGTGCATAATTTCAGTGGCTCAGACTCATCAATAGGGTTGTAACAACTAGCGCGGACAACAAAATCTCTGATGTTCTTGCCCCACGAATATGCAATCCTCAATGGTTAATTGAACAAAGGATGAATACGTTGGAGGATTTCCCAATGTTTCCTAATAGCTCCACTGATAGGAGCAGACAATGAAGTATGTCTCAACACTGCTGTCTGTAAATTCAAATCCGAAACTGAAGCAGTCCTTGGTAAAAATAAGTAATCTCTGTTGGAATACAAAGCTCTTCAATATGCTGATTTTACACATTTGAATGGGTACCCTAGTTGCAAAAAATGGGTGGCCATATGTTTAGCTTGGATTTTAAATTCATTACGGTCAGTGCATAGTCTTCTCAGACGTAGAAATTGGCTCACTGGCAAAATTGTTTTAAAAGTAACAGGATGAGAGCTATCAAACCGTAACAAGTTGTTGCGGTCATTAGGTTTTCGAAAAATGCTTGTATTAATGGCTTGACCATTTTTAGAGATCAGGATATCTAGGTATGAGATTTGTTAGTGATGAAAATTCATGGAAAATTTTAAATATGAATCCAAAGAATTTAACCAGGTGTGAAAATCATGCAAACTTGCTTCAGAGCCTTCCCAGATGACAAAAATATCATCAATGTATCTTTTCCAACATGCCAAAACTGTATGTGAAGACAGGCCTGGTAAGTGCTGGCGTTCCCCACTGAGTGTGAAGTGTTTATAAATGGTTTGGCGTTTGAGTTTCTGCAAAATTTCTTGAGAAAGCATTTTGAATTGTATTCTTAAAGTATTTTTACCTTTTAGAAATAAACACTGGGACCTCCATGAATGAGTTAAGTGGAGTTTGGACCCGCAGTAGTAGTGCGGCTAAGAGTGCCGAGCCATGCAAGTCAGCCATAAATATCCCTGAAGCAGCGGACCGCGAAACACGCGCATCCGACCTCTGACTCTGGCTGAGCTGAGCATAAAGAGGGAAGTAATCCCTTATTTTTACAGAACTTTATAAAAATTGAAAAAATACTATATTAGAGCCTTATAATGTCCACAATGAAAGTTTTATAAGGCATACGCCTTCGTGCTCATTTAATGGACTATTGGACCTATGATTAAATATGATCTATAAAAGTGCAGTACACAAGTTTTAACTTGCAGCACTGTGGATGTTATGAAGGTCCCTAAGCTATAAATGTGATATACAAATGTGAATACTTCAAAGTTCTGAAAACCTATCCAGTCAAAATTTGGGTTACAACGTTTTTTCCCTGATTATAATCATTTGTTGTACATTTGTTTGAAGAATTTCCCACATTTAGACTTCAATTACCCCAATATTGACTGGGTAAATGTATCATTGGGACACACTAGAGAGATAAAGTTCCTGGATGGAATAAATGATAGCTTTATGAAGCAATTGGTTCAGGAACCGATGAGAGAGGGAGCAATTTTAGAAATAATTCTCAGTGGAGAACAAGATTTGGTGAGAGAGGTAACGGTGGTGGGGCCGCTTGGCAATAATGATCATAATGGAGCGGATTTTCAGAGCCCTGCTCGCCTAAATCCGCCCAAAACCGGGCGGATTTAGGCGAGCAGGGCCCTGCGCGCCGGTGGGCCTATTTTACATAGGCCTACTGGCGCGCGCAGAGCCCCGGGACTCGCGTAAGTCCCGGGGTTCTCCGAGGGGGGCATGTCGGGGGCGTGTCGGGGGGCGGGCCCGGTCGTCGTGGTGTTTCGGGGGCGTGTCAGCAGCATTTTGGGGCGGGTACGGGGGCGTGGCTACGGCCCGGGGCGGTCCGGGGGCATGGCCGCGCCCTCCGTACCCACCCCCAGGTCGCGGCCCAGCGCGCAGGAGGCCCGCTCGCGCGCGGGGATTTACTTCTCCCTCCGGGAGGCGTAAATCCCCGGAGAAAGGTAAGGGGGGTGTAGACAGGGCCGGGCGGGTGGGTTAGGTAGAGGAAGGGAGGGGAAGGTGAGGGGAGGGCGTTAGAGGATTCCCTCCAAGGCCGCTCCGATTTCGGAGTGGCCTTGGAGGGAACGGGGGTAGGCTGCGCGGCTCGGCGCGCACCGGCTATACAAAATCGATAGCCTTGCGCGCGCCGATCCAGGTTTTTAGCAGATACGCGCGGCTCCGCATTGAAAAGAAGTTGGCTGTAGAGGCAAAAACTCACAGTAAAAACTTTTTAAAATATATCCGAAGCAGAAAGCGTGTGAGGGAGTCAGTTGGACCGTTAGATGATCGAGGGGTTAAAGGGGCACTTAGAGAAGATAAGGCCATCGCGGAAAGATTAAATGATTTCTTTGCTTTGGTGTTTACTGAAGAGGATGTTAGGGAGGTACCCGTAATGGAGAAGGTTTTCATGGGTAATGATTCAGATGGACTGAATCAAATCACGGTGAACCTAGAAGATGTGGTAGGCCTGATTGACAAACTGAAGAGTAGTAAATCACCTGGACCGGATGGTATACACCCCAGAGTTCTGAAGGAACTAAAAAATGAAATTTCAGACCTATTGGTAAAAATTTGTAACTTATCATTAAAATCATCCATTGTACCTGAAGACTGGAGGATAGCAAATGTAACCCCAATATTTAAAAAGGGCTCCAGGGGCGATCCGGGAAACTACAGACCGGTTAGCCTGACTTCAGTGCCAGGAAAAATAGTGGAAAGTGTTCTAAACATCAAAATCACAGAACATATAGAAAGACATGGTTTAATGGAACAAAGTCAGCATGGCTTTACCCAGGGCAAGTCTTGCCTCACAAATCTGCTTCACTTTTTTGAAGGAGTTAATAAACATGTGGATAAAGGTGAACCGGTAGATATAGTATACTTGGATTTTCAGAAGGCGTTTGACAAAGTTCCTCATGAGAGGCTTCTGGGAAAAGTAAAAAGTCATGGGATAGGTGGCGATGTCCTGTCGTGGATTGCAAACTGGCTAAAAGACAGGAAACAGAGAGTAGGATTAAATGGGCAATATTCTCAGTGGAAGGGAGTGGACAGTGGAGTGCCTCAGGGATCTGTATTGGGACCCTTACTGTTCAATATATTTATAAATGATCTGGAAAGAAATACGACGAGTGAGATAATCAAATTTGCAGATGACACAAAATTGTTCAGAGTAGTTAAATCACAAGCAGATTGTGATAAATTGCAGGAAGACCTTGTGAGACTGGAAAATTGGGCATCCAAATGGCAGATGAAATTTAATGTGGATAAGTGCAAGGTGATGCATATAGGGAAAAATAACCCATGCTATAATTACACGATGTTGGGTTCCATATTAGGTGCTACAACCCAAGAAAGAGATCTAGGTGTCATAGTGGATAACACATTGAAATTGTCGGTTCAGTGTGTTGCGGCAGTCAAAAAAGCAAACAGAATGTTGGGAATTATTAGAAAAGGAATGATGAATAAAACGGAAAATGTCATAATGCCTCTGTATCGCTCCATGGTGAGACCGCACCTTGAATACTGAATACTGTGTACAATTCTGGTAGCCGCATCTCAAAAAAGATATAATTGCGATGGAGAAGGTACAGAGAAGGGCTACCAAAATGATAAGGGGAATGGAACAACTCCCCTATGAGGAAAGACTAAAGAGGTTAGGACTTTTCAGCTTGGAGAAGAGACGACTGAGGGGGGATATGATAGAGGTGTTTAAAATCATGAGAGGTCTAGAACGGGTAGATGTGAATCGGTTATTTACTCTTTCGGATAGTAGAAAGACTAGGGGACACTCCATGAAGTTAGCATGGGGCACATTTAAAACTAATCGGAGAAAGTTCTTTTTTACTCAACGCACAATTAAACTCTGGAATTTGTTGCCAGAGAATGTGGTTCGTGCAGTTAGTATAGCTGTGTTTAAAAAAGGATTGGATAAGTTCTTGGAGGAGAAGTCCATTACCTGCTATTAAGTTCACTTAGAGAATAGCCACTGCCATTAGCAATGGTTACATGGAATAGACTTAGTTTTTGGGTACTTGCCAGGTTCTTATGGCCTGGATTGGCCACTGTTGGAAACAGGATGCTGGGCTTGATGGACCCTTGGTCTGACCCAGTATGGCATTTTCTTATGTTCTTATGTTCTTATGATTGACAAACTTAAGAGTAGTAAATCACCTGGACCGGGTGGTATACACCCCAGAGTTCTGAAGGAACTAAAAAAATGAAATTTCAGACCTATTAGTAAAATTTTGTAATCTATCATTAAAAACATCCATTGTACCTAAAGACTGGAGGATAGCTCAGGGCCGCCATCAGGGCAGTATTCTTGGGCCTGCAGTATGGGGCCCCAGGATCTACTGCCATATATGGGGGCCCGCCGCAGCCGCCAGGCGGCAGGTGCGCTTGGGGGATGTATTAGTTCATGGCAAAGAGGCCCACTGAGGCTCTCTCCGACAGTCTGTCGCCCAGGGGCCTACTGAAACCTGGAGCCGGCCCTGGGTGTGGGCCCCAGAGAAGGGAGAGAATCAATGCTATGCGTGTCTTTTAGACACACATAGCATTGATTTACAGAGCACCGCAGACAGAGACTCGTCCGCGCGCTCTGTCCTGCCAGCGTTCACTGTCTCACGCGGCTGTGACGTCACCGCCGCGTCAGACAGTATGCGCCGGCAAAGCGCGCGGGCCGTCGCTGTCTGCTTGCTGTATGGGGCCTCAAAATTCCTGATGGCGGCCCTGGGATAGCTAATGTAACCCTGATAGTTAAAAAGGGCTCCAAGGGCGATCCAGGAAACTACAGACCAGTTAGCCTGACTTCAGTGCCAGGAAAAATAGTAGAAAGTGTTCTAAACATCAAAATCACAGAACATATAGAAAGACATGGTTTAATGGAACAAAGTCAGCATGGCTTTACCCAAGGCGAATCTTGCCTCACAAATCTGCTTCACTTTTTTGAAGGCGTTAATAAGCATGTGGATAAAGGTGAACTGGTAGATGTAGTGTACTTGGATTTTCAGAAGGCATTTGATAAAGTTCCTCATGAGAGGCTTCTAGGAAAAGTAAACACTCATGGGATAGGTGGCGATGTCCTTTCGTGGATTGCAAACTGGCTAAAAGAAAGGAAACAGAGAGTAGGATTAAATGGACAATTTGCTCAGTGGAAGGGCATGGGCAGTGGAGTGCCTCAGGGATCTCTGTTGGGACCCTTACTTTTCAATATATTTATAAATGATCTGGAAAGAAATACGACAAGTGAGGTAATCAAATTTGCGGATGATACTAAACTGTTCAGAGTAGTTAAATCAAGAGCAGATTGTGATAAATTGCAGGAAGATCTTGTGAGGCTGAAAAATTGGGCATCAAAATGGCAGATGAAATTTAATGTGGATAAGTGCAAGGTGATGCATATAGGGAAAAATAACCCATGCTATAGTTACACAATGTTAGGTTCCATATTAGGTGCTACTACCCAAGAAAGAGATCTAGGCGTCATAGTGGATAACATATTGAAATCGTCGGTTCAGTGTGCTACGGAAGTCCAAAAAGCAAACAGAATGTTGGGAATTATTAGAAAGGGAATGGTGAATAAAACGGAAAATGTCATAATGCCTCTGTATCGCTCCATGGTGAGACCGCACCTTGAATACTGTGTACAATTCTGGTCACCGGATCTCAAAAAAGATATAATTGCGATGGAGAAGGTACAGGGAAGGGCTACCAAAATGATAAGGGGAATGGAACAGCTCCCTTATGAGGAAAGACTAAAGAGGTTAGAACTTTTCAGCTTGGAGAAGAGACGACTGAGGGGGGATATGATAGAGGTGTTTAAAATCATGAGAGGTCTAGAACGGGTAGATGTAAATCGTTTTTTTACTCTTTTGGATATTAGAAAGATTAGGGGGCACTCGATGAAGTTAGCATGTGGCACATTTAAAACCAATCGGAGAAAGTTCTTTTTCACTCAACGCACAATTAAACTCTGAAATTTGTTGCCAGAAGATGTGGTTAGTGCAATTAGTATAGCTGTCTTTAAAAAAGGATTGGATATGTTCTTGGAGGAGAAGGCCATTACCTGCTATTAAGTTCACTTAGGGGCGGATTTTCAGACTCCGCGAATAGGCCTACTTTTGTTTGCGCTCCAGGCGCAAACAAAAGTACGCTGGATTTTAGTAGATACGCGCGGAGCCGCGCGTATCTGCTAAAAACCTGGATCGGAGATCCGAAATCGGAGCGGCCTTGGAGGGAATCCTCTAACGCCCTCCCCTCATCTTCCCCTCCCTTCCTCTACCTAACCCACCTGCCCGGCCCTGTCTACACCCCCCCCCCCCCTTACCTTTCTCCGGGGATTTACGCCTCCCGGAGGGAGAAGTAAATCCCCGCGTGCGAGCGGGCCTCCTGCGTGCCGGGCCGCGACCTGGGGGCGGGTATGGAGAGCGCGGCCATGCCCCCGGACTGCCCCGGGCCGTAGCCACGCCCCCAGACCCACCCCCAAAACGCTGCCGATACGCCCCCGAAACGCCGCGACGACCGGGCCCGCCCCCGACATGCTGCCGACACGCCCCCCTCGGAGAACCTCGGGACTTACGCGAGTCCTGGGGCTCTGCGCGCGCCGGTAGGCCTATGTAAAATAGGTTCACCGGCGCGCAGGGCCCTGCTCGCCTAAATCCGCCCGGTTTTGGGCGGATTTTCGCGAGCAGGGCTCTTAAAATCCGCCCCTTAGAGAATAGCCACTGCCATTAGCAATTGTTACATGGAATAGACTTAGTTTTTGGGTACTTGCCAGGTTCTTGTGGCCTGGATTGGCCACTGTTGGAAACAGGATGCTGGGCTTGATGGACCCTTGGTCTGACCCAGTATGGCATTTTCTTATGTTCTTATGTTCTCTTCCCCGGCAGCAGTGAATCGGAACCGGAATCGGAACCGGAATCGGTTCGGATTCCGGTTCCGATTCACATGTGGGTTTTTTTCATCGGGCCCGATCGTGGTTTTGTTTATCAGCTGCGCCCGAGCCGATAAACAAAAAACCCACCCCGACCCTTTAAAACTAATACCTTAGCTTCCCCCACTCTCCCGACCCCCCCAAAAACTTTTTACAGGTACCTGGTGGTCCAGTGGGGGTCCCTGGAGTGATCTCCCGCTCCTGGGCCGTCGGCTGCCACTAATCAAAATGGCGCCGATGGCCCTTTGCCTTACCATGTGACAGGGTATCCGTGCCATTGGCCGGACCCTGTCACATGGTAGGAGCACTGGATGGCCCACGTCATCTTGTGCTCCTACCATGTAACAGGGGCTGACCAATGGCACCGGTAGCCCCTGTGACATAGTAAGGGCAAAGGCTATTGGCGCCATTTTGATTACTGGCAGCCGATGGCCTGAGTGCAGGAGATCGCTCCCGGACCCCCGCTGGACCACCAGGGGCTTTTGGCAAGTCTTGAGGGACCCTCCTGACCCCCACAAGACTTGCCAAAAGTCCAGCGGGGGTCCGGGAGTGACCTCCTGCACTCGGACCGTCGGCTGCCAGTATTCAAAATGGTGCCGATAGCCTTTGCCCTTACTATGTCACAGTGGCTACCGGTGCCATTGGTCAGCCCCTGTCACATGGTAGGAGCACAAGATGGCGCCGGCCATCCAGTGCTCCTACTATGTGACAGGGTCCGGCCAATGGCACGGATGCCCTGTCACATGGTAAGGGCAAAGGGCCATCAGCGCCATTTTGATTAGTGGCAGCCGATGGCCCGGGAGCGGGAGATCACTCCAGGGACCCCCACTGGACCACCAGGTACCTGTAAAAAAAATTTTGGGGGGTTGGGAGGGTGGGGGAAGCTAAGGGATTAGTTTTAAAGGGTCGGGGTGGGTTTAGGGGTTATTGTTGTGTGCTGTTTTTCCTGCCCTCCCCCAAAACGATAAGAGAACCCCCACGATCAATATCATGGGGTTTTCCTATCGTTTTGGGGGAGCCCCCGATTTCTGACGATTTTGAAAATATCATCCGATATTTTCAATCGTCCGAAGCCCGATTCACATCCCTAGTTATTACTGACAATGGTGCCAATATGATTAAGGCTCTGGGTGATGGTGGATTCAAGGGCATCCAATGCTTTGCACATACACTGCACCTGGTAGTGAGGGATGCTTTGGGGCTAAGTGGCAAGGAAGTGCAAGGTGCTGGTACTAGTCAAGTCCTGAAGCGGCTGATTGAAAAGTGTCGCAAAATAGCTGGGCATTTCAATCACAGTGTGAAAAGTGGGAAGGAACTCAGAGAGAAACAAATAGCTGTTAGGGCCCAATAGCAGAACCTTGTTCAAAATGTGCCTACTAGATGGAATTCCACTTATCTTATGTTGGAGAGGGTGTCTGAACAACATACACCTCTGCATGATTTGACAATGGAATCAGAAATTGGATTGGAAAGTCCTCTGGGATGTCAGGACTGGACAAACATTGCACAGATGGTGCATGTCCTCAAGCCTTTCAAAGAATATACTGATGAACTGAGTACAGCTATGGCCAGTTTAGGTGATATCATCCCTGTAATATACGATCTGGAGCAGGTATTAGAGGAATTTCTGCATAAGACAGATTTGTCGAAGGAAGTGTTGCGGCTTGTGAAATGCTTAAAAGAGCAAGTACAGAAAAAGTTGAAATCTCTAATGGAAAGGGATAGCTATATGTTAGCTGCTATGAGTGACCCACGTGTGAAAGGCAATTTTGCTCTCAAGTGCAATACTCTTGCATACTGGAAAGGTAAGTTGATTAAAATGGTTGAAAAGATTTCAACTCCCACTCCATCCTGCTCAACTGCTTCCAGTTCCACCAGCTGCTCCCCTCTCATGATGACACCCCCTTCTCCTCCCAAATTTCATCAAATTGGTGCTATTTCAAAAGCAAGAGCAAGACTTGGCAGAATTGTGACTGGTGGTGCTGCTAACCAGCAGCAATACCTGCAAGAGAAGATTTCAGAAATTCATGTGAAGAATTTTCTCTCTGAGCCAGTTCAGAGCATGGAGTCAGATCCCCTGAGATATTGGGCAGAAAAAACTTCAATGTGGCCTAATCTTACCATAGTAGCACAACACTTTCTTTCCTGCCCACCCACCAGTGTGCAAAGTGAAAGAGTATTTTCATTGACAGGGAACATTGTGAGTCCACACCATGGAATTGGTTTTCATCAAAATGAACCTTCCGCTGCTTAAGAATCCGAACTTTCCCAGTGACTAGGAGGAGGAGTGAGCTTCTCGTCTAGGCCGGGGATGCAAGGTTGTTTGGGAACGCAGCAGGATGGAGCGTTCAGCATCATGTGTCCCGTACTGGCTTTTTTGCAGAAGTCATCCAGTCAGCCCTGCTCCTGCCTCCTGTCCAGGACACTCCACGATGCCGCCGCTGCCTCTTGTGGCCCCTGGCAGAAGCCAGTCCGGGAGTCACAAGCAAGCCATGGGGTGAGAAGGCCCTGTCTTCTCTTCTCTTGTGGCCTCCCTGCCAGGCTTCTCACTGCCACGCTCTCTCTCGCCCACAGACAGACACGACACGCACACAGGCTTCTCACTCCCACGCTTTCTCTCACCCACAGACAGACACGACACACACACAGGCTTCTCACTCCCACGCTCTCTCTCGCCCACAGACAGACACGATATGCACACAAGCTTCTCACTCCCACGCTCTCTCTCTCACCCACAGACAGACATGACACACACACAGGCTTCTCACTGCCACGCTCTCTCTCGCCCACAGACAGACATGACATGCACACAGGCTTCTCACTCCCACACGCTCTCTCTCACCCACAGACAGACATGACACACACACAAGCTTCTCACTGCCACACTCTCTCTCTCACCCACAGACAGACATGACATGCACAGGCTTCTCACTCCCACGCTCTCTCTCTCTCACCCACAGACAGACAAGACATGAACACAGGCCTCTCACTCCCATGCTCTCTCTCTTGCCCACAGACAGACAAGACATGCACACAAGCTTCTCACTCCCACGCTCTCTCTCTCGCCCACAGACAGACAAGACATGAACACAGGCTTCTTACGCCCACACTCTCTCTTGCCCACCTCTGAGGCAGGACCCAGCCGAGTTCCTTCCTCTGCCTCCCCCAGCATCCACCTCCAAGGCCGGACCCAGGCAGGTTCCTTCCTCTGCCTCCTTTCCACCAGCATCCACCTCCGAGGCCGGACCGGGCCGAGTTCCTTCCTCTGCCTCCCCCAGTGTCCATCTCCGAGGTCAGACCTAGCTGGGTTCCTTCCTCTGCCTCCTTTCCACCACCGTCCACCTCCGAAGGTGAGCTCAGCTGGGTTCCTTCCTCTGCCTCCCCCAGCACCCACCTCCTTTCCACCAGAGTCCCATAGTCTTTTCCAAAACAAAATAATTGTGTGAATGAATTATGAAAGATTTTCAAGGCCAATGCAATAAAGTAAGTGCAAAGACTTTCAGAAATAATGCAAAAGTAATATCAGAAGAAAAAGAAAAACTGAGCCCTCAGCAGTTGTGTATTTCTGAAGGATTTTTTTTTAAGATTCTGCTTTCTCTTATCCTACTTTAGCATCACACAAACATTACATTTGCTGCTTTAAATGACTGCCTTGGTCATGCTTTGTACTTGTTCCAATAGATTGAGTGCACTGCAGTGCTGCACACAGTGCACTGCACAATATTGCATTGGCCCGTTTGAAAGATGTGTGAATGGTCAGTAGCCATTTCCTTCTCCTCGCCGATCCGGCTGTGACCGAAGACCTGCGCGACCGGTGCCGGAGCCCCGCCGGGGGAAGGTCAGGTCAGTGCTCGTCCTCCCCACCCGGGGGGCCCCAAAGCCAACCGCACACCGAGGCCCGAAACCTAGAAAAGAAAAGCAAAGGAAAAAAAAACCGCAGGGACCCGAGAAAAAGCCCGCCCACTGTTAAGCCGACAGCCAATCAGCAACAGCCCGGCTGGGCTTTAAACCTGAGCGCGGCAGGCGCCATTTCCTTCTCCTCGCCGATCCGGCTGTGACCGAAGACCTGCTCGACCGGCGCCGGGGCCCCGCCGGGGGAAGGTCAGGTCAGTGCTCGTCCTCCCCACCCGGGGGGCCCCAAAGCCAGCCGCGCACCGAGGCCCGAAACCTAGAAAAGAAAAGCAAAGGAAAAAAAAAAACCGCAGGGACCCGAGAAAAAGCCCGCCCACAGTTAAGCCGACAGCCAATCAGCAACAGCCCGGCTGGACTTTAAATCCCACGCCCTGCTAGGCGTCGCGCGCCGAAGGAGCGCGACAAAGGGGCCTGCCCCTTTGTTCGCCCCTTCGTGTAGCCCGAGTGCAGCCAGAGAGACTTCTCATCTCCAGGATTAATACCCCCCATACATAAAAAATCCAACATCCACTCCAGCAGTCCAGCATCCACTCCAGGAGTTCCAGCATCCACTCCAATAGTCCAGCATCCACTCCAACAGTCCAGCATCCACTCCAGGAGTTCCAGCATCCACTCCAACAGTCCAGCATCCACTCCAGGAGTTCCAGCATCCACTCCAACAGTCCAGCATCCACTCCAACAGTCCAGCATCCACTCCAGGAGTTCCAGCATCCACTCCAACAGTCCAGCATCCACTCCAGGAGTTCCAGCATCCACTCCAGCAGTCCAGCATCCACTCCAACAGTCCAGCATCCATCCTAGCTGAGTCTGAACTTAACAGGTCACAGACCTACCCCAATTTAGAACCCCCAGCAATTCATAATACAATGATACACCGCCACTCCATCCCCATACTCAAGAGAAAACCCAGAAACAACTCTCCACCAGACCCCATTCAGACACCCAGACAACAAAGACTCATCAACATCATAACATCTCCCATTACACAACTCCTAGGCCTCTCATTATTCACTTTAACTTTATTCAATGCACAGTCACTTTCCAAAAAAATGCACCTTCTCAATGATTACCTCATTGACAACAACCCTGACATATGTGCAATAACAGAAACCTGGTTAAAACCCACGGACATATCATTAACAAACCAATTACCTATACAATCCTTCGACCTCTTCTCAATACCTAGACCAAAAAAGAAAGGAGGAGGAATTCAACTTGCTGCAAAAAAACAACTGGGCATAACCCTACAACTATCATACGCCACTTCAAAACTTGAATGCTCCATATTCAAAGCCCAACATCTACAAATATTCCTCATCTACTCCACACCGGGAACTCCAGAGGCTAACCCCTCCCCTCTAATAGAGATGATATCAAAACACTTAAACTCAGACAAACCAACCATCATATTAGGAGACTTTAACATTCACGTGGACTCCATCCCTCAATCCACTAACTGCGAAACCTTCCTTTCCTCCCTCAGTCACCTTGGATTCTCACAAATAATCAGCGGGCCCACCCACAAAGCAGGTCATACATTAGACCTCATATTTATCAACGATAGCTGGTCCATCCATACCAATCCCACCTGCACGCCAATCCCCTGGTCAGACCACCGGATCATAGACACAACCCTCAAAATGAAAAACACACCACCTCCAAACATCTCCAAAACCACCATTCATTTCAGGAAACCATGCTCACTGGAGTTACTCACCGAACATTGCTCCAAAGATCTCAAACAAATAGATCTCTCAGATGCCAATTCAGCCACCACTTCATGGATCAAACTCACGAACAAAATAGCGGATCAACTCTGCCCAACCTCCTCTAAAGTTATCCAACCGGCACGAGACAACAGAAAACCATGGTTCACCCCGGAACTCAGAGCCCTAAAACAAAAATTACGAAACAAAGAACAAATCTGGAGAAACAACCCTACACCCACAACCAGACTGGACTACAAAGCCACCCTCAACACTTACAGAAACGCCATACACAAAACCAAAAAGGACTTCTATGCAAAAAGAATTCATAACTTCATCTTCGACTCGAAGGCTTTATTCTCTTACGTATCATCTCTCACCAAACCAACACCACCATCCATTCCAGACCAACTAGCGCTCAGCAAGGCCAACGAATTAGCCAACTACTTCAAAACAAAAATTTCAAACCTCACTCGCTCCCTTACAATCCATCAAACTCTTCCAACACCTCTTAGTTCATACCAACCCACGCTGACTTCTAGACTAGAGTCATTCGAGCCCACATCCGCCTTGGAGATTGAAAATTTACTTAAAAAAATTAAACCATCTGCACATCCCTCGGACCCACTCCCTACTAATCTGCTCATCGCCATCCCTAACACCGTCGCAAAACCTATTGCAGAAATCATCAATACCTCTTTAGCCATGGGCACAGTCCCTAATCAACTAAAACTTGCAATCATCAAACCCCTACTGAAAAAACCAACTGCATCACTAACGGACCCAGCTAACTTCAGACCCATTGCAAACCTGCCCCTGATCTCCAAACTGATGGAAAAAGCCGTAAATAAACAACTGTCCGAATATCTCGAGGAGCACAACATTCTTTCCCCGGCACAATATGGTTTTCGAAAATCACGAAGTACAGAGTCACTTTTGCTCTCTCTCACTGATAATTTACTTTTGAACCTGGAGAAAAAACAGTCATTCTTATTTGTACTTTTAGACCTATCCTCAGCGTTTGACATGGTAAATCACCCACAACTCCTAGAACAACTTTCAAACATAGGAATAAAAGGCACAGCTCTCAGTTGGTTCAAATCGTTCCTATCTAACAGGTTTTACAAGGTCAGAATTAATAACAAGGAATCTGCCCCCATCCTATCAGACCAAGGCGTACCTCAAGGTTCATCCCTCTCTCCCACCCTATTCAACGTCTACCTCCTCCCCCTCTGCCATCTGCTATCACAACTCAAACTTACTCATTACCTCTATGCAGACGACATCCAGATCCTCATCCCCATTACAGAATCTATTCAAAAAACCTTCGCCTACTGGGAGAATTGTCTTCAACCAATTAAACAACTACTCTCCAGCCTGAACCTGATTCTAAACTCTAGCAAAACAGAGTTGCTACTGATCTCACACAACCCGAACACCCACACACCCAGCCTGACACAAACCACATCTTTTAACATGGAGCTCTCTGCCGACGTCAGGAATCTAGGAGCATGGCTTGACAACCAACTTAACCTAAAAAAATTCATAAACACAACCACCAGGGATTGCTTCTTTAAACTACAGGTCCTAAAGAAACTAAAGCCACTCCTTCACTTCAATGACTTTCGTCTCGTTCTTCAATCCATTATTTTTTCGAAACTTGACTACTGCAACTCAATCTTACTGGGCCTTCCCGCCATCAGCATCAAACCCCTACAGATAGTACAAAATGCCGCAGCCAGAATCCTAACTAACTCTAATAAAAGAGACCATATTACCCCTATCTTGAGCAACCTCCACTGGCTACCCATCAAACAGAGAATCCTATATAAAACATTAACCATCATTCATAAAGCAATTCATAACGACGCACCTATATCTCTACAAACCCAACTTCATCCACACTCATCTGCCAGACCCATCAGAAGCGCCTACAAAGGCACATTAGTCGCAGCTCCGGCCAAATCAACACTAAGAAAAAGAGCACTCTCCACTGCGGGACCACACCAATGGAATGCGCTCCCACCAGACCTTCGACTCGAACCCAATCTACTAGAGTTTAAAAAAAGGTTAAAAACCTGGCTTTTCAGGCAAGCGTTCCAATTCCCAGAGTGTAACTAGGCACCTCCTCCTGACTCTCAAATCCTGACTCTTAACTAGGCACCTCCTCCTGACTCTCAAATCCAACCATTGCAGGGTGTCACTAACACATTGACACTTAATTTCATACCCGCACTTACTTATTCTCATGTCTATTTAACAGTCGTTATTCACCTTTATATAGCCGCTTTTTGCAGACCATATTCGTTACTAAAATTCCTTGTAAAAAGATGAACTCACACATACTATTCATTACACGGTTAAGGTTTTGTTAATTGTTAAATTTGTTAAATATAATTATTATTACTTTCAATGTTCATTGTAATAAGGTTAAATAGTTGTAATAAGGTTCAATGGCTGATTGTTATTGTTCAATGTTCCATGTAAAAAAAAACCCTGGTCTAACCTCCCAGACCAGGGCAACCTTTTCGTTACTTGTAAACCGGATTGATTTGTATTGTATACAGGAATTCCGGTATATAAAAATTAAAAATAAATAAATAAATAAATAAAATGGTTGAAGCCTTGACGTTGGCGCTACTGCTCACAAGTATACAACTTGTGCTAATTCAACCAGACAGAATTTTTATTTCTGAATGTGTATGACTGAGTGCCATACTAAATTAAAAAACACTGAAATTTGTTGGATTATATATAATACAATTACGTACATATGTTCTCTATAAATTTAGTACAATACTACTTCATTTAGTAATAATAATAATGAAGAATAAGTTCAATAACTTGTTTAAATAATATATAGCTCAGTAATAAAATAATATAAATACAGAAAGACATCTATGAATGTAATCAAGCACAGGACAGTTTTCACATTAGAATAATTGAGTCCACTAATATTTCTCAAATGAAATATTTTATTCAGAGTAAAAAAAATATAACTAAAATAAATAATATTGTTTATAAAAATATAATATAACATTACAATAACAAAACATTAAAATAAAATTAAAAAACATGGGGTTTAGCACCCCCCTCTTGGCTAATTTTGATACTCATTGCAAAGGGTCATGTGGAGAGGAGCATGGCAACCCGGGAAGAGGATCCTGCTCTGGAGCAGAGGGCATTGGCATCTCCTCCTCACGAGGCATCTCGTGAGGAGGAGATACCTGTACCCTCAGCTCCTGAATGGCCTCCTCCATGGCTGACAGCCTCCTGTCCACATCCTTGCAATGAGCATCAAAATTAGCCCTGAGGCTGTTTACTCCCTGCAGGATCTCCTTCAGCATGCCAAACTGTGCATGCACAGGGCATACGCAGCTTGGAGGAGATCCTGCAGGGAGTAAAGCAGCAGTGATGCTGGTGGTGCTGGGTCCGACTGTGGCTGCCTCAGTTCTTTCTCTGGCAGTGGCACTGGTGGCTGTGGCTGCCTCTTCTTGCCCTGTAAATAAATGTAAAAAAATTCAACATAAAATATAGAACAATACATATATGTGAAATAAATAAGCAAATATTGTACGTGCACCAGCAAGTTTATAATATTAAAATAAAATTGACCCCTTAGTTTCCTAAATTACAGGGTTTTAGAAAAATGAATCTATATTCTACAACATCAGAGAGGGAGAGTGAAGGGATATCATTCTAGATAATTAGATAATATTATATAAATATATAACATAACATACAGCTATCCCACCCTCTATAACTGATCACAAACAATAATTTTGTTTTTCAGCCTCAGACAGATATACTAGACAGTAGACACTACTACTTACTTACTGGCCCTGTGGTCCATAATACAAGCCGTTAAGCCCGTGAAAACGGGCTACATTAAAAACAAATTTTTTTTCAGTTTGTTTTTGGACACGGCACTCTTCTACACTTCTTCTTCCTCACTCACCCTCTTTCTCCCACTGCCTCCCTCCCCTCTCACTGACTGATACCCCCTTCACTCGCTCTCACTTCCCCCCCCCCCCCCCATTCGCATTTGCAGCACGTTGGTCAGGTCTCATTTATCTAATAATATGACCTGGCCCCCTGGTTGCGGCTGTTGGCTCCGTCCTCCTCTGGTGGCAGCTGCTGCTGGGTCCAGGAAGCCCCACCTCGTCCCTGCTTCTGTGCGGTTCTGTAGAATACAGTTCAAAATTCAGAGAACAACAGTTACAATTGAAAAAACAGGAATGGGATCAGACACAAGCATTCATTCACTGTTATAATAATAATTTATAATAAACATTAAACACAAATTCCATTACAATTAATTGAATAATATTTGTGTAGTATTCTGAAAACAACCTACCAGGCAAGGGACGGGACAGGGTACTGCGGATCTCCTTGAGCCACTCACCCTCTTGAAGTTGTAGGTGACGACCTGAGAATTAGAGAGATAAAGGAAAAAGAATAGCAATCATTCATTTAATTACAAACAACATGTCCAAGTTTTGCCTTGAGCTACTAGGTTATTTTTTTATGCAACATAGAAATGTCAGTAATAAACTATTACTTAGATAATCTTTCAATGTGGCATTCAAAATCCTAAATACCACCATTTCAAAATTATAAATATTAATATTAATAATATTACCACAGATAACTTTCTTTCTTTTGTACTCTAGTAGCTACTGCAGTGTAAGGGTGGTACACTACTACTATTTCAGTTCTTCTAAAATATGTGTATTTTAAATTAGTAGTACTGTACTTTACTTACTACTTATAACTTTATATAACTCACTCTATGCTACTACTACAAATACATACACTATTCAATTTTCAAATACAAATGAAAATATACATAATAATTGACCAACATTATTATTTCTTCTTTAGATCTTCAATCTCACGAGGGTAAGATGCTCGCCGGCAAAATTCCTCCTGGAGGGACACCCAGGCTGCAGACTCCCTTTAGCAGGTTAGGTCTGCAGCCTGGGGGGAGTGTAGAGATTGTCCTGATCCAGGAGGATTAGCCGGGCTAGGAGGTCCACATCAGCCCGACTAAAGCAGGGCTTCCTGGACCTTTCAGCTGCCATCTTGGAGGAGGACGGTTGGGCGGAATCTGACTCCTCCCTATCACGATCCATCTACAATGAGAATATAAAAAAGAAGATGAAAAAAAAGTATGTTCAGAAGCTCAGAATGCAAAGGGCTGAAGTGTCCCACTCTTCGCATCCCTCCCACACCCACATCCACACCATTCACTGGCTGGTATATGGGAGAGGGGAGGGGGTGAAGAGCCAAGCAAGCACATCCTGTCTCTGAAGGATAGCCTTCTTCAGAAAATCAGACCTGAATGCAGGGGCTGTCTCACCCTTCACATCCCTCCCCCCCCCCCCCCCACACCCACACCATTCCTGGCTGGTAAATGGGAGAGGGGAGGGGGGAGGGGGTGAATGGCCAAGCTGTCCCTGTCTCTGAAGGACAGCTCTCTTCAGAAAATCAGACCTGAATCCAGGGGCTGTCTCCCCCTTCACATACCCCCCCCCCCCTCATTCACTGCTGGAATATGGGAGAGAGAAGGGGAGGGGGAGGTGAAGGGCCAAGCAGTCCCTGTCTCTGAAGGACAGCTCTCTTTAGAAAATCAGACCTGAATGCAGGGGCTGTCTCCCCCTTCACATCCCCCCCCCCCCCCACACACACACACCATTCACTGGCTGGTATATGGGAGAGGGGAGGGGGGTGAAGGGCCAAGCAGATAAAATTGGTGAGAAAACTGTGCCTAAGTTTGCTGTTCCTGTGTTAAACTTTTTTTTTCACTAGAGTAGCATAAAATAAAATGAAGTACTTTGTGTATTAAACTAAAGAAACTTTACATAAAATGAATTAAAAAGTACTTCTCTTCATAATTATTAATAATTATTATGTATGCTACTTTAGTGAAACAATACATTTAATAAAGAAACTTGCAACCTGAGCCTCAAAACATTAATATACTATAGAAAAACTAAAAAAAAAAAAAGCTTGTAATACTATCTTATTAATTCTATTATACTTATTACTACTTACAATGCTTAAATGAGAATGTGATGTTGTGATATTCTTCTAAAGAATCTTTAGATCATTACTCTGTGCCTGTGTCTATGTCTTGTCTCTTTCTGCACTTTGAAGTAGCAAAATGGCCACGGGGAACAGCACCAAGCATGCGCGGCTTAGGGCGCACTACAATAAATCAGTTAAATATATGATTCTACTTTTCAAGGTGGAGACAGCCAATGGGGATGCAGAACGATACCTCTAGCTAACGAACACTTCCTCAAATATTACTTTTAAACTGTTAAGTAACATTTTTTATAGTGCGCACTAACTCGTGTTAGTGCGCACTATTCGGAAAAAATATACTAAATATACTAAAAAATATACTAAATATACTAAAATAATATACTAAAAAAAAAATGCTGATCCACGGGAAAATGATATTTTCCCACTGCCAGATAAACCCGATTGTGAAAACGATCAGGCACCTGATTCACATCCCTACTGCTAATGTTGTGTGGTCTCACAATATACTTGCCCCCATGCTTTGTGAGTGGGCAGACACTATACAGTTTCACAGGTGTCTCTTAAAACATTTCTCCTTTCCAAGTCTCACATTTTCAGCTTTAGAAATGTATTCCTTACTCACATACATTTAGAATCCACATTGCTGGTACTCCCAGATCCTGTGTGGCCGGTTAGTCATCGGTCAGCGAGTAGCTCAGACACACTTTGTCTTCACCATGACACAGGTAAAACCAAAGCAGTAGCATGCACATTATTTGGACTAGCATACAAACTGTTATGTCAGAACAGTGTGATTATGGGGAGGACATGCAATGAGCAGCTGGGGGCTTGCAGTGTCATCCCAGGACCCTGAAGCTTTGCTGCTAGGACATGTGTGGCAGCTGTGAGGTACACTCCATGCTTTTATGACTGCTACAAAGTGTACTGTTTGCTTCTTTATGAGTGACAGACAATCAGTTGGTAGGCTCCCCAGCTGACACAGAATGTGCAAGTCCTATACTGTTCATATACTGTCAACAAATACAGAGGCATGGCCTTAGAGTAGGGAAACAGTATTTGAAGGGCCAAGCTAACTTAGAGTTAACCTTAAAATGACTTATAACATAGGGATGTGAATCGTGTCCTCGATCGTCTTAACGATCGATTTCGGCTGGGAGGGGGAGGGAATCGTATTGTTGCCGTTTGGGGGGGTAAAATATCGTGAAAAATCGTGAAAAATCGTGAAAAATCAAAAAAACGTAAAATCGCAAAACCGGCACATTAAAACCCCCTAAAACCCACCCCCGACCCTTTAAATTAAATCCCCCACCCTCCCGAACCCCCCCCCAAATGACTTAAATAACCTGCGGGTCCAGCGGCGGTCCGGAACGGCAGCGGTCCGGAACGGGCTCCTGCTACTGAATCTTGTTGTCTTCAGCCAGCGCCATTTTCCAAAATGGCGCCGAAAAATGGCGGCGGCCATAGACGAACACGATTGGACGGCAGGAGGTCCTTCCGGACCCCTGCTGGACTTTTGACAAGTCTTGTGGGGGTCAGGAGGCCCCCCCCAAGCTGGCCAAAAGTTCCTGGAGGTCCAGCGGGGGTCAGGGAGCGATTTCCCGCCGCGAATCGTTTTCGTACGGAAAATGGTGCCGGCAGGAGATCGACTGCAGGAGGTTTCCGTACGAAAACGATTCGTGGCGGGAAATCGCTCCCTGACCCCCGCTGGACCTCCAGGAACTTTTGGCCAGCTTGGGGGGGGCCTCCTGACCCCCACAAGACTTGCCAAAAGTCCAGCGGGGGTCCGGAAGGACCTCCTGCCGTCCAATCGTGTTCGTCTATGGCCGCCACCATTTTTCGGCGCCATTTTGGAAAATGGCGCCGGCTGAAGACAACAAGATTCAGTAGCAGGAGCCCGTTCCGGACCGCTGCCGTTCCGGACCGCCGCTGGACCCGCAGGTTATTTAAGTCATTGGGGGGGGGGTTCAGGAGGGTGGGGGATTTAATTTAAAGGGTCGGGGGTGGGTTTTAGGGGGTTTTAGTGTGCCGGCTCACGATTCTAACGATTTATAACGATAAATCGTTAGAATCTCTATTGTATTGTGTTCCATAACGGTTTAAGACGATATTAAAATTATCGGACGATAATTTTAATCATCCTAAAACGATTCACATCCCTATTATAACATGCTTATAACTTGCTATTGATATCTCCAACTCATGGGTGGATGAATGATACCACCATTCTGTCTTTGACGCAGGAGATTCGGAATATGGTTGCTAGACTTGGCTTCTCACCATAAGAGAACATAAGAACATAAGAAATTGCCATACTGGGTCAGACCAAAAGTCCATCAAGCCCAGCATTCAGTTTCCAACAGTGGCCAATCCAGGCCACAAGAACCTGGCAATTACTATCCAGTGGCAACACAGCGATATGGGTGGTCGTTGACCGTTTTAATAAAATGGCGCACTTTGTGCCATTGCCAGGATTGCCGTCCACTCCACAGCTGGCCCAACTGTTTGTCCAGCATATCTTCAGGCTACATGGCCTACCTAAAAGCATCTTGTCGGATCAAGGGCCTCAATTTACTGCCAAGATCTGGAGGGCCCTCTGCCATAAGTTCGACGTCACCTTAGACTATACGTCTGCTTATCACCCTCAGACCAATGGTCACGTGGAGAGAACCAACCAGACTCTGAAACAGTTCCTCCGCATTTATGTCAATGAGAAATAAGATGACTGGGCTAGCCTGCTACCCTGGGCTGAATTTGCTCTTAATTCCCATCTCTCCGTGGCTACTGGATCCTCCACGTTCCAGATAGTGTATGGGAAACAGCCACGTCCGCCACTGCTTGTCCCCATCTCAGTTACGTCCCCGGGAGCCCAACTCTCTGCAGACGAGCTACACTGCCTGTGGATATCCACACAACATGCCCTGATCAAGGCCAGTCAGGCGACTAAGAGGTATGCTGACCAACAAAGAAGACCATACCCGCCTCTCCGGCCGGGCCAAAAGGTTTGGTTGAGCACTCAGTTCATCCGCCTGAAGCTACCATCAGCGCGACTAGCCCCGCGATTCATTGGGCCATTTCCCATCATCCGGCAGGTGGGTGCTGTCTCGTATCAACTTCGTCTTCCGCCTTCCCTTAAGATACACAACATGTTCCATGTGTCCCTCCTGAAGCCTCTGGTTTTATCATGGCCTTCTAGCACGCCCCCGACTCCCCAACCTATTGCCTCTGAAGATGACCTCACCTATCAAGTCCGAGAGGTCTTAGATGTGAGGAAACATCGGAAGGAGTGGAAGTACCTGTTAGTATGGGAGGGCTTCGGTCCCGAAGAAAACTCCTGGGAGCCATTGGCTAACATCCTAGACCGGACTCTTTTGGAGCAATTCCACAAAGACCATCTGGCTAAACCCAGGCCTCTGGGGAGGCGCCCTAAGGAGGGGGGTACTGTTGTGTTCCATGGCCATAGTAGGCCACAACTATGGTCCCCTACCTTGCCCGCGATGGCGAACCGCTGCAGGAATCTCGGGGGAAGGCCCTGACTCTAGGCCCGTCGCTCCGGCACGGGTCCCTGTGCTGCTTGCCGCAGGGAGAACCATCCCTGCTCCCCCCTCGTGGCGTCCAACAGCGTTTTCCTCCATGGAGGAAATCCAAGATGGCCGCCGCCGTCTTTAGGCGTGAGGCCGCGCCTCCTTGACAGATTTAAAGGGACCTGATCTCTTTAACTAGCTTCAGCTGTCTATCAGCCAGAGCAAGGGAAGGATAAAGGGCGGCTTCCTCTGCTCATTCCTTGACTTGGCAACTTCCGTGGTTAGTCAGGTCTGCTTGCTTCGGTGAGTCCTTCTGTTTTGGATCCTTGTTCCTGTTTCGTCTTGGTGTTCCTGGTTCCTGACTTTGGATCGACTAGCGGTGATTCCTGGTATTGACTTCGGATTGGCAAGCAGTGATTCTCTGGTGTGTGACCTCGGACTTGCAAGTGGTGATCCCTCAGTGTGTGACCTCGGACTGGTAAGCAATGACCCTCTGGCACTTGACTTCGGACTCCTTCTTGACCATCGTCTCCAAGGGCCCGTCTAAGTCCCAGCGGCCCGGGTCCCTACAGGCTCCTCCCAGGGGGACCGCGGGCTTCCAGTGGTGAAGCTCCAGTCAGCCCTTGCACCGAACTTCTTGACCTCTCAAAGATCCACCTAAGTCCCAGCGGTCCGGGTCCCTACGGGCTCCTCCTGGAGGGACCGTGGACTTCCACTGGTGAAGACTCACTTCCTCTCTTCAACGTCACGGCTCTTCGTCTGCCTCCACAGTTGTCTCTGTCTCCAGTGCCGAGGGTCAGCTGGTCACATCTTCTGTTCCTGCCTCGCCACCCAACGGGAGAACCTACGGATCTTCCTCCTAAGGTATTCCATCCTCCCGTCAGCCCAAGGGTTCACAAGCCTGAGCATAACACCATCCAGTCTTCAGGTACAATGGATGATTTTAATGAAAGGTTACAAATTTTAACTAATAGATCTCAAATTTCATTTTTTAGTTCCTTTAGAACCCTGGGGTGTATACCATCTGGTCCAGGTGATTTACTACTCTTCAGTTTGTCAATCAGACCTACCACATCTTCTAGGTTCACCATGATTTGTTTCAGCTCATCTGAATCATTACCCATGAAAACCTTCTCCAGAATGGGTATCTCCCCAACATCATCTTTAGTAAACACTGAAGCAAAGAAATAATTTAATCATTCCATGATGGCCTCTAAGTGCCCCTTCAACCTCTCAATCATCTAACGGTCCAACTGACACCCTCGCAGGCTTTGCTAACATGCTGGCTTAGATGTGGTACAACAAGGCCTGATGTTCAACTCGCTGTGTCATAGAATGCACCTTCAGAGTTCTCAAAAGTAGATTTTGCTGTTTGGACAAACAGTTGGAGCTTTGATGTATGTGCCACCCAGAGTAGCGTATATAGTGCTGCTATGCTGTGTATTTCATAATCTCACCCTATGTCATGGTCTACCAATAGATATACTTCAGAACCTACCCCAGGAAACATAGAACATAGAAACATAGAAATGACGGCAGAAAAAGACCAATCAGCCCATCCAGTCTGCCCAACAAGCTCCCACACTTATTTTCTCATAGTTATCTGTTTCACTGACCACCAAGTTCAGGACCCTTATTGATAACTGTTTGATTCAAATTTCCTGCCACCCCCTGCCATTGATGCAGAGAGTAATGATGGAGTTGCATCAAAGGTGAGGATAAGGCTTAATGGTTATGGGTAGTTACCGCCGCATTAAGCACGTTACCCCAGTGCTTGTTTACCCAAACTGGTAGTAACTTTAAGGAGGAGGAAGAAATTGGCCAGTATGGGGGATGAACCCATGACCTTGGCGTTATCAGCACCTTGCTCTATCCAGCTGAGGTAACTGGCCACTTGTCCACCCGCAGAGGAGCAGGAAAACATGCTGAGTCAGGAGGGGGCTCCTGACCCCCCCAAGGCTTGCCAATAATCCCTGGGGGTCCAGCAAGGGTCCGAAAGCGATTTCGTTTTCGGCTGCCAGTAACCAAAATGGCGCCGATAGCCTTTGCCCATACTATGTCACAGAGGCTTTCGGCGCCATTGGTCAGCTCCTGTCACATGATAGGAGCACAAGATGGCGCCGATGGCCATGTGACAGGGGCTGACCAATAGCGCCGAAAGCCCCTGTGACATGGTAGTTCGGGCTATTCGGCACCATTTTGAGGCGCACGGCTTGCAGCACAGCACACCGGGCACGGAGGGCACGGAGGGAAAATGGACCCCGGGACCCCGCTGGACCACCAGGGATCTTTGTAAGTCTTGGGGAGGGATCGGGATGGGGGGGGGTTGTTATATATGTACGAAAATGCTTAAAAATGTTTTTAAATGCTTGGGGTGGGTTTTTTTCCGCTTCGTTACCGATTCGTTTTTCAGTCCGGTTTCGGGTTTCTCGTTTCGTTTTCGGGCAAACGAACCGAAAACGAAACGAGAAGACCCGAATTATACCACGAAGTCTTGGGGAGGGATCGGGGGGTGGTGTATTATAGTGAATTTAAATGTTTGGGGTGGGTTTTAATAAAAAAAAAATTTGTGCCCCCTCTCCCCAGGCAAACCCGAAAACGAATTTTCCCCCGAATTGCGGGGAAAATTTCGTTTCCGGTTTCGGGGGCTCCGAAATAACGGCGTTTATGTCGTGTTTCGGATACTCCGAAACAGAAACGAATTAGGAAATTTCGTTAAATTTCCTAAATAGGGTGAAAAACGAACCACATCTCTAACATTTAACGGGCTCCTTCCATAATGAACATCTGTGTCCTTCTGACCATATGCACCTATACATGGGATGCCTAGTGTCACAACGGCCTGTAAAGTCACTGATGGCAGAGCCACTGCACACCTCAGAGGGCTCATCTAGCAGGCATGCAGTAACAGGTTTTCCTGAAGAGCATGTCAAGGATAGTGTCATTCCCACAATGCTCACAGATGTTTGCAAGCCAACATACCTGTGAGAGTTTGGGTGCAACCATATACACATGCCTTGGCCTCCAGCTACCTAGGCTAAATGTAAACTATCATGTCCAGACAGTCAAGGCCTTGTCAGTTGGGATGTCAGATTGGTAATGTTGACTTCTCAGGGAGCATAGACAAGGATGCTGTTCTGACTGTGTGGAGGCAGGACAGGGAATCAGATGGTGGCATGCCTTTAACTGTATTATAAAGTCATGTCCCCACTGTCAAGTTTAGAAAGACTGTACTATCTCCCAACTGTCTCCTAACCAAAGCTTCCCCTAATTGAACCCATCGGAAAAGTGTGCTTGAAGCTTTTTGCCTTGCATGAGAGGTCTCAGATAGCTTTAGCCCACTAAGGAGATGTGATGGTGCTGCTTGGCCCTTGGGCCATACAGCTGAGGGCTAGTCATCTTGTGCTGCTGTATATATGTACCTGTAATTAATGCAGACTTGTGTGTTACACTAACTATTACACTCCGTATGCTTTCTGAGGGCAGCCTTAAAGCACATAGGTGTACGATTCCTGAGGTAAGCTGCATGCAGAAAGGACAGAAGCCAGGGTGATGAAGGTGCAATCAGGTGGTTTAGGGTTAGAGAGTCTGACAGCCCTGACTTGTGGCCCCTTCAGAGGAGTAGTTGTCCTGTAGGCTGTGTCTCATGTTGGTCTCTTGCAAGACACTCATTTAGTGCCACCTGAGGCCTTGAGGGGCCCATGTCAGTAACTGAGCCAAACTACGTTCCATATAGGCCTCGGACAGCTTTGTGTCTGGCGTGCCGGTGTAGATAAAGGTGTATGCTGAGTAATGACTCCGACTACATCATTAGCAGTTAGGGACCAGGCTGCCACTGATATCACAGATGCTTGATTACATTTCCCATGTGTAGGTGCATGAAGTTGTGCTGGTAGTCTGTTCACAACAGATAAGTGTGTATGTGTGTGTGGGGGGGTAAGTGTCCTGTGGTGTTAGCCTCTGGCAATATCTATGTGTGGGAGGGTGATGTAGGCCTAGTAATTTCCTCCCTTACCTGTGCAATGCATACCCCACAGCAGGCAGTGTATGTGGGCATTCATTTTGGACACACTGTCCTTGCCCAGCACTGATCTAGTGCTTCCACTCATGATCTGATAGTATGGGCCGTTGTCAGAATGGCCTCTGACCTTCCCCCTGGGCCTATCATTGGTAAGACCTTGTGTGGAGAGGTGGGAGGGGCGTGACAATTGGCTGTACTGCACACCTCTTCTGCCAGGTAGCGGGGATGGTGGTAATAGTCCAGTTACATGGGGGTGTGCAGAGTTCTCAGACGTTCTGCTGATAGGGAGGCCTATCATGTTTGGGAGGCTTTGGTTAAGAAGCTGTTTCCTGAATGTAGAGTGCAAGGATAGTTGGAATGCAGAATTACAATGGCCCCTCATGCAAACAATGCTAGGTTTATCCGGAGAACTGGGTTGGTGGAGGGGCACAATGGCTGCATATTGCTGAGACCTGTGGGGGTTGGCAGGTGCATGAGGGTCTCCTTTTCAGGAAAGTTAGCCTCCTCTCTGTAGATCATAATATATACAGTTGATCTAGAGGGTGCCACAGCAAGCCACATCATTTGACACATACTCACCATCTGTATACGCTGCCAGGGTGAGCCTACCTGGAATCTGGCATATGTAGCTCAATATGTTTACTGTGCAGACATAGAAGTGGTGGCATCTCTCTGCTGTCTAATGTAGGGGCCAGGTTACCCGTTAAACCTTTGGTGTTTAACTTGGCAAATAAGCCACTTTGGCATTATGCACCGCTGCTTTGTTCTAGGCTGCTAGAACATGGTGTCATGTGATGTAAGACAACTGAGGAGTGAGGGAGTTGTGTTGTTTACAGAATGGCCACAGGTCAAGAGCAGACAGACTAGAGGGCTGTAGCTGCTGCTGATTAGGACCAGGCAGACTGACAGAGATTGGTGGCCACCCCTGTACTGGCCTGTCTTGTGGATCGGTCTAATCCCTGTTATCTGATGAAATTTGCTAATGGTACATGTGGGTCTGTAACTACTGTTACGTGTGCCACCCACGGCAGGCCCGTTTCCGGGCTCACTCACCCCTGACTGCCAGCCTCTGCCCATGGTTTGAACTCCCTCGCAGCTGTCGACAGCCGCTTTCTCTCCCGAGCTTCCTCAGTCGTCCTCATTTCCTCGGCTGGCCTCCCCGCGGATCACGCGGGGAGACACCACCATCTGGCACCACGCCACCCCCTAGGTATATAAGGCCGGTGTTGTGGGTCCCGGCCGCGCTTACCCGCGGTCAGACCCCCCTACCTCCTCCACGTTGCCGGCACAGGGTCTCCATCGTGGCGGGCAGCAGCGCATGGGCCGTGGTGCTACTGCATCTGGACGTCGGGGAACAGCGTCGGGAGAGACGCGGCGAGTTCCGCCTCTTAAAGGTGCCGCGACACCGAAACCAGGCCGGCCCCGGAAGATGACATCATCAGCCAGGGAGATTTAAACTCCCTCTGAGGTATGGAAGATGCCTTTGCAACAGGTTCCAGTGCTTGTCTGCTGTTCTTCTGGCTCTCCTGTTTTCTGGCTTTATTCGGATTGGCTTTGGACCTTGCTACTCACCGCATGCCTTGGACCTTTGCCTGGATTTGGATTTCGTTGCACTCTGCCTGCCTCAACCCTTGCCTGGAACTCGGACTGTGCTTGTTGCCGCCTGCCTCGACCCTTGCCTAGAACTCGGACTGTGTTTGTTGCCGCCTGCCTCAACCCTTGCTTGGAACTCGGACTGTGTCGCTCGCCACCTTCCTGGAAACTCCTTGCCGGATTGTGCTGCAGAACCTTCCACCTTCCGGAGACGAGCACACCTGGACGCTACAGGTGGGTGTCATCCCTCGTCCCGGTCCAAGGATCCACTATTATAACAGATTGAAAAGGCCATGGATCCGGTGGATTTGACTGGTCTCCAGGCTATCCCAGGCCTAGCCCAACAGCTTATGCAGCAACGACAACAACAGCAACAACAACAGCAGAGTCTGGAGGCGTTAACTGCCACCGTGGAACACCTGGTGGCAGTTCATGGAGCCGAGGCGGCTGCTCCTGCACCAACAATTCCAAGTACCTCTTCTTCGGTTTCCCACATGCCTACACCTCCTCGCTTTTCTGGAGAAGCAAAACAGTGTCGAGGTTTCCTGAACCAATGTTTCATCAGATTTTCCTTGCAAGGGCAACAATTTCCTGCTGACCAGATGAAGACATCTTTCATCATTTCTTTGCTGGATGGGAAAGCCATGGCCTGGGTCTCTCCCATCTGGGAACGGGGGGATCCCATTCTGAGCGATCTATCCAGATTCGTCCAGACCTTCTGTCAGGTGTTTGATGAGCCGGGACGGCTATCTACGGCTTCTTCTGAACTCCTCAACCTGCGACAAGGTTCCCGTACTCTGGCTGACTTTGCAGTCGACTTTCGTACCCTAGCCTCCGAACTAGGATGGCGTCCGGACTATCTACAGGGCATATTCCTAGAAGGGTTGTCACCCCGCATCAAGGACAAACTCACAGGCCGGGAGATTCCGGAGGATCTGGACGCTCTCATCGACTTGGCAGCCGTATCGACTGACAATTGCAACAGTGCGCAAAGGAAGCAAGACCACCCCGGTGAATGGTTTCCCTGGCTCCTACCTTCTCTCGACCTTTGGTTACTCATACCACTACCGAGGCACCAACAGAAAACAGGGAGGAACCCATGCAGTTAGGAAGAAGTCGGTTGACTGCTGAGGAGAAGCAACACCGGAGAAGGATGGGACTTTGCTTATATTGCGGGAACAAGGGACACCTCTTGGCCCAATGCCTGGAGCGCCCGGGAAACTATCGAACCTAGGTGTTTTCGAGGAGCAGACCCTAGGGAGTAACCTGGCTCCTCACTTTATCGTTCCAGTTACGCAGCAGTGTGGTCAAGGATCCCTCACCATTCAGGCTCTGGTTGATTCTGGGGCTGGAGGGAACTTTATCTTGGCTGAATTGGTCCATCAGCTACAACTCCCGATACTTCCTCGCAAGACGTCATTATTCATCTCTTCTATCCAAGGGGAGAATCTTCCCGGTCGTGTCACATCCTGCACGGCTCCCATAACTGTCCAGACCAGGATCCTCCACCATGAAGAGATATCCTTTTTTATTTTGGAGAAATCTGTTCACCCAGTGGTACTGGGTCTTCCCTGGTTACAAAGACATTCTCCTACTATTGACTGGAAGACTCTCCAAATTATTGCCTGGGTTTCAGACTGCTTTGGGACTTGTCTCCAACGGAAACCTCAACCAGTGATGCCGGTAACTACCACTAAGTTTCCAGTACCTCCACAATACGCTGAGTTCATGGACGTCTTCTCTAAATAGAAAGCTGAAATCCTTCCAATCCACCGAAAGTTCGACTGCGCCATTAACTTACTTCCTAATACCAGCCTGCCCAGGGGGTGGGTTTACCCCCTCTCCGGTCCAGAATCACAGGCTATGTCCCAGTATATAAAGGAAAACTTTGAACGGGGGTTCATCTGCCCCTCTACATCTCCAGCAGGGGCAGGATTTTTCTTCGTTCCGAAAAAAGACGGGTCTTTAAAACCTTGCAGCGACTACAGAGGTCTCAAAGCAATCACTCGCAAGGATCAATACCCCCTTCCATTAATACCCGAACTACTCGATCAATTGCACGGAGCCAGAATCTTCTCCAAACTTGATTTACGTGGTGCCTATAACCTGGTCCAAATTAAGCCCGGAGATGAGTGGAAGACCGCGTTCAATACCCGTGATGGCCACTATGAATACCTTGTTATGCCATTCGGCCTATGTAATGCGCCTGCGGTATTCTAGAACTTAATGAATGAGGTATTCCGGGACATGTTGTATAAACAAGTGATCATTTATCTGGATGATATATTTATCTATTCAAAAGACCTGGCTACTTATCGCAAGGACGTCAGACATGTGCTACAACGACTAAGAGAGAACCAGTTATTCGTTAAACTAGAAAAATGTCTTTTCGAGAGACAATCCATACCCTTTTTGGGATTCATTGTTTCTACCACGGGGTTCCAAATGGACCCAGATAAGGTGGCTAGTATTCGGGATTGGCCACAACCAGTGGGACTTCGAGCGATACAGCGATTTCTTGGCTTTGCCAATTTTTACCGGAACTTTATTCCACACTACTCTCATAATGTAGCCCCGATTACTGCCCTAACCAAGAAGGGAGCTGACCCCAGGAAGTGGCCTTGTGAAGCCGTACAAGCATTTGAAAGACTCAAGACTGCCTTCCTACAAAAACCTTGCCTTCATCTCCCGGATCCCACTCGGCCATTTATAGTGGAGGTAGACGCCTCCGAAGTAGCGGTTGGAGCAGTCCTCAGCCAACACTCGGATCGAGGCATCTTATTCCCCTGCTCTTACTTCTCCCAAACATTTTCTCCCACTGAGAAGAATTATGGAATAGGCGATAAGGAGTTGTTGGCCATCAAGATGGCCTTCGAAGAGTGGAGACAATGGTTAGAAGGGGCACAACACATTATATACCGACCATAAGAATTTAGAATATCTCAATAGAGCTCAATGCCTTAACTCCCGCCAAGCCCGCTGGTCATTATTCTTTAGTCATTTTGACTTTGTGCTACGATATCGTCCAACTACTAAGAATATTCGAGCAGATGCGCTTTCCAGATCATATGAGATAGAGGACACACAAGAAACTCTCAACTATATTATAGACCCAGCCAAGTTGATTCTTGCCACCACCGAGACTGCACCACCAGGGAAGACGGTGGTACCCCTTCGACTTCACCCCAAAGTACTTTCCTGGGCACATGATTCCCTCACCGCAGGTCATCCCGGGAGAGTACGTACACTAGAACTGTTATCTCTCTATTACTGGTAGCCTCATATGAAGGGGGATGTGTGGGCCTACGTCGCCTCTTGCCCAAAGTGTGCCCATCAAAAACCTTTACCCGGTCGACCCTGGGGCCTCCTCCAGCCCCTTCCGCCTCCTCAAGAACCCTGGACCCATATATCCACGGACTTTGTAGTAGATCTTCCTCTGTCATGCGGGAATCAGGTAATATGGGTTGTAGTCGACCGATTCTCTAAGATGGTACACTTTGTACCTCTGCCCAAGTTACCATCTGCCCCTGAATTGGCTAACCTGTTCTCTCTACATATTTTCCGTCTCCATGGGCTTCTTCTTCACATAACCTCTGATAGAGGATACTGGAGCTCGCTATGCAGGAAATTTGGCATACAATTGGATTTTACCACAGCGTTTCACCCTCAAGTGAATGGACAGGCAGAACGTGTCAATAGAGGGTTGAAGATGTTTTTACGCCTCTTCGTGAACCATCGCCAAGATGATTGGGCCACTCTCCTGCCCTGGGCCGAATTCTCACATAATTCCCATGTACACTCGGCCACTGGACAGTCTCCGTTTCAAATCGTTTTTGGCAAACAACCACGGCCTCCCCTACCCCTGCCTCTTACAGTCGCCTCTCCAGTGGCCCAACTTTCGGCACAATGGCTCCATGAACTCTGGGAGGTCACTAATGCTCGTCTTCTCCATGCGGCCGAGACTGCAAAATGGATGTCCGACAAGCATCGTCGACCTGCTCCGCAGTTCAATGCGGGAGACCGGGTTTGGCTCTGCACCTGTCATTTGCACCTCCAGGTCCCTTCCATGCGTCTCGCTCCCAGATACATTGGACCATTTTTCATCAGTAAACGTCTGGGGCCTGTAACTTATTGGTTGCGACTTCCCACCAGTCTTCGCATTCATAATTCCTTCCACGTCTCCTTGCTAAAGCCTTTGATCTCCTCTTCGTTCCATGATACTCCACTCCAGTCTCCTGCCGTCGAGTCCGATGAGGATCCCATCTATCAAGAACTGGAGATTCTGGACATTCACCGTAACCAAAGGCGGTGGGAGTATCTGATTGCTTGGGAGGGGTTTGGTCCAGAGGAGAACTCCTGGGAACCATCGGCGAATATCTTGGATAAATCTTTACTTCACCATTTTCATCTTATGCATCCTAACAAGCCGGGTCCTTCCAAGAGGGGGTGTAAGAGGGGGGGTACTGTTATGGGTCCTGGCTGCATTTACCCGCAGTCAGACGCCCCTATCTCCTCCACGTTGCCGGCACAGGGTCTCCATCGTGGCGGGCAGCAGTGCACGGGCCGCGGCGCTACTGCTTCTGGACGTTGGGGAACAGCGTCGGGAGAGACGCAGCGAGTTACGCCTCTTAAAGGAGCCGCGACGCCGAAACCAGGCCAGCCCCGGAAGATGACATCATCAGCCAGGGAGATTTAAACTCCCTCTGAGGTATGGAAGACATCTTTGCAACAGGTTCCAGTGCTTGTCTGCTGTTCTTCTGGCTCTCCTGTTTTCTGGCTTGATTCGGATTGGATTTGGACCTTGCTACTCACCGCCTGCCTTGGACCTTTGCCTGGATTTGGATTTCGTTGCTCGCTGCCTGCCTTGACCCTTGCCTGGAACTCGGACTGTGTTTTTTGCCGCCTGCCTCGACCCTTGCCTGGAACTCGGACTGTGTTTGTTGCCGCCTGCCTCGACCCTTGCCTGAAACTCGGACTGTGTTTGTTGCCACCTGCCTCGACCCTTGCCTGTAACTCGGACTGTGTTTGTTGCCACCTGCCTCGACCCTTGCCTGGAACTCGGACTGTGTTTGTTGCCGCCTGCCTCGACCCTTGCTTGAAACTCGGACTGTGTCGCTCGCCACCTTCCTGGGGACTCCTTGCCGGATTGTGCTACAGAACCTTCCACCTTCCAGAGACGAGCACACCTGGGCGCTACAGGTGGGTGTCATCCCTCGTCCCGGTCCAAGGATCCACTATTATATAGGGATGTGCAGAGCAAAATTTTATGTTCATATTTTTTATGTCCGAAAGGGGGTCCCACTTGCGGCCAATATGGACATAAAAAAAATCCAATGAGTTGGGTATATGTACATATGTGCAAAAAAAAAAATTAAACCCCCTCACCCTCCTTAATCCCCCCCCCCAGACTTACCACAACTCCCTGGTGATCGAGCGAGGAGTGAGGACGTCATTTCTGCAATCCTTGGCGAGAAGCATGTGACGTTGGTGGCACGTCGAGTGACGCGGCGTCACGTGATTCCCGGCTCGTTCGCGCCGGACGGCTCGTTCGGCCCAAAAAGAAGTTTTGGCCAGCTTGGGGGGGCCTCCTGACCCCCCCAAGCTGGCCAAAAGTTCTTTTTGGGCCGAACGAGCCGTCCGGCGCGAACTTGCCGGGAATCACGTGACATCGGCGTCACGTGATTCCCGGCTTGTTCGCGCCGAACGAGCCGTCCGGCGCGAACTTGCCGGGAATCACGTGACGTCGCGTCTGAGTGACGCGGCGCCACGTGATTCCCGGCTCGTTCGCGCCGGACGGCTCGTTCGGCCCAAAAAGAACTTTTGGCCAGCTTGGGGGGGTCAGGAGGCCCCCCCAAGCTGGCCAAAAGTTCTTTTGGGCCGAACGAGCCGTCCGGCGCGAACGAGCCGGGAATCACGTGACGCCGGCGTCACTCGACGTGCCGCCGACGTCACATGCTTCTCGCCAAGGATTGCAGAAATGGCGTCCTCACTCCTCGCTCCATCACCAGGGAGTTGTGGTAAGTCGGGGGGGGGGATTAAGGAGGGTGAGGGGGTTTATATTTTTATTTTGGCTCAACAATCGCGATTTCCCACATATCCAACATATCTATGTTGGATATGTGGGAAATCCGATCGTTTATGTCGAATCAATTTTTTAAGTAAAAAAAAAATATGAGTTGTGTTTTACTAATGCGGTCAATCCGAATGCACACCCCTACTATTATAACAGCTAGGGATGTGCATCCGTTTTCCACGTATTTGGAATCCGCAACTTATTTTTTCCTATCTGTTAAATACGTGGGGAGGCGAAACGCATCGCGACCCCCCACGTATTTAACAGATATCTGTTTTATTCGGCCTCCTAAATAAACATTTAAACCCCCCACCCTCCTGACCCCCCCAAGTCTTACCAAAACTCCCTGGTAGTCCAGCGGAGAATCCAGAAGCCATCGCTGCACTCGTTTGCTGGTTTCATCATGGCACCAATAGCCTGTGTCACAGGGGCTACCAGTGCCATTGGTCAGCCCCTGTCACATGGTCACCGGCGCCATCTTGTGCTCCTACCATGTGACATGTGAAATGGCTGACCAATGGCACCGGTAGCCCCTGTGACTTAGTATGGGCAAAGGCTATCGGCGCCATTTTGAGTCCTGGCATTGGATGGCAGGTCGCTCTGGGACCCCCGTTGGACCCACAGGGACTTTTGGCCAGCTTGGGGGGCCTCCTGACCCCCACAAGACTTGCAAAAAGTCCAGCAGGGTTCCGGGAGCGACCTCCTTCACGCCGGCCGTCCAATGCCAATACTCAAAATGGCACCACCAAGGAGTTTTGGTAAGTCTTGGGGGGGGTCAGGAAGGTGGGGGGTTGTAGTTAATTTTAATTTTAGCTGGGACACTAATTTAACTCGCCGTAGTAACGTATTTACAGATCGACAACCTATGGAATTCTCCATACTTCTGCATGAAACGGAATTGACCCCCCACAAATACGTATCACGAATGCAACGAAAACTTTTTGGCTGCACATCCCTAATAACAGCCAGGCCCAGTCAGTGTTTCCTTGCCTTGGCAACAGGTCTCCACATTTTTCATGTGCTTGTTGCTAGTACCTGATCCTGTCTCTGTTCCTGGTTCCTGATCCTTTCTCCATTCTTGGTTCCTGTTCCGGTCCTTGTTCCTGGTTCCTACACTTGTCCCCAATCCTTGCTTCCACATCTCGTATTGACTTCTGGCTTGACCCATGCTTTGCCTGACCACGTCTCGTATTGACTTCTGGCATGACTCCTGCTTCGCCTGACCATTCTCGGACTGTCTCCTAGTTTGACCTTTGCTCGTCTGACCACCGGTTCTTGTCCACCGCCTGTCCAGACTACAGCTTGCTCTCTGATGTTTCCTCTGGTTCTACCCTGGACTTGGTTTTACAGGCTTCGGCCTTCTTTTACTTGGGCACCACCTGTCCTCTCCTGTACTCTATTGGTGCCCGGGCCTCGTCTGGACTCGTCCTTGTCTGCCTGCTAAACTGCTGGCCCCTGGCTGAACCTACCATCATACTCAAGGAGTCCTCGGAAGGAGGCCCACCTAAGACCAGCTGGCTCCAGCACCCAAGGGCTCAACCTGCGGGGAATGAGGGCTGGTATTGGTGAAGCTCCTGCTGACCTCTGTTGTTCAGCCAGCTCTGCCTTCCGATGGTGGGGACCCATAGGGCTTGCCCTGCGGATAGCATCAACCCCACCTCGGGCCAAAGGTCCACCTCTGGCGTAACACTACTTCTGTCTCTGCTCAGGCTGTTATTAGAGATGTGAGAATGGACAGGGATAGAATCCTTGCATTGGTCACGAATGACTTCTGTCTCTCCTCAGGCTGTTATCAGAGGAGTGAGAATGGACAGGAGGATAGAATACTTTCACATTTCAGTAATGATGTCCATCTCGCCTCAAGGTGTTGTTAGAGGAATGAGAATGGACTGGGGGTAGAAATCTTACATGTATCAGTAATAACTTCTGTCTCTCCTCAGGCTGTTATTAAAGGTGTGAGAATTGAAAGGGGGTAGAATCCATATATGTAGCAGTAATGAATTCTGTTTCTCTTCAGGCTATTATTAGAAATGTGAGAATGGACAAAGGCTAAAATCCTTATGTGTACCAGAATTACTTCTGTCTCTTCTCAGGCTGTTAATAGAGATGTGGGAATGGACAGTGGATATAATATTTACAGGTGTCAGTAATGACTTCTGTCTGTCCTCAAGCTTTTATTAGAGGAGCGAGAATTGGCTGGGAGGTAGAATCCTTACTGTTGCATCGGAGGTGGACACTTGGGCTGAGGTGGGGTTGATGCCCACTCCACCATCAGCAGGTGGAGTGGGCTGAAGATAGAGGCTTTACCTATACCAGCCCTCGTTCCCCTCGGGTTGAGCCTTTGGGTGCCGGGGCCGGCAGGACTTAAATGGGCCTCAAGGTTAGAGAATAGCGAGAAGTGGTTCAGCCCAGAGACAGCAGCCGGTAGATGGCGTAGTCCTACCCTGGACTGGATTCGGTACAGGAACTCAGGCGCCAAAGGAACAACAAGTAACTGGAGGCACTGTGACGGGGTCACTATACAGCCCGGGGGGTAGACCAAAACCTCAGGAACAAAAACTCCCCGGAACTAAAAACCCCAGGGAAGGGGGAAGAAAAACCCAGCGACAGTGAGAGTTACGCTGGTTCCTTCCCCTGTAACCATAGAGAAAGAAACAGACACAGGTGTGGGAGAAAAGGGTGGAGATCCAGAAGCCAATCCATAGCTGCAGGGGGACAGCATACCAGAGGGTGAGGCCCTAGGAACCAATCCCTTGCTACTGGAGGAGGAGTCTACAGGATATAAAAAGGACTCCCTAACAGAGCTGTCTCAGTCTCCTGCCGGGGAAGGACCTTGCTATCAGTTTGCTCTGGAAGACTTTGACTCTGGATGTCCCCGCTACCGTGTGAAGAAGGATGGCAACAGTGACCACAAAGAAGGTGAGCTCGGGGATATAAGAGCTTCTGTTTGTTTGGATTTTCCTACTTTAAGGACACCTTACCAGGAAAACTGCCAAGTGGGTGCTTGTTCCCCTGGAGAAAGGGTTGATATCCCAGATGTACAGCGGGAGGTGGCAGTTAGGCCCATTGGGGCCAGACTTTGACTTTGGAGAACTGATTGAGAGAAGTTTGTTTTGTGCTGGATGTCAAAGAGGACTGGAAAGACTAAGCAAGAGGCTTAAATTTCACTTTTGAAGCCAGTGTCTGCTGGCTGGCTCAGTAGGGAGGGCACCTGCCTTCCAATCAAACCCTGCCGGGGGACCTGTGGGGAAAAACTATAAGTAATTGATATTTGAGTTTTTAAGTGACCAGAAAAAGCCCCTTCTCCAAGATTGTACCCTGGAGAGGGTGAGGTTTGGAGTCTATCGGCCAGAGGAGGTGTGACAGGTGCTCAAGCAAAGGAAGGCCTAAGCCTTGTAAGTCCACGGCCAGAGGATAGGCAAGAGGAGGCGTCACTGACAGGCTAGGGTCAGAGCCATTGGCACGTGGAAGTCGTGGCAAGCAGTGTAGAACTCTGGTCACCGAAAGGTCTCTAGCTAGTCAATCAAGGCAATGGTCAGGGCATGGAGATGGAAGACATAGACAAGAGTAGCTGAGGTCTGGGGTTGGAGATAGACTGAAGAGTAATCAGGCATAGCAGAGTCAAAACCCAGAGAGTTGGTCCAACATGGAGACAGGAATCAGAAACACGAGGTAGAGAGGATTCTCTATCAGCAACGAGTACTCGGAGTACAAGGAGACCTGTTGCAAAGGCAACGTTATGGAGCGAGGCCTGAGCTTTTATACGCTGAAGAGTCTGACATCAGCATCTGGGGCCACGGCCAGGTTCCCACCGCGAGCCCTTTAAAAGAACTAGTAATGTGCGTGCACCTAGGGAGGGGTGCGGCGCTGATGGCAGTGTCTCTCCACGGGCCATGCGGAGAAACCTGAAGAGCAAGGACATCTTGGCTGGCAACACTGGGGACCATGGCAGAGCCAGAGGTGACCTGAGGTCGGAGCTGGTGGCCCACTACCACCAGCAAAGAGGAATCAGGAGCTGGAGTCCGCATGAGAAGGTGAGAGGGCCGCACCGCGGGTCTGCCACGGGCGGCATGCGTAACACTTACATCTAACATTAATTACTTCTATCTGTCCTCAGGTTGTTATTAGAGGAGTGAGAATGGACAGGGGGTAGAGTTCTTATATGGGTCAGTAATGACTCCTGTCTCTCCTCAGGCTGTTATCAGAGGAGTGAGAATGGACAGGGGGTAGAGTTCTTATATGGGTCAGTAATGACTCCTGTCTCTCCTCAGGCGGTTATCAGAGGAGTGAGAATGAGCAGGGGTTAGAGTTCTTATATGGGTCAATAATGACTCCTGTCTCTCCTCAGGCTGTTATCAGAGGAGTGAGAATGGACAGGGGGTAGAGTTCTTATATGGGTCAGTAATGACTCCTGTCTCTCCTCAGGCTGTTATCAGAGGAGTGAGAATGGACAGGGGGTAGAGTTCTTATATGGGTCAGTAATGACTCCTGTCTCTCCTCAGGCGGTTATCAGAGGAGTGAGAATGAGCAGGGGTTAGAGTTCTTATATGGGTCAATAATGACTCCTGTCTCTCCTCAGGCTGTTATCAGAGGAGTGAGAATGGACAGGGGGTAGAGTTCTTATATGGGTCAGTAATGACTCCTGTCTCTCCTCAGGCTGTTATCAGAGGAGTGAGATTGGACAGGGAGTAGGATCCTTCCATGGGTTAGTAATGACTTCTGTGTCTCCTCAGTCTGTTATCAGAGGAGTGAGATTGGACAGGGAGTAGGATCCTTCCATGGGTTAGTAATGACTTCTGTGTCTCCTCAGTCTGTTATCAGAGGAGTGAGATTGGACAGGGAGTAGGATCCTTACATGGGTCAGTAATGACTTCTGTCTCTCTTCAGGTGGTTATTAAAGGTGTGAGAATGGACAGGGGGTAGAGTTCTTATATGGGTCAGTAATGACTCCTGTGTCTCTTCAGGCTATTATTAGAGGTGTGAGATTGGACAGGGGGGTAGAGTTCTTATACGGGTCAGTAATGACTCCTGTCTCTCCTCAGGTTGTTATCATGGTAGAGGTGTGTGTGGAAGTACAATTCTTAGCAGGTATCAGGAATTATTTGTTTCTCATTTATAGACTGTAAGAACATAAGAACATAAGAAAATGCCATACTGGGTCAGACCAAGGGTCCATCAAGCCCAGCATCCTGTTTCCAACAGTGGCCAATCCAGGCCATAAGAACCTGGCAAGTACCCAAAAACTAAGTCTATTCCATGTAACCATTGCTAATGGCAGTGGCTATTCTCTAAGTGAACCTAATAGCAGGTAATGGACTTCTCCTCCAAGAACTTATCCAATCCTTTTTTAAACACAGCTATACTACCTGCACGAACCACATTCTCTGGCAACAAATTCCAGAGTTTAATTGTGCGTTGAGTAAAAAAGAACTTTCTCCGATTAGTTTTAAATGTGCCCCATGCTAACTTCATGGAGTGTCCCCTAGTCCTTCTACTATCTGAAAGAGTAAATAACCGATTCACATCTACCCGTTCTAGACCTCTCATGATTTTAAACACCTCTATCATATCCCCCCTCAGTCGTCTCTTCTCCAAGCTGAAAAGTCCTAATCTCTTTAGTCTTTCCTCATAGGGGAGTTGTTCCATTCCCCTTATCATTTTGGTAGCCCTTCTCTGTACCTTCTCCATCGCAATTATATCTTTTTGAGATGCGGCGACCAGAATTGTACACAGTATTCAAGGTGCGGTCTCACCATGGAGCGATACAGAGGCATTATGACATTTTCCGTTTTATTCATCATTCCTTTTCTAATAATTCCCAACATTCTGTTTGCTTTTTTGACTGCCGCAGCACACTGAACCGACGATTTCAATGTGTTATCCACTATGACACCTAGATCTCTTTCTTGGGTTGTAGCACCTAATATGGAACCCAACATCGTGTAATTATAGCATGGGTTATTTTTCCCTATATGCATCAGCTTGCACTTTTCCACATTAAATTTCATCTGCCATTTGGATGCCCAATTTTCCAGTCTCACAAGGTCTTCCTGCAATTTATCACAATCTGCTTGTGATTTAACTACTCTGCACAATTTTGTGTCATCTGCAAATTTGATTATCTCACTCGTCGTATTTCTTTCCAGATCATTTATAAATATATTGAACAGTAAGGGTCCCAATACAGATCCCTGAGGCACTCCACTGTCCACTCCCTTCCACTGAGAAAATTGCCCATTTAATCCTACTCTCTGTTTCCTGTCTTTTAGCCAGTTTGCAATCCACGAAAGGACATCGCCACCTATCCCATGACTTTTTACTTTTCCTAGAAGCCTCTCATGAGGAACTTTGTCAAACGCCTTCTGAAAATCCAAGTATACTATATCTACCGGTTCACCTTTATCCACATGTTTATTAACTCCTTCAAAAAAGTGAAGCAGATTTGTGAGGCAAGACTTGCCCTGGGTAAAGCCATGCTGACTTTGTTCCATTAAACCATGTCTTTCTATATGTTCTGTGATTTTGATGTTTAGAACACTTTCCACTATTTTTCCTGGCACTGAAGTCAGGCTAACCGGTCTGTAGTTTCCCGGATCGCCCCTGGAGCCCTTTTTAAATATTGGGGTTACATTTGCTATCCTCCAGTCTTCAGGTACAATGGATGATTTTAATGATAAGTTACAAATTTTTACTAATAGGTCTGAAATTTCATTTTTTAGTTCCTTCAGAACTCTGGGGTGTATACCATCCGGTCCAGGTGATTTACTACTCTTCAGTTTGTCAATCAGGCCTACCACATCTTCTAGGTTCACCGTGATTTGATTCAGTCCATCTGAATCATTACCCATGAAAACCTTCTCCATTACGGGTACCTCCCCAACATCCTCTTCAGTAAACACCGAAGCAAAGAAATCATTTAATCTTTCCGCGATGGCCTTATCTTCTCTAAGTGCCCCTTTAACCCCTCGATCATCTAAAGGTCCAACTGACTCCCTCACAGGCTTTCTGCTTCGGATATATTTAAAAAAGTTTTTACTGTGAGTTTTTGCCTCTACAGCCAACTTCTTTTCAAATTCTCTCTTAGCCTGTCTTATCAATGTCTTACATTTAACTTGCCAATGTTTATGCTTTATCCTATTTTCTTCTGTTGGATCCTTCTTCCAATTTTTGAATGAAGATCTTTTGGCTAAAATAGCTTCTTTCACCTCCCCTTTTAACCATGCCGGTAATCGTTTTGCCTTCTTTCCACCTTTCTTAATGTGTGGAATACATCTGGACTGTGCTTCTAGAATGGTATTTTTTAACAATGACCACGCCTCTTGGACATTTTTTACTTTTGTAGCTGCTCCTTTCAGTTTTTTTCTAACAATTTTTCTCATTTTATCAAAGTTTCCCTTTTGAAAGTTTAGCACGAGAGCTTTGGATTTGCACACTGTTCCTTTTCCAGTCATTAAATCAAATCTGTCATGGTGAGTTGGGAGTTCTGAGAAGTGATGGGCTTAGAATGAGGTTAAGGAAAGCAAGAAAATAAGTTAGTGAAATCCCTCTAATAGGGGAAGAGTATCTGATGCTTACTTTTCAGCCAAGATCAGTCTACCATTGAGGAGAAGGTGTAGTGGATGTGGTTCAGAGGCAAAGGCTGTGTTTACCCCTCTGATTGATCCCCGCTTGAGGTAACTTGTGAACTCACAGCTTGGGATTAAGGAGGGTTTCTCACAAAAGTATCTTCAGACCAGGGCTGGTACTTCCATGAGCCATGGCAAAATACTGCCAGCATGATATCCGAGGCTGTAAATGAGTAAATACCACCAAAGAAGGGAGCACTGTGGGGGTCACGGGGGATTCAGCAAAGGTTTGCTTGCTTCGGACAAACTTATTTACCCAAAAATAAGGAGAGCAGCAGGCAGAGCTAAAAATCTTAAAACCACTTATTTCATGGGGTACAGAAGCCTCTTACAGCATGAGGAGCTGGCTTGGCAATGCTCATTTCCATAGGCAAGAAGCTCCACAATGATGTGCATTCTTCCTGAGTCAGAACGAAATTCAGCAATCATCACCCACAGAATTCCTCTCAATAATGAGATTCCCAAAGGAAAGGGGTGGCTGTCACCAGATGATTCTCAAGAGTTGAGCAACATTCTCCTGCCTAGCATGACTAAGACCCACTGTACTGCAAAGACCGCATGCCCTCCCGGGGAAACCTCTCCACTCAACTCTTTGCAGCACGAATCTCCCAGGGAACAGTAACGCTTCCAACTCTCCCAGGGAACAGTAACAGTCCCCACTCTCTCAAGGAACAGTAACACTCCCAACTCTCCCAGGGAACAGTAACATCCCCAATCTCCTCTCTGCAGCAGAACTCTCCCAGGGAACAGTAACGCTCCCAACTCTCCAAGGGAACAGTAACGCTCCCAACTCTCCCGGGGAACAGTAAAGCTCTCCACTCTCCTCTCTGCAGCAGAACTCTCCCAGGGAACAGTAACGCTCCCCTCTCTCCTCTCTGCAGCAGGAATCTCCCAGGGATCAGTAATGCTCCCAACTCTCCAAGGGCTCAGTAACGCTCCCCTCTCGCCTCTCTGCAGCAGGAATCTCCCAGAGAACAGTAATGCTCCCAACTCTCCCAGGGAACAGTAAAGCTCTCCACTCTCTTCTCTGCAGCAGAACTCTCCCAGGGAACAGTAACGCTCCCAACTCTCCAAGGGAACAGTAACACTCCCAACTCTCCAAGGGAACAGTAACGCTCCCAACTCTCCCGGGGAACAGTAAAGCTCTCCACTTTCCTCTCTGCAGCAGAACTCTCCCAGGGAACAGTAACGCTCCCAACTCTCCCAGGGAACAGTAACGCTCCCAACTCTCCCAGGGAACAGTAAAACTCTCCACTCTCCTCTCTGCAGCAGAACTCTCCCAGGGAACAGTAAGGCTCCCCTCTCTCCTCTCTGCAGCAGAACTCTCCCAGGGAACAGTAATGCTCCCAACTCTCCCAGGGCTCAGTAACGCTCCCCTCTCTCCTCTCTGCAGCAGGAATCTCCCAGAGAACAGTAATGCTCCCAACTCTCCCAGGGAACAGTAAAGCTCTCCACTCTCTTCTCTGCAGCAGGAATCTCCCAGGGAACAGTAATGCTCCCAACTCTCCCAGGGAACAGTAAAGCTCCCCTCTCTCCTCTCTGCAGCAGAACTCTCCCAGGGAACAGTAACGCTCCCAACTCTCCCAGGGAACAGTAAAGCTCTCCACTCTCCTCTCTGCAGCAGAACTCTCCCAGGGAACAGTAATGCTCCCAACTCTCCCAGGGCTCAGTAACGCTCCCCTCTCTCCTCTCTGCAGCAGGAATCTCCCAGAGAACAGTAATGCTCCCAACTCTCCCAGGGAACAGTAAAGCTTTCCACTCTCCTCTCGGCAGCAGGAATCTCCCAGGGCACAGTAACGCTCCCAACTCTCCCAGGGAACAGTAATGCTCCCAACTCTCCCAGGGAAAAGTAAAGCTCTCCACTCTCTTCTCTGCAGCAGAACTCTCCTAGGGAACAGTAACGCTCCCAACTCTCCCATGGAGCAGAATCGCTACCAACTCTCCCAGGGAACAGTAACGCACCCCTCTCTCCTCTCTGCAGCACAACTCTCCCAGGGAACAGTAACGCTCCCCTCTCTCCTTTCTGCAGCAGAACTTTCCCAGGGAACAGTAAAGCTCCCAACGCTCCCAGGGAACAGTAACGCTCCCAACTCTCCCAAGTGACAGTAACGCTCCCAACTCTCCCAGAGAACAGTAACGACCCCACTCTCCTCTCTGCAGCAGAACTCTCCCAGGGAACAGTAACACTCCCACTCTCCCAAGAAACAGTAACATCCCCACTCTCCTCTCTGCAGCAGGAATCTCCCAGGGAACAGTAATGCTCCCCTCTCTCCTCTCTGCAGCAGGAATCTCCAAGGGAACAGGAACGCTCCCCACTCTCCTCTCTGCAGCAGAACTCTCCCAGGGAACAGTAACGCTCCCAACTCTCCCAGGGAACAGTAAAACTCTCCACTCTCCTCTCTGCAGCAGAACTCTCCCAGGGAACAGTAAGGCTCCCCTCTCTCCTCTCTGCAGCAGAACTCTCCCAGGGAACAGTAATGCTCCCAACTCTCCCAGGGCTCAGTAACGCTCCCCTCTCTCCTCTCTGCAGCAGGAATCTCCCAGAGAACAGTATTGCTCCCAACTCTCCCAGGGAACAGTAAAGCTCTCCACTCTCTTCTCTGCAGCAGGAATCTCCCAGGGAACAGTAATGCTCCCTACTCTCCCAGGGAACAGTAATGCTCCCCTCTCTCCTCTCTGCAGCAGAACTCTCCCAGGGAACAGTAATGCTCCCAACTCTCCCAGGGAACAGTAATGCTCCCAACTCTCCCAGGGAACAGTAAGGCTCCCAACTCTCCCAGGGAACAGTAAAGCTTTCCACTCTCCTCTCAGCAGCAGGAATCTCCCAGGGAACAGTAACACTCCCCTCTCTCCTCTCTGCAGCAGGAATCTCCCAGGGAACAGTAATGCACCCAACTCTCCCAGGGAACAGTTATGCTCCCAACTCTCCCAGGGAAAAGTAAAGCTCTCCACTCTCTTCTCTGCAGCAGAACTCTCCTAGGGAACAGTAACGCTCCCAACTCTCCCATGGCGCAGAATCGCTACCAACTCTCCCAGGGAACAGTAACGCTCCCAATTCTCCCAAGGAAAAGTAATGCTCCCAACTCACCCAGGGAACAGTAACGCACCCCTCTCTCCTCTCTGCAGCACAACTCTCCCAGGGAACAGTAACGCTCCCCTCTCTCCTTTCTGCAGCAGAACTTTCCCAGGGAACAGTAAAGCTCCCAACTCTCCCAGGGAACAGTAACGCTCCCAACTCTCCCAAGGGACAGTAATGCTCCCAACTCTCCCAGAGAACAGTAACGACCCCACTCTCCTCTCTGCAGCAGAACTCTCCCAGGGAACAGTAACGCTCCCCAATCTCCCAAGAAACAGTAACATCCCCACTCTCCTCTCTGCAGCAGGAATCTCCCAGGGAACAGTAATGCTCTCCTCTCTCCTCTCTGCAGGTGGAATCTCCAAGGGAACAGTAACGCTCCCCACTCTCCTCTCTGCAGCAGAACTTCCCAGGGAACAGTAATGCTCCCAGCTCTCCTAGAGAACAGTAACGCGCTCAACTCTCCCAGGGAACACTAATGCTCTCAACTCTCCCAGGGACCAGTAACGCTCCCAACTCTCACAAGGAACAGTAATGTTCCTTGTGAGAGTTCCGCAAGTATCTGACTTCCACAAGTATCTTGCCTACGCCTTGTATATTCCTGTAAATAGTCCGTTGCAGTTTTATTTATTGCTTTAATTCCACCACCTCCTGCTCTTTGTATACTCCTCCTTGTCCGCCCTCCCTGTTCATTGTAATTTCTGCCTTTAAAGTTACATTGTAAACCGGTATGATGTATGCATACTAATACCGGTATATAAAAGTTTTTAAATAAATAAATAAATAATGCTCCCAACTCTCCTAGGGAACAGTAACATCCCCACTATCCTCTCTGAAGCAGGAATCTCCCAGGGAACAGTAATGTCCCCACTCTCCTATCTTCAGCAGAATGTTCCCAGATAACAGTAATGCTCCCAAATCTCCCAAGGAACAGTAACGCTCCCAACTTTCCTAGGGAACAGTAACATCCCCACTCTCCTCTCTGAAGCAGGAATCTCCCAGGGAACAGTAACGCTCCCCACTCTCCTCTTTGCAGCAGGAATCTCCCAGGGAACAGTAACGCTCCCCCTCTCCTCTCTGCAGCAGGAAACTCCCAGGGAACAGTAATGCTCCCCACTATCCTCTATGCAGCAGGAATCTCCCAGGGAACAGTAACGCTCCTCACTCTCCTCTCTGCAGCAGGAATCTCCCAGAGAACAGTAAAGCACCCCCCCTCTTCTCTGCAGCAGGAATCTCCCCGGGAACAGTAACGCTCCCCACTCTCCTCTCTGCAGCAGGAATCTCCCAGGGAACAGTAAAGCTCTCTACTCTCCCAGGGAACAGGAACGCTCCCAACTCTCCCAGGGAACAGTAACGTCCTCACTCTCCTCTCTGCAGCAGGAATCTCCCAGGGAACAGTAATGTCCCCACTCTCCTATCTTCAGCAGAATGTTCCCAGGGAACAGTAATGCTCCCAAATCTCCCAAGGAACAGTAACGCTCCCAACTTTCCTAGGGAACAGTAACATCCCCACTCTCCTCTCTGAAGCAGGAATCTCCCAGGGAACAGTAACGCTCCCCACTCTCCTCTCTGCAGCAGGAATCTCCCAGGGAACAGTAACGCTCCCCCTCTCCTCTCTGCAGCAGGAAACTCCCAGGGAACAGTAATGCTCCCCACTATCCTCTATGCAGCAGGAATCTCCCAGGGAACAGTAGCGCTCCTCACTCTCCTGTCTGCAGCAGGAATCTCCCAGAGAACAGTAAAGCACCCCCCCTCCTCTCTGCAGCAGGAATCTCCCAGGGAACAGTAAAGCTCTCTACTCTCCCAGGGAACAGGAACGCTCCCAACTCTCCCAGGGAACAGTAACGTCCTCACTCTCCTCTCTGCAGCAGGAATCTCCCAGGGAACAGTAACTCTCCCCTCTCTCCTCTCTGCAGCAGATCTCTCCCAGGGAACAGTAACGCTCCCTTCTCTCCTCTCTGCAGCAGAACTCTCCCAGGGAACAGTAACGCTCCCCACTCTCCTCTCTGCAGCAGGAATCTCCCAGGGAACAGTAAAGCTCTCTACTCTCCCAGGGAACAGTAACGCTCCCAACTCTCCCAGGGAACAGTAACGTCCCCACTCTCCTCTCTGCAGCAGAACTCTCCCAGAGAACAGTAACATTCCCCTTCTCCTCTCTGCAGCAGAACTCTCCCAGGGAACAGTAACACTCCCCTCTCTCCTCTATGCAGCAGGAATCTCCCAGGGAACAGTAAAGCTCCCCACTCTCCTCTCTGCAGCAGGAAACTCCCAGGGAACAGTAATGCTCCCCCCTCTCCTCTCTGCAGCAGGAAACTCCCAGGGAACAGTAATGCTCCCCCCCTCTCCTCTCTGCAGCAGGAATCTCCCAGGGAACAATAAAGCTCTCCCCCCTCTCCTCTCTGCAGCACGAATATCCCAGGGAACAGATCTGCTGCAGAGGGGGATGGGCTCCACCTTAACCAGGGTGGAACCAGACTGCTGGCGCTAACCTTTAAAAAGGAGATAGAGCAGCTTTTAGACTAGAACAAAGGGGAAAGCCGACAGTCGCTCAGCAGCGCATGGTTCGGAGAGAGGTATCTTTAAAGGATACTAATGATGCATTAGAATTAGGGCATCCTGACAGTGAGGTTCCAATTATAAGAAAAGTAGTCCAAGTGCCTGTAACTAAAAACTCACCTGAGCTAAAAAATTCTAACTTATCCCCATCAATTAAAAAGCAGAATGAAAATACAAACAAAAAACAAACTTTGAAATGTTTGTATGCTAATGCCAGAAGTCTAAGAAGTAAGATGGGAGAATTAGAATGTATAGCAGTAAATGATGACATAGACTTAATTGGCATCTCAGAGACATGGTGGAAAGAGGATAACCAATGGGACAGTGCTATACTGGGGTACAAATTATATCGCAATCACAGAGAGGAGCACTCGGGAGGAGGTGTGATGCTTTATGTCCGGGATTGCATAGAGTCCAACAGGATAAACATCCTGCATGAGACTAAATACAAAATTGAATCTTTATGGGTAGAAATCCCTTGTGTGTCAGGGAAGACTATAGTGATAGGGGTATACTACCGTCCACCTGGTCAAGATGGTGAGATGGACAGTGAAATGCTAAGAGAAATTAGGGAAGCTAACCAAATTGATAGTGTGGTAATAATGGGAGACTTCAATTACCCCAATATAGACTGGGTAAATGTATCATCGGGTCACGCTAGAGAGATAACGTTCCTGGATGGAATAAATGATAGCTTTATGGAGCAATTGGTTCAGGAACTGACGAGAGAGGGAACAATTTTAGATCTAATTCTCAGTGGAGCACAGGACTTGGTGAGAGAGGTAACGGTGGTGGGGCCGCTTGGCAATAGTGATCATAATATGATCAAATTTGATTTAATGACTGGAAAAGGAACAGTGTGCAAATCCAAGGCTCTCGTGCTAACCTTTCAAAAGGGAAACTTTGATAAAATGAGAAAAATTGTTAGAAAAAAACTGAAAGGAGCAGCTACAAAAGTAAAAAATGTCCAAGATGCGTGGTCATTGTTAAAAAATACCATTCTAGAAGCACAGTCCAGAATTATTCCACACATTAAGAAAGGTGGAAAGAAGGCAAAACGATTACCGGCATGGTTAAAAGGGGAGGTGAAAGAAGCTATTTTAGCCAAAAGATCTTCATTCAAAAATTGGAAGAAGGATCCAACAGAAGAAAATAGGATAAAGCATAAACATTGGCAAGTTAAATGTAAGACATTGATAAAACAGGCTAAGAGAGAATTTGAAAAGAAGTTGGCTGTAGAGGCAAAAACTCACAGTAAAATGTTTTAAAATATATCCGAAGCAGAAAGCCTGTGAGGGAGTCAGTTGGACCGTTAGATGATCGAGAGGTTAAAGGGGCACTTAGAGAAGTTAAGGCCATCGCGGAAAGATTAAATGATTTCTTTGCTTCGGTGTTTACTGAAGAGGATGTTGGGGAGGTACCCGTAATGGAGAAGGTTTTCATGGGTAATGATTCAGATGGACTGAATCAAATCACGGTGAACCTAGAAGATTTGCTACTCTTCAGTTTGTCAATCAGTTTGACAAACTGAAGAGTAGCAAATCACCTGGACCAGATGGTATGCATCCTAGGGTACTGAAGGAACTCAAAATGAAATTTCTGATCTATTCATTAAAATTTGTAACCTATCATTAAAATCAACCATTGTACCTGAAGACTGGAGGGTGGCCAATGTAACCCCTATATTTAAAAAAGGCTCCAGGGGCGATTCGGGTAACTATAGACCAGTGAGCTGGGAAAAATAGTGGAAACTATTCTCAAGATCAAAATCGTAGAGCATATAGAAAGACATGATTTAATGGAACACAGTCAACATGGATTTACCCAAGGGAAGTCTTGCCTAACAAATCTACTTCATTTTTTGAAGGGGTTAATAAACATGTAGATAAAGTTGAACCAGTAGATTTAGTGTATTTGGATTTTCAAAAGGCGTTTGACAAAGTCCCTTATGAGAGGCTTCTATGAAAACTAAAAAATCATGTGATAGGAGGCTACGTTCTTTCGTGGATTACAAACTGGTTAAAAGACAGGAAACAGAGAGTAGGATTAAATGGTCAATTTTTTCAGTGGAAAAGGGTAAACAGTGGAGTGCCTCAGGGATCTGTACTTGGACCGGTGATTTTCAATATATTTATAAATGATCTGGAAAGGAATATGACGAGGGAGGTTATCAAATTTGCGGATGATACAAAATTATTCACATATATATTATGAATCACATATATATTATGGAAGGAAGGTAGATGGTAGTTAAATCTTAAGCACATTGTGAGAAAATGCAGGATGACCTTGTGAGGCTGGAAGACTGGGCGTCCAAATGGCAGATGAAATTTAATGTGGACAAGTGCAAGGTGATGCATATAGGGAAAAATAACCCTTGCTATAGTTACACAATATTAAGTTCCATATTAGGAGTTACCACCCATTAAATCGTCAGCTCAGTGTGCTGTGGCAGTGAAAAAAACAAACAGAATGTTGGGAATTATTAGGAAGGGAATGGCGAATAAAATGGTGGATGTCATAATGCCTCTGTATTGCTCCATGGTGAGACCACACTTTGAATACTGTGTACAATTCTGGTCGCCACATCTCAAAAAAGATATAGATGCACTAGAGAAAGTACAGAGAAGGGCAACCAAAATGATAAAGTGCATGGAATGGGGCTCCCCTATGAGGAAAGGCTAAAGAGGCTAGGGCTATTTGGCTTGGAGAACAGACAGCTGATGGGGGATATGATAGTGGTCTACAATATCATGATTCAGATAACAACCAACAAGGAGTGAACTTCACAATCTGGGTAAACAATGAAGCATGGGGGTAGCTTGCTTATTATGGCAGTTACTACCCTAATCTAATTAGGGTAGTAACTGCCCTAATTAGGGTTACTGCCCTAATTAGGGTTCACATTTCAACTAATGTTGAAATGTGAACCGAAGTGATTAGTAACATTGTTACCTGAACTGCGGTATATAAAACTGTTAAATAAATAAATTAAGCATGATATCACTTTCAGTGCATATACAGAGTTGCTCTCTGCTTCTACGGCAGGGGGAAATGTGGAAAAGAGGATTTGCATTCAGACCACCACCAACAAGGATTGAACTACACAATCTGGGTAAACAATGAAGCATGGAGGTAGCTTGCTTATTACGGCAGTTACTACCCTAAACCAATTAAGCCTGATACATCACTTTGAATACATATATAGCACTGCTCTTTGCTTCAACGGTAGGGGGAAATGTGGAAAACAGGTTTTACATTCAGACAACATCCAACAAGGCATTGATCTGTGCAGTCTGGGTAACCAAGCATCGGGGTAACTTGCTTGATGCAGCGGTTACTACCCTTAACCATTAAGCCTTATGCTCACCTTTGATGCAACTCCAACATTACTCTCTGCATCAATGACAGGGGACGGCAGGAAATTTGAATCAAAGAGTTCCCAACAAGGGCCCTGAACTTTTTGGCAGATGAAACAGATAAATATGGGAAAATAATGAAACAGATAAGTATGGGAAAATACGTGTGGGAGCTTGCTGGGCAGACTGGATGGGCCAATTGGTCTTTTTCTGCCGTCATTTTTCTGTTTCTATGTTTCTATGAAAGGACTTGAACAGATAAATGTAAATCGGTTATTTACTCTTTCAGACAGTAAAAGGACTGGGGGTACTCCATGAAGTTAGAAAGTAGGTCATTTAAAACAAACCAAACATTCTTCATAACGCAACGCATAATTAAGCTCCTGAATTCATTGCAGAGGATGTGGTTATGGCAATTAGTGTAACTGGGTTTAAAAAAGATTTGGATAAGTTCCTAGAGGAAAATCCATAAACTGCTATTAATTAATAAGGAATAGTAGATTGGGATCTATTTAATGTTTGGGTACTTGTCAGGTACTTGTAGCCTGGATTGGCCACTGTGGAAACAGGATGCTGGGCTTGATAGACCCTTGGTCTGACCCAGTATGGCATGTCTTATTTATGTAGGATCAAAAGGAGCTAAGATATAATGAATGAAGCGTAACAAGGGTTCAAGAAGCAACTCTTTGCCCAACACTATTGAGCAACCTCATTTATATAGTTTGGGCATACATAGAAGACAGGAATCTTTGGATGTACTTTTTTCAAAAAGGAAGCCTCCATAGGAATGAAAACCTAACTGTAAGGGAACGACGTGAAAAGTTTATTAATTTAATTTTGTAAAAATGGTATGGGATTGTGTATAAGCAGCTTATAATATCAGGTATCACTTAATTGTCAATTAACTTTGGCTTCATATTTATCCTGATCCATTACAACAATTTTTTCACTCTTATCTGCTGGTTTTATAATCAGATGTACAACTCTGCAGTTCTTGTACCATTTTGTATTCAGACCAATTCATATTGTGATATTCCTTTCTACATCAGGCTTCAGATAGCTGGCATATGTCTCGAAGGACCATTTGATGAAAGATCTTCATGATGGGATTTTCTACTCCTTTTGGTGTACATTTTTAAGGATTACTCATAATAGACAAATCTGGAGTTGTCAATTGTGATGCAAAAAAATGACAATTTCACAAAGTGCAAACAAAACAGAAAATAGATAAACTTGAACGTAAGTGATGTGCCTCAAGGATCTGTATTAAGACCCATGCTTTTCAATATATTAAATGATCTGGAATGGAATATGACAAGGGAGGCAATCAAATTTGCAGATGATACAAAATTGTTCAGAGTAGTTAAATTACAAGCAGATTGTGATAAATTGCAGGAGGACTTTCTGAGACTGGAAAATTGGGCATCCAAATGGCAGATGAAATTTAATGTGGATAAGTGCAAGGTGATGTATATACGGAAAATTAACCCATGCTACAGTTACACGATGTTAGCTTCCATATTAGGAGCTACCACCCAGGAAAGAGATCTAGGCATCATTGTTATGATAGTGGACCCTTGACCCGGGACGAGAGAACACCCACCTGCGGTACCTAGGTGAACTTCGCCTTCGGAAGGTGGAAATTCCGTAGTACGGCCAACCCACACGGTGACCTCAGCTGGGCCACAACGCAATCCGGGTTCCGGCCAGAAACAGGCAGGCAGACACGGTCTAGAATACCAGGCAATGGTCTAAGCAGGCGGCAGGCAACTCAGTCCAGATACTAGGCAAGGGTCAAGACAGGCGGCAGGCAACTCAGCGAAGTCAAAATCCAATCAGGGGTCGAGGCAGGTGGCAAGCAAAACTCAGCGAAGTCCAAAATCCAATCAGGGGTCGATGCAGGCGGCAAGCAAAACTCAGTCCAGATGCCAGGCAGGGGTCAAGGCAGGCGGCAGGCAAAACTCAGTCCAGATACCAGGCAGGGGTCAAGGCAGGTGGCAGGCAAACTCATCAAAGTCCAAAATCCAATCAGGGGTCGAGGCAGGCGGCAAGCAAAACTCAGTCCAGATACCAGGCAGGGGTCAAGGCAGGCGGCAGGCAAACTCAGCGAAGTCCAAATCAGTCCAAGGGTCAAACCAGGAAACGCAGGAGAGCAAGGAAACCAACCAACCACAGAGAACTGTTGCGAAGGTGTCCAAACCTTCGCTGAGGGAGTTTAAATCTCCCTCCCAGATGATGTCATCTTCCGGGGCCGGCCTCAATTCTGCGACACGGCCCCTTTAAGAGGCGGGGCCAGCCGCGGCTTCCCTGACGCTGCTCTCTGAAGACTAGATGCCGCCGCGGCCCATGCGCCATGGACCGCCGTGATGAGGACCCCGGCCTGCCCGCGTGGAGGAGGTAGGGGGGTCCGGTCGCGTGTGATCGCGATCGGACCTCACAACAGTCATAGCGGATAACACATTGAAATCGTCTGCTCAGTGTGCTACAGCAGTCAAAAAAGCAAACAGAATGTTAAGAATTATTAGGAAGGGAATGGTGAATAAAATAGAAAATGTCATAATGCCTCTGTATCGCTCCATGGTGAGACCGCATCTTGAATACTGTGTACAATTCTGGTCGCCGCATCTCAAAAAAGATATAATTGTGATGGAGAAGGTACAGAGAAGGGCAACCAAAATGATAAAGGGAATAGAACAGCTCCCCTAAGAGGAAAGGCTGAAGAGGTTAGGACTGTTCAGCTTGGAGAAGAGACGGCTGAGGGGGGATATGATAGAGGTGTTTAAAATCATGAGAGGTCTAGAAAGGGTAGATTTGAATTGGTTATTTACACTTTCGAATAATAGAAGGACTAGGGGTCATTCCATGAATTTAGCAAGTAGCACATTTAAGACTAATCAGAGAAAATTCTTTTCACTCAACGCACAATAAAGCTCTGGAATTTGTTGCCTGAGGATGTGGTTAGTGCAGTTAGTGTAGCTGGGTTTAAAAAAGGTTTGGATAAGTTCTTGGAGGAGAAGTCCATTAACTGCTATTAATCAAGTTTACTTAGGGAATAGCCACTGCTATTAATTGCATCAGTAGCTTGGGATCTTCTTGGTGTTTGGGAAATTGCCAGGTTCTTGTGGCCTGGTTTAGCCTCTGTTGGAAACAGGATGCTGGGCTTGATGGACCCTTGGTCTGACCCAGCATGGCATGTTCTTATGTTCTTATGTACACTTCCAGAACTGCCTCTCTCTGAGCAGTGCTGGGATGCCAGAAGCAGAGCAGAGGGTCCCTTGCTCCCAGCTGAGCTGAAAATGGGGATGAGGAGGGGGTCGGGGATAGGATTTCAGGCGGGACACTTCTACCTTATGGGTGGGTAGGTGGGAAGTGGGCTGATCATGTTTTGCATGTAAATGTGGGATGGGGCCCGGTTATAATACAGGGCAAATCCCATGCAATTACTGGCACATTGCCTTAGCATCTAGAATGCTGTTTACCAATTACATTGCTTCTGTATTTCTGTTGTCTCTCCTTTCCTCCGCCCACTCCTCTCCCATGCTACCACCGACTGGAACCAATTTCAACCCCAAGGTCAACATGACATGGAACACTGCAAACCACCTCACTTTCCCTATCTCTTGCATCCACTACAACCCCCACAGATCTTATCTCACACCTCACAACCACCCTTCCCATCGCAAATCCCTTATCCCAATCCTCACCTCACCAATTACACAGTTCCTAGGACTAACCACACTAGCCGTAATCTTCTTCAATGCCCAATCTCTTGCCAAGAAAACTATAATTCTCAGCGACCTACCAATTGACTGCAAACCACAGAGACCTGGCTTAAAGACTCCGACACTGTCCTCCTCAATCAGCTCCCCAACCTCGCATATGATATTTTCTCCATCCCAAGACTGAAGAAAAGAGGCGGAGGCCTCCTCCTTGTGGTGAAAAAACATATAAAACTCAAACCCATAACAATCAAACCCCCTTACAAATTTGAGATTGGACTATACAAATCCCACGACCTTCAAGCATGCATCATTTATGCACCCCCCTGGCCTCATAGAACTTAACCCCTCCCCCCTTATTGAATTAATCTCAGACAATATTAATATTGAAACACCAGCTATTATCTTAGGAGATTTCAACCTTCATGTTGATGCCTCCCCACGCTCCTCAACCTGTGAAGCCCTCCTCAACTCCCTTCAGGCCATGGGTTACAAGCAAATCATCTCCTCTCCAACCCGTAAAGCTGGGCACACCCTAGATTTGTTGTTCATTAACTCTCAGATCCTCTCCACTAACACTCCCATCTGCACCCCTGTCCCATGGTCAGGCCATACCCTCATCAAAACTTTACTCTCTATAAAGACCCCTATCTCAAAGCACCATATGCCCAACAACACTATTAATTATAGAAAACCCTGCCCCAGTGATGATCTTATTTCTGCCTTCTCCAGCTCCATCCACAAACTCGATTGCTCTAATCCCAATGCCACAATTGAATCCTGGAGCAACCTCACCTTAGACATTGCAGATAAACACTGCCCTATCATTAGTCATGAACTAAACCCTACGGCCAAGAACCAAACACCTTGGTACACTGCTGATCTGAAACGAAAAAAGAATGACCTAAGACAAAAAGAGAGAGCCTGGCGGAAAGACCCTTCCCATCAGAAAGCTTCCACCTTCAAATCTGCACTTCACATTTATAGATGCTCCACACTAAATGCCAAACATGACTTCTTCTCCGCAAGAATACATGACTATATCTACAATCCGAAAGCCCTCTTCTCATACGTCTCTAAACTCACCAAGTCTGACCCCCCTCCCATCCCTGATAATGAAGCAAAGAACAAAAGTGAACAACTAGCTCATTACTTCCATAGGAAAATATCTAATATCCTCCTCAGATTCCCCCCTAACCCCCTCATACCCCACAAGACCCCCTTTCTACACTTGCCACTCTAAAATCCCTTGAGCGCACCTCATCGATTGAGATCACTTCCATCCTCAAAAAGATTAAACCTGCCTCCCATCCTTCAGACACCATTCCCACAAAAGCCCTACTTTCGATACCGGACACCATAGCCAAACCCTTAGCCACTATCATAAACAGCTCCCTCTCTTCAGGCATTGTTCCCAACCCCCTCAAACATGCCGTGATCAAACCCCTTCTTTTTTTTTTGTATAATTTCTTTATTAACATTTTCAGCACAGTGGACATATCACAGGAGAATGTATACAGCACAGCAGTAAGAAAAGCATATCCGCTCCTATGAATCTCCCAGACCTATCCCAATAACTGATTGAAAAGGAACATAGCAGTCTTAACTAAACAACCCAGTGAAAGCCCTCCTCCCCCCCCCCCCCCCCCAACTACACAGATCAGCCTGGTTGATGGATTCTCTCGCTGGTGTTCAGGATGTAGACGATGGTTGATAAAACAGATGAGTAAATTGAGTAATAGAGTCTCTAGTGGATAGTGGAAGATAACCCCAGTAGTCTCTCCAGACAGCCCGACATGTGGCATAAGCCCTGGGGGACCTGGCTCCCGCCGTCAGATATTCAAATTGCAATTGTTTGCTGGTTCGAGTCCTCCATTGAGCCACCTGTGGACCGTCCGAAGATATCCAAGTAGACATGATAGTTTGTAATCCTATAAGCAAGACTTTGCCCAAAAAGATAGCTTGATATTCGGTAAGTGAGGCCATCTGATAAGGGAACAAGCGAAACAAACAAAGTTTCGGATCTCGTGGAACATGCTGACCCAAAATCCTAGTTAGCTCCCTTAAGAGATCTTTCCAGAAGTCAACTATCACAGTACTCTCCCATATACAATGGAAAAAAGTACCCCTTTCCCTTCCACATTTTATACATATATCTGAGTCACACATTTTTGCAGCAAACATTCGTGTCTGGGACATATACATACAGTGTAACACTTTATAGCCTACTTCTCGCATATTCGAATTTTCAGAGAACAAATTCCATCCGTTTAATATGCACCGAATTTCTTCTACTGTCAGCACTAGATTGGCCTGCCCGAGCCATTAGCTTTAATGTTGTGAAAAATAGAATCATGAGGGATAGAATTAATAAGCTTCATGTGTGTAGCGCTAGAGTTAATCTTTTTCAGCCCACTTGCCCAGAAAAAATCCCTTAAAATGACTGGTTGATAAGGATCAGATCCTTTAGGCCACAACTTTTGAATATAATGGCGCACTTGCAGGTACTCATAGAAATCCCTGGGGTCTAAGCCATATTGGTCTTGAAGCTCCTGAAAGACTTTAACTCCCAGAGTGCGTGGATCGAGAAAGTGGTACAAGCTGTTGAGTCCCCGTTCCTCCCACAAGAGAAACACAGAGGAAGTCATACCCCCCGGGAATTGGGGGTTACCCCTTAAGGTTAAAAATGGGGAGGAAATCCTCCTCATCCCTAATTTGTTTACGCATAAAAACCGCCAGGCCGCTCTGCAAGATTTAAAGAGTAGGCTATCCTTTATGGGTCCTGGCAGATCTGAACCCCTGCTCTGGAGGAGATTCCCAGGCCGAAAAGGCTGACACCAATCCACAAGAAACAAATATGGAGTGCATATACTGGTGGAGTTCAACCAGTCATATATGTGTCGAAGGGTGCAAGCTAAGTTGTAATCCCTCCAATTGGGGCATCCTAAGCCTCCCTGATCTTTGGGCTTCATTAACGTAGCTAAAGGTAATCTCGCTCTGTGGGAACCCCATAAGTATGCCCTTAAGATACGGTGGATACGAACCAAATCCATTTTGTGTAGCCACAGAGGAAGTTGTTGTAGCACATAAATCCACCGTGGCAATTCCACCATTTTCAACAGGCAAATCTTTCCATGTAATGATAGGGGGAGATTAGTCCACATACTCAGTGTCTGCTCCGTTTTTTTTAATAGAGGGCCAATATTCACCGCATATAGATCAGACACCCTTCTCGGGATTCGCACCCCCAAATATTTCATTTCAGAGCCCACCCATCGCAGTGGAAAATCTCCAGCCCAGCTAGATTGTGTCATACCCCCCAAGGCCATAGCCTCGGACTTATCCGTGTTAATTTTCAGGCCTGCAAAGGCCCCAAAGGCCACCTTATGCTGCAATACATGATATAAGGAGGTCTGAGGTTTATTAAGGAACACTAATACATCATCTGCAAAGGCAGAAACCGTAAAGACCTGGTGACCCACTTGATACCCTGTAATATTCGGGTCTGCCGTTATTTTTCTCAATAATGGGTCAATAGACAGGACATATAACAGCGACGAGAGGGGACATCCCTGTCTAGTGCCCTGATAAAGCCGAAAGTCCTCTGATACCTGACCGTTAGCACAGATCACAGAGTACGGCTCCACATACAGCATAGCAATACTGTCTGCAATTGCCCCCGTGATTCCATAGCGAGCCATAACTGAAAATAAATAAGGTCATGAGACCCTGTCAAAAGCCTTTTCTGAGTCGAATCCCACCACTATGGCCTCCTGCCCACTTCGCTGGCACGATTCACATCTCTAGTTCCTATGCAAGGCCTTATTTTTAGCTATGAGATAGGAGGTGATGTCCCCCCGGAGCACTGCCTTACTGGCTTCCCAAAATAAAGTTGGAGCATCCATATGTTCCTGCCACCTTTGCCGCAGATATTCCTGAAAATTTCTATCCTCTCCCAACTGAGATGGGGATCTCCAGCGGCTAGGTGTCGAGGGCCCCCCTTCCAGCAAATCTAGCCATACCATACCATGGTCTGATATCATCAAACCCCTTCTTAAAAAACCCTCCCTAGACCCACAAGACCCATCTAATTATCGGCCCATCTCTAACCTCCCATTCATCTCAAAAATCATGGAGAAGGTGGTTAACTCCCAGCTAACAAACTACCTTGAAGAAAATAATTTACTCCACTCCTCTCAATTCGGCTTCCGTAAGCACCTTAACACAGAAACCCTGCTACTCTCCCTCTCTGATCACCTCATCAGAGGAATGGACCAAGGTCATTGTTTCATCCTTGCCTTCTTAGACATCTCTGCTGCATTCGATACTGTAAGCCACACCCAACTCATCTCCCGTCTCACTGACATAGGCCTCTCTGGCACCGCCCTCAGTTGGTTCACCTCCTATCTCTCTAACAGACAATACTCTGTTAAAATTGGCAATGCTAAATCCTCCCACCATGCCCTACCCCAAGGAGTTCCCCAAGGCTCCTCCCTCTCATCCACCCTTTTCAATATCTACCTCATTCCCCTCTGTCATCTCCTTACAGACCTTGGTCTCAAGTTCTACCTTTACGCAGATGATGTTCAAATCATTATTCCTGTTCGCAACTCTCTCACTAACGCAATTGATTCTGGAAGAATTGCCTTTCCTCCATAAATACCCTACTATCCAATCTACACCTCGCCCTTAACTCTTCTAAAACCAAACTGCTCCTCATCTCTCAAAATATTCCCCCCAATCCCAACCTTGCAAACGGCTTCCATAAGCACCATATTGCTTGGTTCTCTTTCTTCCCTTACTAAGTTTGTTGTTCCTATTTTTCCAATGCATCTCCCTCCCCTGTTCAATGTGTTTTCCTCCTTGCTGTTACAATGTAAACCGATATGATGTTGCCATGAATATCAGTATAAAAAAGTTTATAAATAAATAAATAAATAGATAAATAAATTATCAAAATCCTGGGTTTAGCTCTAGCAGTGCCCTGTGCCTGCTGCTCCTAGGTATCGTCAGTCACCTCTCGCTCCCATCTGCCGGTTGGCTCCTCACACCCAGTGACCTAATGTCCAGCTTCCAGCAGAGGATTTGACTCTGTGGTGCAGTGGGCCCACGGCTATTCTAACCCGCTCTTCCTGCCATTGGTTCTCCCACCCAATTCACATCTATTTGAACCACACAGTCTAGAAATCTGGTCTGCTTCAAACAGCTCATCTGAGAGACGTCAGGGGCAGGAAATGTGGCTTAGAGATCCCTCAGGCCTCCTATGTCACGGGCTGCACTATCCTGCTGTCAGCTGGGATAAGGCTGCGGGGAAGGGGGGGGGGGAGTGGTGAGCATAATGAAAACTTCCACTGGGACCCACGTAATCATTGCTCTACCACTGATTTACAGAGACAGGAAATGTGTGCATATTATACAGCACACACAAAACACATACTGTATGGTAGAAGATTTATACAATCTAAATAAAGAGTCTGCATCTTGTATGACACATGCAGAGCACAGGTCAGATTTCTACATTCTCTATGCAAAGACAGATCTCTGTTGGGATGTGTTATGAAGGAGCCCAATCACCTTTGCTGATCATTTTGTTTGCAGTAGGACTGCCCATGGCTACGTAGGCTTCAGCTATTTATTCAATGGTGCTAAAGTACAGGATTCACTATACAAATTCTGCATCATTTTTATATATATATATATAGTGCATACATTATGCACACACACACATGCATACATATATATACAGTCTTAGAGGCAGAATTCTATACATCCTATATAACTTTACAAATTCTGCATCATTTTTATATATATATATAATGCATATATTATGCACACACACACATGCATACATATATATACAGTCTTAGAGGCAGAATTCTATAGCCTCATTCTCTCCTTCAAGCTGCATGCCGGGGGCCCCTCGCTCTACACGCCTCTGGTTGCATTCCGCATCAGACAAAGACATTTTGTAGGATGAACCTTGCACAAAGAAGGATTGATGGGCCAGGAATCAGAGATTGGACAAATAACCATTTTGTTATAACACAGCCTATTTGTTCAGACTTTTTTCCCCTCTCTCAGGGAATTGAAATGTCATGAATCATCACTATCTTCACTCTCCTTGCAGAATACAGAAGGAGAATTAAAGACACAGCTTCTTTTCACTACTATTCCTGACCTCCTCATTCAACGACTAGAAACTGTATTCCTTTCTTGCATATTGTATTCTATTTATTTATTAGAGGGAGGGAAGAAGTTTATACACAGCAGCAACACAAAAGACTGAAAGCATAATTGTGATTTTTGTAATTTTCTTTAGAGAAAAATAGAGTTGGAGAGTGCTTGGAAAACACACATAACATGGCATGGACACTCCTTCCCCCATTTTCTCCCCCCCCCAAACCCTTGCAGATCCTGCCAAAACTGGAGAAGTGGAATGGAGAAAATCATGTCCTAGCTTGTGAGATTCAGGAGCAGCCAGAGCAGAGGTAGGAAAGAGGAGACCCCTATAGTCAGGCGATGCAGTGCAGTCATCTTTCAGGCTGTGCTCCCCTTCCGCCTCCCTCCCTGCTCACCAGCATGCCTCCCTAGAAGAGGAAGAGTAAAATGATAGTTTCAACTGTTCCCACTACCATTGCTAACACCACCATGCCAGCAAAGATAATGCCAGCTGAGAATGCCAACATGGCTGCCCCAGAATTCCCAGCCTCAACAACCCCTGAATCATCAAAAGCTGTCAGGGAGAGTAGCAGCATCAGCAGTCATGCTGTGATGATGTCATTGGGACAACCAGAGGACAGGTCCCAGTACAGCTCAAACAGAGCAAGGCACACCCTCCCCCCCCTGCAGAGGACAGAGGGCATACCAGGTCCAGTATGGCACCACAGGATCAGCAGGACCTTGAGTGGCCATTATAAAATCAGTTTGCAACAATGGAGCCAATATTAAAATATATCCAGCTATGTAAGTTAGCCAGATAAAACTTATCTGGCCATCTTACGCAGGATATTCAGTGGCACAGCAATACCACTGAATATACCAGGATAAGTATTAAAGATAGCCAGATAAGCTTATCCGGATAACTTTAGACCTGCCATGGGGCACGTCTAGCTTATCTAGTTAACTTAACCAAATAAGTCTCAACAATATTGCCACTTATACAGCTAAGTTAGGGCCAGATTCATTAAGGCTTGTCTCCCATTTTGTACTATGGGAAAAACCCTTAGTGAATCAGGTACTTAAATAAATAGCACTGCCCAGTGTCGCCCACTGCCCATCCACTGACTTATCTGGCTAAGTAGTATAGCTGGATATTCAGTGTCTGCCACTTAGCCCGATAAATCTGTCTTATCGGGCTAAGTAGCATTTTAATTTGGACCCCAATAAGACTAGGGAAAAGAGCAGGGGACATATGGACCAGCTAGAGAAAGCCCTACATCTAGCCCATGTGGAAAAAGTGAGGGTCAAAGAGTTACTGACTTGCATTGGGCAGACCGGGATGTAGCCTCATGTGGTGCAGGCTTCCCCTTCTTTTCCTATCTGGAACCCAGAACATTGTGATGCTTCCAACCATTGCTAGCAGGAAGTGCTACTGAAACCATCTCAACCTTCCCAATTACCTCACAATATAGGAGAGGGGTCAGTGGAAACAAAAATTCAACAACAATAAACTTCATGGTTCTTCAAGATTTTACTTGCATGCAAATTTTGCAATTAGGTTAAGAAAAACAACTACAACAAAGTCTAGTTTAGTACAGTAACATTGACTCAGTTATGGTTTCAATAAAATGTTTTAGTGAAACTAGGATTCATTATCAACATCATCATAGAATCATGGGAGGATGTCATAATGCCTCTGTATCGCTCCATGGTGAGACCGCACCTTGAATACTGTGTACAATCCTGTTCGCCGCATCTCAAAAAAGATATAATTGCAATGGAGAAGGTACAGAGAAGGGCAACCAAAATGATAAGGGGAATGGAACAACTCCCCTATGAGGAAAGACTAAAGAGGTTAGGACTTTTCAGCTTGGAGAAGAGACGGCTGAGGGGGGATATGATAGAGGTGTTTAAAATCATGAGAGGTCTAGAACGGGTAGATGTGAATCAGATATTTACTCTTTCGGATAATAGAAGGACTAGGGGACACTCCATGAAGTTAGCATGGGGCACATTTAAAACTAGGGCTTCCCCAGTTCCTTGTACCCCTACCTAACCTTCCTACCCTTTCCCCTCTCCTCCCTGACCCCTACCCCTTTCCTAGCTAAAATACTGTATTTCTTTGATTCTAAGATGCACTTTTTATCCACATAAACATCTCTAAAAACAGGGTGTGTCTTGGAATCGCAGGTGCATCTTAGACTGCAGTATTTTTTTTAGAATTTTTCCGCGCTGTGCAAATGGTACCAACATTTTGTTTTTACATGGAAACCCTGCCTCCAAGTTTGACCATTATCATTCCACTTCACTTTTGCAGTTGCCTTGTTGAATAAAGTGGCTCACTTTACAAGTGTGGAGCCACCATTATTTCATTATAGTGGAGCTCGCTAGTAAAGGGGACTGGATAATGGACTCTAATTTCTATACACCCCAGCAGATATATTTTAGAGATTCATTTTATTCTTAGACTCATTCTTAGAAATATCATTCTAAAAATTCTATCAAATTCCTAAGAAATTTTAAAAGATATTCTGAGAAATGTATTTTTTTCTTTAAGCAAAGCTTTTTTAATTGTTGGTGGCATTGAAATTAGTATGCGTCTTACAATTGATGGCATTTTACAATCGAAGAAATACGGTAATTTTTGTTGTTTTTTTATCTTACTGCTCTGAAGGCGCAGCAGTAGACCCCACGCACCGGTCAGCTGCCGGCACATGATTCCCCAGGACAGCAGCTAATGGTGCTTTCCTGGTTTACCTCCCACCACACTCCTCCCTGCCCAGACCTGGCCCGCCCCTTCTGAGACGCCCGACACTTGAGTGCTTATCGGGGTTTACATACATGGCTGGACCCATTGTAAAATGCATGCGGCACACACAAGACCCAGCTATGCGCATAAACCCCAAAATTTACATGTATAGACCTTTGAAAATGTACTTGTTTGGGAATAGCTACTGCTATTAATTGCATCAGTAGCATGGGATCTTCTTAGTGTTTGGGTAATTGCCAGGTTCTTCTGGCCTGGATTGGCCTCTGTTGGAAACAGGATGCTGGGCTTGATGGACCCTTGGTCTGACCCAGCATGGCAATTTCTTATGTTCTTATGTTCTTATCATCATCATTGTTTTTTGTATGTCACTCTTTTCCAGCTGAGGAGTTAAAAGTATGTTACAGCAAACTTTTTGGCATACAATATATAGGCTACAGTTATGTATTTTAAATGGAAAGGATATTATAAATAGGCATAAATCGAAAGCATAGATATGCTACTGTAATCATTGTAAATACAAGCCATTTAAATACAAATTGTAAAGTCATCATTATCATCGCTTATTTGTATCAAGCAGCCTTTCCAACCGAGGGGATGAAACAATGTTACACCAGAATTAGAGTTACAGTGTCACAACAAAGATAGGATATTAGTGTAGACATCGAGGTAAGATAGAGAATTGGTTCACAGTGTTACCACGGGTTTGGTTACACTGAGTGGTTCCTAAAATAGTTATGGGAGTAGATACGGTCCAAGGGAGAATTAATGAAGCATTTATACTTGAGGGGAAGGAATGACTGTTGACTGTTAAATAAGGCAGATAATTACGTGAGTCTAGGTTGTGAATTATTCCTGTTTAACATATAATATAAGAAATAGCTGTATTTATAGTCTTATGGAATATTCACCATATGTATAAAATATATACAGACAGATAAGTATCTGAGAGTGAGTACACAAGGTCTTGAAAATATGGGCTTTGTGAGTTACAGGTAGATTTTAAAAGCTCAAACAAAACAGCCCCCCAAGTCTGGAGATTTTGAGCCTGAACACAGGGAGGGAAAAGAAGAGAGAGAGAATCTGACACTCAGTTTTTCTCCCACTGTAAGAAGGACACTTCCATCTCAGGGTGGGATTTTGGGGGGTGGTGTTACATTGCTCTGTATACCTTTGTAACACTGCCCTTTCCCTAAAATCCACCCTGAGTTGAAGAGGGTCCCTCTCTCTCTCTCTTCCCCTCCCCCCCCCCCCCCCAGTCATACAAATGCGCAGCAGGGGTATTTTAAATAATACGCACATACACAATATAAAATTAAGGGAATCTTTGCTTGCAAGCCCAATATCTGTGTTTACGCATGCTCCTTTTAAAATTTGCCTGTTAGGTTACAGAACAATCTCCAAACTGCCTACATTAGCAAAAATAATTGTTCTGTCCTAATTCAGCTTAACTGGTTTTTATAGAATAGCACAATGTGCTCATCAGTCCCTATCAGTGTGGATTTAGATATGGTCACAGTGCAGAAATATTGCTGGTAGCCACATCTGATTTTATAATCAGACAAGTAAATAATAATAATAATAATAAAAGACTGTTTCCTGTGTTTTTAAACATTACTTTTGTCTTTTGATACCATGAGCCATTCTTAGTGAAATTAGTAACTGGGTCCTGACAGCTGGGCCGAGGCCAAAGCCCCAGACCAAGCCTGATGAGGTAGCCTGGCCTGCTCTGAATGCTGGGGCCTCGACCTACACCAAGCCTGAAGCCAGGACCCGGCTCAGAGGCCTGGGCTTCAGCCCGACACCGGGAACTAGGGCCTGGACCCAGAACTGATGCTAGGGCCTGGCTGGCAGGAAGAATCCTGATGCCTGGGACTCAGCCTAGGATGGAGCCCAGGTCCAGGCCAGATACCGACGGGGACTCAGCAGCACAGGGTCAGGCCCATTGTGATGTATGGCAATTGTGCCATTCCCTGGGGAGAATGTGCTGGAGTTAATTAACGCTGGTGCTACCCCAGCAGAAGAACAGAAGAAAGACAAGGATGTCACTGGAACTGTTCTGAGGCCTGGGCTCCGGGGCTGGGCCTGACCCTAGGTTGAGTAACAGGCATTGGGAAACAGCCTCCAGGCCAGGCCCTGGCATTGAGTCTGAGTCCATGCTGAGGCTTCAGCATTGGGACCCAGCTTCTGGTCTGCGAAATGGAATTAGGCCTGAGCCCCAACTCTGGCTGAGGCTGAAACCCAGGCATCAAGAGCCGACCTCCAGGCTAGGCCATGGCATTGGGCCTGAGCTCGGGCTCTGGCCTAGGCTGAGGCTTAGGTGTCAACTTCTGGCCTCTGGGTCAGGCCCTGGCTTCAAGACTTGGCCTCCAGACCGGGCCTCACTGTCAGGCCTGTGTCTGGGTTGAGGCTCTGGAATTGGGAACCAGCCTGGCCACTTCCATGGATACCCAATGGATCAGGCAAGTGATTGGGGGGGTTGTTTCTCAGAAAAGGCCCCATCATTGGATTGGGCCTAGGCCGAAACCTCTGCGTCATGCTTGGGCCTAGGCAGCAGCCCTTGTTTTGGGCCTCGGACTATGCTGTAGGCGAGGCGCTGCCCTCAAGCCTAGGCTAACGCCCAATGCATTCATTTAAAACAAATGCAACAAATAAGGTTGCTTTTATTCATTGCATTTTGTATTCATTTTAAACTAATGCACATCCCTATTTCTTGGTTCACTTCTTTTTTGTCTGGAAAATCCATTAAAATTAAGTAGGGTCAATATTATTCAAACTGGCATGAAATAGCAGTAGGTCTATCCTCTCAGCCACATTGTTCAATATATATATATTGTTTAATGGTTTAATGGTTTATTAAATTTTATATACTGACACATCGAACAGGCCTTCACATCGGTTTACACAGCATAAACAAAATCAGAAATACAATATTCATAAAATAGTAACAGCTAAAAAAACTATATAGAGTAAAAGAATAAATTATCTGTTAAGAAAGATAAAAACTCATAAAAATTAATCAAATAAACAGTCATAAAACATTAATATAAAACATATTAAACTAAATGACATACTAATAGAATTAAAAAAAAAAAAAGGGTAACTCCTCAAGATGGTTTACAGATAAAGCAATATATATATTCAATATATATATATTCAATATATATTTGTATTTTGTATTTAAAGAAATTTATTAATCGCTTAACACAAATGGCCTAAGCGATATACAAAATTACATACATAATAATAAAATCACAAAGTTTCTCAAAGACTAAAACGAACAAACATTATAAATTAAACACAATAATAAAAGAACAAAAATAAAATAATGTCACATCTAAATATGAAGTCAAACATATTCACTTCAATACAATACTCATCGACACAGATGCAAATGACATTCAATACATTGCGTTATATCTTGAACAATGTCGCTGCGATCTCCAGGTCCTGCCGGAGGATGTCCAAAGAAGTCTGTAGGAGCTGGGAGATAGGGCCGCGTGGCCGGCGCTTGAGCCCATCGGGGTAAGGCCCTTTAATTCTCACTCCTACCACCGAGGGCCCCCTCGCCAACCATGAGGTTTTTCGCCATTCTCTACCCCTCCAGCCCAACACCCACGCATCAGACAGGCACCACCCTATCAAATTGAAGTCGCACCAGTGACCTCACGCGACCGCGACCGCTGGGGAATTAAATCTCAGATCTGCCTCCAGGCACCACGCGCCGGGCATCGCGTACCAAAGGAGCATGACAAAGGGGCCTGCCCCTTTGTGCGCCCCTTCGTGCAGCCTCGAAGTGCAACCTCGAAGTGTAGAGCTCACTCCAAGCCTGATTACACCTGCACAAAATCCGGACTCCCTCACTGGTTCTCACTGGTCTGAGCCTGCCCACATCTGCACATCAGCAGTCCTATTCCCTCCGAGCTCTCTCAACCTTATCTTCTCCCCAGGAATGCGCACCTTTGCTATCCCCATAATCAGCAATCACCTTAGAAGTCGCACTAATCCCTCATCACGTTCCATCATCTGACAACAGAGGCTAATTCCAATCATGATCTCTCCGATCACACAACTTCTTGGTCTCTCACTCTTCTCATTAACACTATTTAATGCTCAATCTCTCACTAAAAAACTCACATTCTGAATGACTATTAGAAGTCAAACCAGACATCTGTGCAATCACAGAAGCATGGTTGAAACCCTCTGATACAGTATTAATGAATCAACTTCCCACTCAATTATATGACCTCTTCTCAATAACCAGACTCAAAAAAAGAGGAGGAGGGCTTCTACTAGCTGCAAAAAAAGGATTAGGTCTAGCCCTACAACAATCAAATACAACAACCTATCTTGAATTCTCCTTCTTAAAATCTGATCATCTTCAAATTGGTCTAATCTACACTCCTCCAGGAATTCTAGAATCCGACCCTTCTCCCCTTATTGAACTCATCGCTAAACATATCAACGCTGACAAACCAGCCATAATAATGGGAGACTTTAACATGCACGTTGACGCTTCTCCACAATCCCCCAACTGCGAAACACTACTCTCCTCGCTCAGCTACATGGGATTCAGACAAATTGTCAACAGCCCTACTCATAAAGTGGGCCACACATTGGACCTTATTTTCATTAATGAAGGCATCTCTCTCTCTACCAAGCCCACTTGCTCACCGGTCCCTTGGTCGGATCATCGGATCATCTCCACGGTTCTTGAGATCAAAGAACACCCACCCCAATCCTTCCCTAAAACTACAATCCAATTCAGGAAACCTTGCTCCACAGACTTCCTCAGCAGTCAGCTCTCCAAGGAATTAACCCAACTTGACCTCTCAGATGCAAGCTCAGCTACCACTTCCTGGATCAATATCACCAATAAAGTTGCAGACCAAACCTGCCCAACTACCACTAAATTACTACAACCCTCTCCGGACAACAGAAAACCATGGTTCACCCCAGAACTGAAGTCCCTTAAACAAGACTTAAGAAGCAAAGAACATAGATGGCGTAAAAACCCCTCCACCACAACACTAGCTGCCTACATATCCCTCCTAAATGCCTACAGGAATGCCGTCCTCAGAATAAAGAAAAATTGTTTTGCAAAAAAAAATCCATCACTTCATCTTTGATTCAAAAGCCCTGTTTTCATATGTCTCAGCTCTCACCAAACCATCCCCACCCATCATTCCGGATGACCAAGCACTTAGCAAAGCCACAAAACTTGCCAAATACTTCGAGAAAAAAATCACCAACCTGATTGACCCCCTTACAACATCCAATCCCTTGCCCCCTCTCCCTCTCTCTACCTTTCCTCAACGAAATACAATCTTTGAATCTTTCGAATCCACATCATCTCTTGAGATAGAAAATATTCTCAAGAAACTGAAACCTTCTTCACATCCATCGGACCCAATTCCGCCTAACCTTCTCTTCGCCATCCCAAATACCTTTTCCAAGTCAATCGCAGAAATCATAAACTGCTCTTTGGCTCAAGGTCTAGTGCCAGACCAGCTAAAGCTCGCAATTCTAAAACCCCATTAAAAAACCAAACTTGTCGCCAGCAGACCTAGCTAACTTCCGCCCTATAGCTAACTTGCCTCTGATTGCCAAAATTATGGAAGAAATAGTCAACAAGCAACTCTCAGAATACCTGGATGAACATAATATACTCGCCCCATCTCAGTTTGGCTTCCGCAAATCATTACACACAGAATCCCTCCTAATATCACTCATGGACACCATCTTCTTAAACCTGGAAAAAAGACAACCCTATCTTCTCACTCTCCTAGATCTATCCGCGGCCTTTGACACAGTGAACCATGCAATTCTATTAGATCGTCTCGCAGACATAGGCATCAAGGGAACTGTTCTCAGTTGGTTTAAATCCTTCCTTGATAACAGGTTCTTCAAGGTCAGGATTAACAACAAAGAATCACACCTGGTCCGCTCAAACCTGGGAGTCCCCCAAGGATCATCCCTTTCACCTACCTTTTTCAACATCTACCTTCTCCCACTCTGCCACTTACTTACAAACCTAAAGCTAACCCATTACCTCTACGCGGACGATGTACAAATACTCATCCCAATCACAGAATCTCTACATAAAACCTTGAGCCACTGGAACAGCTGCCTTCAATCAATTAACCTCCTTCTCTCTAGCCTCAACCTAGTCCTCAACACCAATAAGACGGAGATTCTCATCATCTCTCAGGATGACAACAACGTTCTTCTCAACTCACCAAGTTGTTCTCAATCCCCCAAATTAAATCTTAATCACTCACCGTATGTGAGAGATATAGGTGTTCTTCTTGATAACCAGCTAAACCTAAAAAAATTTGTAAACAACACCACAAAGGAATGCTTTTTCAAACTGCAAGTCTTAAGAAAGCTGAAACCACTCCTTCACTTCCGTGACTTCTGCTTGGTACTGCAATCCATCATCCTGTCTAAAATCGACTATTGTAACTCCCTTCTTCTCGGTCTCCCTGCCAACACCATCAAACCCATACAGATGGTTCAGAACTCCGCCACCAGGATTCTTACCAACACCAACAAAAGAGAACACATCACTCCCATCCTTCAGAACCTCCACTGGCTGCCCATCAAATCCACGATTCTCTTTAAAGTCCTAACGATTATTCACAAATCTACACACACCCTCACCCCCTCAATCTAAGCATCCAACTACGTCCCCATACATCGTCCAGACCCATCAGAAGAGCATATAAAGGCACATTGTATGCTCCCCCAGCAAACACATCCTTAAGGAGGCACGCCTTATCTACAGCAGGTCCCCAACAATGGAATGAGCTCCCCCCGGACCTCCGCCAAGAACCTTGCCCATCGGTTTTCAAAAAAAAAACCCAAAACGTGGCTTTTCAGCCAAGCATTTCCCGCAACATAACTCTCACTTAAGTCGCAATTGCATATCCATTCCACCTTTATGTACTAGCTTTTCAGATCTCATCCTTAATCCTTCACAGAGTGCCCATACTCCAATTGATCCTACCCAGAGAGCTCATATTCCACTGTACCCGTTCCTCTAAGATCACCTGCCCACAAGTAGGTTCAGATCACCCTGTTCAGGACCTACTCTAAACTGTATTTAAGTCCTTTTAAGTTAAGCTGTATAGAAGATGTATTCAAATGTATTCATTTAGTTTTGTATTCATTTAGTTTTGTAATAAAGGTTGTGTTTGGGTCACATTGCATTCAAATGTTTCTTCATCTATTCTGTAGTAAATTGATTGTATTCAGGGCCGAATTTAAGTAACAAATTTATAGCATCCCAGTTCCAGTTATTTGTATCCTCTTTTCCTTGTATCGCTCCCCTGCGAATTTGCAGTTTCAATGTAAACCGGTGTGATTTGTATTTTGTACAGGAACGTCGGTATAAAAAAGTTAAAAATAAATAAATAAATATATTTTTTCTATATGTACAGAGTTAGATCAACATACATTTTTTATAAAATATGTGCAAATGACATACAGTTGTGCTTTCCTCTAACATCAGATCTTCAATCTACATTTATATTAATCAAACAGTGTTTGTTAAATATAAAATCTTGGATGTTATCTAATCAATTGGTGCTTAATTAAATAAAAGCTGAGGCCATGTGGATTTCTAAATAACCTCCTCCTAGTATGCGCTTGGGGTTAACCTTTGAAGGGACACACATTTATTTATTTATTTATTTATTTCGAGGCTTTTTTATACCGAAGTATAGCGGGATGCCTTCACTCCGGTTTACAGGATAAACAACTTATACATAGTGGTGACCAATTGGTAACTTATACAAATACGAAAAAGCATCTTATATAACTTAAATAACTTGGTAAACAGATTGGTGACAAAGATTTAATGACATTCCCTTCATTAAAACAGTTCAGAACTTAAGTTTTCAAATTGACTCTCTTTTAAGTTATGTACCTTATTTAAATATCTTAATATGCTCAGGGTTTTATAAATTACAATTGCTACATTATTTATATTATATTCTATCATGCTCTGATTTTAGATTAGTTGTTCAGACATATCTTTTAACTGCTGTTGACAATTGTATTGTTGTCATTTATCGATAGATTTACCCAAATATTGATTATGAGCTATATAGCTGTTACAAAATGCTGCTGACGTAGGCCCAGAGATCATGTTACCCCACTGCTGGCTAAACTACATTGATTACCTGTGGAGTAGAGAATTAAGGGGCGGATTTTAAAAGCCCTGCTCGCGTAAATCCGGGCGGATTTACGCGAGCAGGGCCTTGCGCGCCGGTGCGCCTATGTTCCATAGGCCTACCGGCGCGCGCAGAGCCCTGGGACTCGCGTAAGTCCCGGGGTTTTTCGAGGGGAGCGTGTCGGGGGCGTGTTGGGGGGCGTGTCGGGGGCGTGTCGGATCAGCGCGGCGTTTCGGGGGCAGAACGCGACGTTTCGGGGGCAGGCCCGGGGGTGTGGTTTCGGCCCGGGGCAGTCCGGGGCCTGGCCGCACCCTCCGGAACCGCCCCCAGGTCGCGTCTCGGCGCACTAGCGGCCCGCTGGCGCGCGGGGATTTACTTCTCCCTCCGGGAAGCGTAAATCCCCCGACAAAGGTAGGGGGGGGTCTAGATAGGGCCGGGGGGGTGGGTTAGATAGAGGAAGGGAGGGGAAGGTGGGGGGAGGGCGAAAGCGAGTTCCCTTCGAGGCCGCTCCGATTTCGGAGCGGCCTTGGAGGGAACGGCGGCAGGCTGCGCGGCTCGGCGCGCGCTGGCTACACGAAATCGGCAGCCTTGTGCGCGCCGATCCAGGATTTTAGCGGCTACGCGCGTATCTACTAAAATCCAGCGTACTTTTGTTGGCGCCTGATGCGCCAACAAAAGTACGCGAAGGCGCGCTTTTTTAAAATCTATCCCTAAATGTAAAATTCTAGTACTGATCTTTAAAGCCAATAAGGAAAATATTTATTTTATTTATTTATTTGCTTTTATATACCGACATTCAATGGGGTACATCGGATCGGTTTACACGATAGCATGGAGAAATAGTAGGACGAACGTGTCTTACTATTTTTACATGGAATGGAGGCAAATCAACTGTTAATACAATTACATTTTAGCAGTGGTGAACATTGAAAGAAAATTGATTCAAACAGCTCAACAGGGCAATAACTATAGTTACATAGGGAGGTGGCCATCTCTGGTTATTTACATGGGGAAATCTGTACATAGGAGACATAGTGGGGCTTATTGAGATACGCGGGCACGTCTAAAGGTTAATAACTATAGTTACATAGGGAGGTGGGTATCTCTGGTTATTTACATGGGGAAATCTGTACATAGGAAACATAGTGGGGCTTATTGAGATACGCAGGCATGTCTAAAGGTTAATAACTATAGTTACATAGGGAGGTGGGCATCTCTGGTTATTTACATGAGGAAATCTGTACATAGGAAACATAGTGGGGCTTATTGAGATACGTGGGCACGTCTAAAGGTTAATAACTATAGTTACATAGGGAGGTGGGCATCTCTGGTTATTTACATGAGGAAATCTGTACATAGGAGACATAGTGGGGCTTACTGAGATACGTGGGCACGTCTAAAGGTTAATAACTATAGTTACATAGGGAGGTGGGCATCTCTGGTTATTTACATGAGGAAATCTGTACATAGGAGACATAGTGGGGCTTACTGAGATACGTGGGCACATCTACAGGTTAATAACTATAGTTACATAAGGAGGTGGCATCTCTGGTTATTTACATGGGGAAATCTATACATAGGAGACATAGTGGGGCTTACTGAGATACGCGGGCATGTCTAAAGGTTAATAACTATAGTTACATAGGGAGGTGGCATCTCTGGTTATTTACATGGGGAAATCTGTACATAGGAGACATAGTGGGGCTTACTGAGATACGTGGGCACATCTACAGGTTAATAACTATAGTTACATAAGGAGGTGGCATCTCTGGTTATTTACATGGGGAAATCTATACATAGGAGACATAGTGGGGCTTACTGAGATACGCGGGCATGTCTAAAGGTTAATAACTATAGTTACATAGGGAGGTGGCATCTCTGGTTATTTACATGGGGAAATCTGTACATAGGAGACATAGTGGGGCTTATTGAGATACGCGGGCATGTCTAAAAGTTAATAACTATAATTACATACAGGCTGATACAGTAAGTACACGTAGGAAAGAGTGCAGCAGTGCCGGGCGCACCCTCGTTTGCCGCGCGCACAATTTGGTTCACATATCGCTCGATACAGTATTCAAATGAGATGCAAATGCAAGCGGCGTCCAAAGCGCGTCCATGAAGCAGTAGGCGTGCGCAATCCATTTTACTTTATAGAGCGGTATACAGCGCCTATACAGTATCCTGGGTGCGCTGGTACCTGTCATTTCAAATGTCATTCTGCCATTCGTGGACCTTCCTGGTGCCTTGAGCACTCTTTGGACGTCAGAAGTCACGTCTTGGATGTTCAGCTGTGCGCTCAAGGCAGCGGGAAGGTGCACGAATGGACGCCGCGACCTCAGACGTTCATGGACCTTGAGCTCCTGGCCGGACGTCCAAAGTCACATCTTGGATGTCCAGCTGGGTGCTCAAGGCAGCAGGAAAGTCCACGAATGGACGCCGCGACCTCGGACATCCGAGTCTGACCTCTGCTCCAACAATCCCTGTTTCATGCACAGGTGTACCTGACCTCTGCTCTAACTCCAATCTCATATCCAGCTGTGTCTGACCCCTGCTCTAACAATCCCATGCACAGGTGTACTTGACCTCTGCTCTAACTCCAATCTCATATCCAGCTGTGTCTGACCACTGCTCTAACAATCCCATGCACAGGTGTACCTGACCTCTGCTCTAACTCCTATCTTATATCCAGCTGTGTCTGACCCCTGCTCTAACAATCCCATGCACAGGTGTACCTGACCTCTGGTCCATTTTATCGTGGTATTCCATGTGCTCCTCTTCTGCTTTGGTAGAGTTTCCCTTTGTATTCCATTTGATCCTCTTGTGTTCTGTAGATTTTCTTGTATTCTATGTTCTCCTCTTGTATTCTATGTTCTCCTCTTCTGTTTCGGTTCCGTTTCCCTTTGTATTCCATGTGTTACTCTTCCGGTTAATTTTCCCTTTCTTTTCCGCCACTATGCTCTGCATGTTCTCCTCATCCTTGGCAGTCATTCTGTTCTTGATTATGGCCACAGTATCAACACATAAGTGACATGCAATCAATTGTGGAAAGAAAACGAACCAACTTTTATAATAAAAAAAAATATATATTTGAAAATGTAAATTTTAACTATTTACTAATTAGACTATTTACAATAACATATTTACAGTTTCATAATGGTGTGCATTGGGGGTGGGTGTTGGGGAAAAAAGGGAACGGACCATGCCATGTGGGAGGAGGAGGAGCATCGTCATTGACTGTCCTCAGGTGGTGTCTTCACCCACACCTTGGGGACAGTAAATAGGGGAAAGGCTATTGTGGGGACAGCCCGAAAGATATATTTTTTGTGTATTCTTGAAACATTGCAAATCCATGAAAATAGGGTTACAGATTCAAGATATTTTGTTTCACCTTTTGTGCTTTCCATTCTGATTTTCTTCTTTATTTTTCAAAACTTCTCATTCCATATTCTCTTTCATGCATTCTCCACTCTTCCTGGATACGTCTTTCATGCTTTCTCCTTTCCTCAGTTATAAGATTGGATCACACTAGAGAATCTTTTTCATAGCAAACATCACTCCTTTGCATCTCACTTCCTTTTCACATCCAGGCAGAATCCAACTTTATGAAATTCTGGAAACCAATTAAATCATGGTTTTTCCCCTTGCTTTTGATTTATAGAAATGTTTTGGAGAAGCTATGTTTTGACATCTGATATAGCTAATAAGCAGCACCAACAGTGATTTATTTGGGAGTGCTATGCCATTTGAACATCAAGTGCAAGTGCAGATTAAGTTTTTATGTTAAATGTTATGGGTTGCTTTTGTAACCAATTCATCTGTGTGTCTGTCTTTGAATTTGTGATGACTGCCATTATATGTTCTAATTTGATCAATTTAGTAGTATTTTGTTTTTTATACTATGTAATAGTTTGTATTTTGTTACTTTATTTATTTTTTATTAGGTTGAATTATTGTATTATTTAAACTGATTGTATTTGTTCACTATATCTATCGTGAACCACTCTTATAAAGCTTTTATGAGCAATATATTAAGTTAAATAAATTAAATTGAATTGAGTTGCTAGGCAGGGCTTCTTCCTACTCCAGGTATTGGTTTGAAGAAGGTAAGAGTGAAGGGAAAGCACTGTGTGAAAGGACTATGTTGGGTAAAAAGGGGAATGGGTGGGGGTGAGAGTACAGAAAGGAGTGAGTGCAGTGGGGAGAGGGGTAAAAGAACAGGGGAGAGAAGGATGAGATTACTTGTGGGGAAGGATAGAAGAGACTGAGAGCACTGGATGTGCGAAGGTGTGTGGTGAAATCAAAGGGTAGAGAAGGGTGAGAGTTCTGTTAAGATCCCACTGGGTCGTTGTCCTTCAGTTCAGGAAACAGGCTGGGCTTCTGCAGAAAGTTCCCCTCATCTCAAGTTATCTATACTTTTGGATGCCAGCTTTTCCTTCTCAGCCACTTCCAGCCCTGTGGTTCTCTGGCTGCTGAAAAGTCCCCAAGCAAGCTGCAGCAATCCAGTGACAAACAAGCAGGTGACCATTTTTAATTTCTCTAATAAACTGTTAATATGGCAGAGAACAAACAAATGGACAGTCTTGAATTACTTTCAGTCCCAAAAACCTATTGTTTTTTTTACTACACATTTCAAATTCAAACCAAATTCCCAAAATTTCTGGCATAGTTCTCAACAATTTGTTTTATCTTCTTGCACTGTGCATAATCTCCTTGTCCGTCATGAAGGCCAAGTTTGCATCTACAGAGTTATCCAGCTGTAGCTTTGATGGGAGGAAGTCCATGTCCTCCTCTTCCTCTTGATCTAGGTACCTATTATCTACTCCATCACTCGCATAAGCAAGGTGGGAGCCTCTGCCCTCCCTGCACATAGAGGCTCCACCCTCCAGAGCCCCTCTGGATGTTGCACTCCAGCTCACTGCTGGGAACTTTAATTATATTTTCTTTCCTTGCTCTGGGGGGCTAAAAACTTATCAAGTGAATCTATTTTGTCTGTGGGTGGAAAACTTCAGTTTCCCTATTGAGTAGTCTACCATGTCACATTACATAAGATGTGAGAAACCTAAGCAGCTGGATAATGTAGGGTGACATCTCTGGTCAGGAAAGGGGGAAGTATGGAGTAATAACACTCGGCCACTGGATGGGGGAAGTGTGGAGTAAGAGCACTGATGGGGAGAGATGTAGTGAATGTGAGGAGCATTGTGTGTGTATTGGGAGAGAGTGTTTGGTGAGAACCCTTGGCCACTGGATGGGGGAAGTGTGGAGTAAGAGCACTGATGGGGAGAGATGTAGTGAATGTGAGGAGCATTGTGTGTGTATTGGGAGAGAGTGTTTGGTGAGAACCCTTGGCCACTGGATGGGGGAAGTGTGGAGTAAGAGCACTGATGGGGAGAGATGTAGTGAATGTGAGGAGCATTGTGTGTGTATTGGGAGAGAGTGTTTGGTGAGAACCCTTGGCCACTGGATGGGGGAAGTGTGGAGTAAGAGCACTGATGGGGAGAGATGTAGTGAATGTGAGGAGCATTGTGTGTGTATTGGGAGAGAGTGTTTGGTGAGAACCCTTGGCCACTGGATGGGGGAAGTGTGGAGTAAGAGCACTGATGGGGAGAGATGTAGTGAATGTGAGGAGCATTGTGTGTGTATTGGGAGAGAGTGTTTGGTGAGAACCCTTGGCCACTGGATGGGGGAAGTGTGGAGTAAGAGCACTGATGGGGAGAGATGTAGTGAATGTGAGGAGCATTGTGTGTGTATTGGGAGAGAGTGTTTGGTGAGAACCCTTGGCCACTGGATGGGGGAAGTGTGGAGTAAGAGCACTGATGGGGAGAGATGTAGTGAATGTGAGGAGCATTGTGTGTGTATTGGGAGAGAGTGTTTGGTGAGAACCCTTGGCCACTGGATGGGGGAAGTGTGGAGTAAGAGCACTGATGGGGAGAGATGTAGTGAATGTGAGGAGCATTGTGTGTGTATTGGGAGAGAGTGTTTGGTGAGAACCCTTGGCCACTGGATGGGGGAAGTGTGGAGTAAGAGCACTGATGGGGAGAGATGTAGTGAATGTGAGGAGCATTGTGTGTGTATTGGGAGAGAGTGTTTGGTGAGAACCCTTGGCCACTGGATGGGGGAAGTGTGGAGTAAGAGCACTGATGGGGAGAGATGTAGTGAATGTGAGGAGCATTGTGTGTGTATTGGGAGAGAGTGTTTGGTGAGAACCCTTGGCCACTGGATGGGGGAAGTGTGGAGTAAGAGCACTGATGGGGAGAGATGTAGTGAATGTGAGGAGCATTGTGTGTGTATTGGGAGAGAGTGTTTGGTGAGAACCCTTGGCCACTGGATGGGGGAAGTGTGGAGTAAGAGCACTGATGGGGAGAGATGTAGTGAATGTGAGGAGCATTGTGTGTGTATTGGGAGAGAGTGTTTGGTGAGAACCCTTGGCCACTGGATGGGGGAAGTGTGGAGTAAGAGCACTGATGGGGAGAGATGTAGTGAATGTGAGGAGCATTGTGTGTGTATTGGGAGAGAGTGTTTGGTGAGAACCCTTGGCCACTGGATGGGGGAAGTGTGGAGTAAGAGCACTGATGGGGAGAGATGTAGTGAATGTGAGGAGCATTGTGTGTGTATTGGGAGAGAGTGTTTGGTGAGAACCCTTGGCCACTGGATGGGGGAAGTGTGGAGTAAGAGCACTGATGGGGAGAGATGTAGTGAATGTGAGGAGCATTGTGTGTGTATTGGGAGAGAGTGTTTGGTGAGAACCCTTGGCCACTGGATGGGGGAAGTGTGGAGTAAGAGCACTGATGGGGAGAGATGTAGTGAATGAGAGGAGCATTGTGTGTGTATTGGGAGAGAGTGTTTGGTGAGAACCCTTGGCCACTGGATGGGGGAAGTGTGGAGTAAGAGCACTGATGGGGAGAGATGTAGTGAATGTGAGGAGCATTGTGTGTGTATTGGGAGAGAGTGTTTGGTGAGAACCCTTGGCCACTGGATGGGGGAAGTGTGGAGTAAGAGCACTGATGGGGAGAGATGTAGTGAATGTGAGGAGCATTGTGTGTGTATTGGGAGAGAGTGTTTGGTGAGAACCCTTGGCCACTGGATGGGGGAAGTGTGGAGTAAGAGCACTGATGGGGAGAGATGTAGTGAATGTGAGGAGCATTGTGTGTGTATTGGGAGAGAGTGTTTGGTGAGAACCCTTGGCCACTGGATGGGGGAAGTGTGGAGTAAGAGCACTGATGGGGAGAGATGTAGTGAATGTGAGGAGCATTGTGTGTGTATTGGGAGAGAGTGTTTGGTGAGAACCCTTGGCCACTGGATGGGGGAAGTGTGGAGTAAGAGCACTGATGGGGAGAGATGTAGTGAATGTGAGGAGCATTGTGTGTGTATTGGGAGAGAGTGTTTGGTGAGAACCCTTGGCCACTGGATGGGGGAAGTGTGGAGTAAGAGCACTGATGGGGAGAGATGTAGTGAATGTGAGGAGCATTGTGTGTGTATTGGGAGAGAGTGTTTGGTGAGAACCCTTGGCCACTGGATGGGGGAAGTGTGGAGTAAGAGCACTGATGGGGAGAGATGTAGTGAATGTGAGGAGCATTGTGTGTGTATTGGGAGAGAGTGTTTGGTGAGAACCCTTGGCCACTGGATGGGGGAAGTGTGGAGTAAGAGCACTGATGGGGAGAGATGTAGTGAATGTGAGGAGCATTGTGTGTGTATTGGGAGAGAGTGTTTGGTGAGAACCCTTGGCCACTGGATGGGGGAAGTGTGGAGTAAGAGCACTGATGGGGAGAGATGTAGTGAATGTGAGGAGCATTGTGTGTGTATTGGGAGAGAGTGTTTGGTGAGAACCCTTGGCCACTGGATGGGGGAAGTGTGGAGTAAGAGCACTGATGGGGAGAGATGTAGTGAATGTGAGGAGCATTGTGTGTGTATTGGGAGAGAGTGTTTGGTGAGAACCCTTGGCCACTGGATGGGGGAAGTGTGGAGTAAGAGCACTGATGGGGAGAGATGTAGTGAATGTGAGGAGCATTGTGTGTGTATTGGGAGAGAGTGTTTGGTGAGAACCCTTGGCCACTGGATGGGGGAAGTGTGGAGTAAGAGCACTGATGGGGAGAGATGTAGTGAATGTGAGGAGCATTGTGTGTGTATTGGGAGAGAGTGTTTGGTGAGAACCCTTGGCCACTGGATGGGGGAAGTGTGGAGTAAGAGCACTGATGGGGAGAGATGTAGTGAATGTGAGGAGCATTGTGTGTGTATTGGGAGAGAGTGTTTGGTGAGAACCCTTGGCCACTGGATGGGGGAAGTGTGGAGTAAGAGCACTGATGGGGAGAGATGTAGTGAATGTGAGGAGCATTGTGTGTGTATTGGGAGAGAGTGTTTGGTGAGAACCCTTGGCCACTGGATGGGATAAGTGTGGGGTAAGAGCACTGATGGGGAGAGATGTAGTGAATGTGAGGAGCATTGTGTGTGTATTGGGAGAGAGTGTTTGGTGAGAACCCTTGGCCACTGGATGGGGGAAGTGTGGAGTAAGAGCACTGATGGGGAGAGATGTAGTGAATGTGAGGAGCATTGTGTGTGTATTGGGAGAGAGTGTTTGGTGAGAACCCTTGGCCACTGGATGGGGGAAGTGTGGAGTAAGAGCACTGATGGGGAGAGATGTAGTGAATGTGAGGAGCATTGTGTGTGTATTGGGAGAGAGTGTTTGGTGAGAACCCTTGGCCACTGGATGGGGGGAAGTGTGGAGTAAGAGCACTGATGGGGAGAGATGTAGTGAATGTGAGGAGCATTGTGTGTGTATTGGGAGAGAGTGTTTGGTGAGAACCCTTGGCCACTGGATGGGGGAAGTGTGGAGTAAGAGCACTGATGGGGAGAGATGTAGTGAATGTGAGGAGCATTGTGTGTGTATTGGGAGAGAGTGTTTGGTGAGAACCCTTGGCCACTGGATGGGGGAAGTGTGGAGTAAGAGCACTGATGGGGAGAGATGTAGTGAATGTGAGGAGCATTGTGTGTGTATTGGGAGAGAGTGTTTGGTGAGAACCCTTGGCCACTGGATGGGATAAGTGTGGGGTAAGAGCACTGATGGGGAGAGATGTAGTGAATGTGAGGAGCATTGTGTGTGTATTGGGAGAGAGTGTTTGGTGAGAACCCTTGGCCACTGGATGGGATAAGTGTGGGGTAAGAGCACTGATGGGGAGAGATGTAGTGAATGTGAGGAGCATTGTGTGTGTATTGGGAGAGAGTGTTTGGTGAGAACCCTTGGCCACTGGATGGGATAAGTGTGGGGTAAGAGCACTGATGGGGAGAGATGTAGTGAATGTGAGGAGCATTGTGTGTGTATTGGGAGAGAGTGTTTGGTGAGAGCCCTTGGCCACTGGATGGGGGAAGTGTGGAGTAAGAGCACTGATGGGGAGAGATGTAGTGAATGTGAGGAGCATTGTGTGTGTATTGGGAGAGAGTGTTTGGTGAGAACCCTTGGCCACTGGATGGGGGAAGTGTGGAGTAAGAGCACTGATGGGGAGAGATGTAGTGAATGTGAGGAGCATTGTGTGTGTATTGGGAGAGAGTGTTTGGTGAGAACCCTTGGCCACTGGATGGGGGAAGTGTGGAGTAAGAGCACTGATGGGGAGAGATGTAGTGAATGTGAGGAGCATTGTGTGTGTATTGGGAGAGAGTGTTTGGTGAGAACCCTTGGCCACTGGATGGGATAAGTGTGGGGTAAGAGCACTGATGGGGAGAGATGTAGTGAATGTGAGGAGCATTGTGTGTGTATTGGGAGAGAGTGTTTGGTGAGAACCCTTGGCCACTGGATGGGATAAGTGTGGGGTAAGGTTCCTGGATAAGGTGGGGGGTAAGGAGAGAACACTGGATATATCTGGGGAAAGTATGAGGTGAGAACAGTGGGCTATTGGACAGAGCAGGAAGCATGGGAGAATAATCAGTCATTGGAAAGGAGAGTGCAGAGTGAGAGCCCTGGAGATGGAGAGTGCAGGGTGAGAAATGGGATGGAGAGTAGGGAAATGTGAAGTGAGTATACTGGATTTGTATGGGGGGGGAGTGGGGGGTGAGAATACTCAGCCACTGGCTGGGGGAGTATGGGGTGAAGTCACTGAGTAGGATGGGGCATGTGAGGTGAGTGTAGTGGGTATGAGTGTGGTGATGGGGAACCTTGGAGTGAGTACACTGGATTTGTATGGGGGAGAGTGCAGGGTGAAGTCACTGGGCAGAGTGGGGAACATGAGGTCAGAGCATATGTCTGTGGTGCTGGGGAAATGAGAAATGAATACACTGGATTTATATGGGGGGTATGGGGTGACAATATTCAGCCACTGGACAGGGGGAGTGCGGGGTGAAGTCACTGGGCAGGGTGGGGAACGTTAGGTATGCATGTATGTATGTATGGGGAACTGTGGCATGTGTATATTGGAATGGGAGAGGAGTATGTGTGTGGTGCTGGGGAAATAAGAAGTAAATACACTGGATTTGTATGGGGGGGGGCATGGGGTAAGAATATTCAGCCACTGGACGGGGGGAGTGTGGGGTGAAGTCACTAGGCAGGGTGGGGAACGTTAGGTATGCATGTACGTATGTATGGGGAACTGTGGCATGTGTATATTGGAATGGGAGAGGAGTATGTGTGTGGTGCTGGGGAAATGAGAAGTGAATACACTGGATTTGTATGGGGGTATGGGGTGAGAATATTCAGTCACTGGACGGGGGGAGTGCGGGGTGAAGTCACTAGGCAGGGTGGGGAACGTTAGGTATGCATGTATGTATGTATGGGGAACTGTGGCATGTGTATATTGGAATGGGAGAGGAATATGTGTGTGGTGCTGGGGAAATAAGAAGTAAATACACTGGATTTGTATGGGGGGGGGTATGGGGTGAGAATATTCAGCCGCTGGACGGGGGGGAGTGTGGGGTGAAGTCACTGGGCAGGGTGGGGAACGTTAGGTATGCATGTATGTATGTATAGCGAACTGAGGCATGCGTATATTGGAATGGGAGAGGAGTATGTGTGTGGTGATGGGGAAAAGAGAAGTGAATACACTGGATTTGTATGGGGGTATGGGGTGAGAATATTCAGCCACTGGATGGGGGGAAGTGTGGGGTGAAGTCACTGGGCAGGGTGGGGAACGTTAGGTATGCATGTATGTATGTATGGGGAACTGTGGCATGCGTATATTGGAATGGGAGAGGAGTATGTGTGTGGTGCTGGGGAAATGAGAAGTGAATACACTGGATTTGTATGAGAGGGTATGGGGTGAGAATATTCAGCCACTGGATGGAGGGGGAGTGCGGGGTGAAGTCACTAGGCAGGGTGGGGAACGTTAGGTATGCATGTATGTATGTATAGCGAACTGAGGCATGCGTATATTGGAATGGGAGAGGAGTATGTGTGTGGTGCTGGGGAAATGAGAAGTGAATACACTGGATTTGTATGAGAGGGTATGGGGTGAGAATATTCAGCCACTGGATGGAGGGGGAGTGCGGGGTGAAGTCACTGGGCAGGGTGGGGAACGTTAGGTATGTATGTATGGGGAACTCTGGCATGCGTATATTGGAATGGGAGAGGAGTATGTGTCTGGTGCTGGGGAAATGTGAAGTGACTACACTGGATTTCTATGGGGGTATGTGGTGAGAATATTCAGCTCCTGGATGGGGGGAAGTGTGGGGTGAAGTCACTGGGCAGGGTGGGGAATGTTAGGCATGTATGTATGTATGGGGAACTGTGGCATGCCTATATTGGAATGGGAGAGGAGTATGTGTGTGGTGCTGGGGAAATGAGAAGTGAATACACTGGATTTGTATGAGAGGGTATGGGGTGAGAATATTCAGCCGCTGGACGGGGGGAAGTGTCGGGTGAAGTCACTGGGCAGGGTGGGGAATGTTAGGCATGTATGTATGTATGGGGAACTGTGGCATGCCTATATTGGAATGGGAGAGGAGTATGTGTGTGGTGCTGGGGAAATGAGAAGTGAATACACTGGATTTGTATGAGAGGGTATGGGGTGAGAATATTCAGCCGCTGGACGGGGGGAGTGCCGGGTGAAGTCACTGGGCAGGGTGGGGAATGTTAGGCATGCATGTATGTATGTATGAGGAACTGTGGCATGTGTATATTGGAATGGGAGAGGAGTATGTGTGTGGTGCTGGGGAAATGAGAAGTGAATACACTGGATTTGTATGAGAGGGTATGGGGTGAGAATATTCAGCCGCTGGACGGGGGGAGTGCGGGGTGAAGTCACTGGGCAGGGTGGGGAATGTTAGGCATGTATGGGGAACTGTGGCATGCGTATATTGGAATGGAAGAGGAGTATGTGTGTGGTGCTAGGGAAATGAGAAGTAAATACACTGGATTTGTATGAGAGGGTATGGGGTGAGAATATTCAGCCGCTGGACGGGGGGGGGAGTGCGGGGTGAAGTCACTGGGCAGGGTGGGGAATGTTAGGTATGCATGTATGTATGTATGGGGAACTGTGGCATGTGTATATTGGAATGGGAGAGGAATATGTGTGTGGTGCTGGGGAAATGAGAAGTGAATACACTGGATTTGTATGAGAGGGTATGGGGTGAGTATTTTCAGCCACTGGATGGGGGGAAGTGTGGGGTGAATTCACTGGGCAGGGTGGGGAATGTTAGGCATGTATGTATGTATGGGGAACTGAGGCATGCGTATATTGGAATGGGAGAGGAGTATGTGTGTGGTGCTGGGGAAATGTGAAGTGAATACACTGGATTTCTATGGGGGTATGGGGTGAGAATATTCAGCCGCTGGATGGGGGAAGTGTCGGGTGAAGTCACTGGGCAGGGTGGGGAACGTTAGGTATGTATGTATGTATGGAGAACTGTGGCATGCCTATATTGGAATGGGAGAGGAGTATGTGTGTGGTGCTGGGGAAATGAGAAGTGAATACACTGGATTTGTATGAGAGGGTATGGGGTGAGTATTTTCAGCCACTGGATGGGGGGAAGTGTGGGGTGAATTCACTGGGCAGGGTGGGGAATGTTAGGCATGTATGTATGTATGGGGAACTGAGGCATGCGTATATTGGAATGGGAGAGGAGTATGTGTGTGGTGCTGGGGAAATGTGAAGTGAATACACTGGATTTCTATGGGGGTATGGGGTGAGAATATTCAGCCGCTGGATGGGGGAAGTGTGGGGTGAAGTCATGGGCAGGGTGGGGAATGTTAGGCATGTATGTATGTATGGGGAACTGTGGCATGCCTATATTGGAATGGGAGAGGAGTATGTGTGTGGTGCTGGGGAAATGAGAAGTGAATACACTGGATTTGTATGAGAGGGTATGGGGTGAGAATATTCAGCCGCTGGACGGGGGGGAGTGCGGGGTGAAGTCACTGAGCAGGGTGGGGAACGTTAGGTATGCATGTATGTATGTATGGGGAACTGTGGCATGTGTATATTGGAATGGGAGAGGAGTATGTGTGTGGTGCTGGGGAAATGAGAAGTGAATACACTGGATTTATATGGGGGGTATGGGGTGAGAATATTCAGCCACTGGACGGGGGGAGTGCGGGGTGAAGTCACTAGGCAGGGTGGGGAACGTTAGGTATGCATGTATGTATGTATGGAGAACTGTGGCATGTGTATATTGGAATGGGAGAGGAGTATGTGTGTGGTGCTGGGGAAATGAGAAGTGAATACACTGGATTTGTATGAGAGGGTATGGGGTGAGAATATTCAGCCGCTGGACGGGGAGGAGTGCGGGGTGAAGTCACTGGGCAGGGTGGGGAACGTTAGGTATGCATGTATGTATGTATGGGGAACTGTGGCATGCCTATATTGGAATGGGAGAGGAGTATGTGTGTGGTGCTGGGGAAATGAGAAGTGAATACACTGGATTTGTATGAGAGGGTATGGGGTGAGAATATTCAGCCACTGGATGGGAGGAGTGCGGGGTGAAGTCACTGGGCAGGGTGGGGAACGTTAGGCATGTATGTATGTATGGGGAACTGTGGCATGTGTATATTGGAATGGGAGAGGAGTATGTGTGTGGTGCTGGGGAAATAAGAAGTAAATACACTGGATTTATATGGGGGGTATGGGGTGAGAATATTCAGCCACTGGACGGGGGGAGTGCGGGGTGAAGTCACTGGGCAGGGTGGGGAATGTTAGGCATGTATGTATGTATGGGGAACTGTGGCATGTGTATATTGGAATGGGAGAGGAGTATGTGTGTGGTGCTGGGGAAATAAGAAGTAAATACACTGGATTTGTATGAGGGGGTATGGGGTGAGAATATTCAGCTGCTGGACGGGGGGAGTGCGGGGTGAAGTCACTGGGCAGGGTGGGGAACGTTAGGTATGCATGTATGTATGTATGTATGGGGAACTGTGGCATGTGTATATTGGAATGGGAGAGGAGTGAAGATTACTGTGTATGTTTGTGTTGTGCACATAAATGACTTGGTATAACTTGTCTGGGTTTTGTAGACTTTAATGTGCACAAAGGAGAGGCATTCTGGGGGATGGAGGTGGGTTGGAGATTGGACTTATGTACATACTTTCCTTTTGAAAAGTAAGCACATATACTCACATGTACAAGTAATCCGCTGCAAATTGCAGATTTAAGCTCGTGCATATTATTTCTCATAATATTCAAGGCTAACATACATGCAAAAATGTGCTTTCAAAGTAAGTGTAATTAAGGTGAATTTTAAGAGATGAATGGAAGTTTTGTATGTTAAAATAACATATATTTAAAAAAAACTCAGGGGAGCCAAGGTGAGGGAGAAAGGAAAGATGCTGCTTGGTGAGCTCTGAATCTCTTTCTGTTTGGTTTTTTTTCCTTTCAACATTTTCATGGGGAAGCATAATGGTTTTGGCAAGGGGACATCCCCAGCCCCTACTGGAATAGCCCAGCCTCAATATAAGAGCTTATGGCAGAGGGGTCCATTGCTGTGCTGGATGGTGGAGCGGCTGGCTAGAAGAATCTGGAGGTAGAACAGCATCACGACCTCAGATTGACACTGAGTCAATGTTGGAGCAAGGGCTGATGAATCCTTCTCTGGATGCATTGCTATTGGCTTCTGAGGAAGCCCTTACTATGGGTTTCATGAGAGGTGGCAGATCTCTGATGGAAAAGTCACTAAAAATTAGCAAAAGGGGAAATGTAGGTGTTGAGAATCTACCTTTGCTGGCTGCCATAGCATTAGGATCTAGGGCTGTACAGATGAAACATATTTAATTTGTTTCATAGGACACAGTCAGGTTCATTTCAAACAAAAAAAATTCAGTGGTTCGTATCATTAATTCTTTCATTTTACACTGGAGAAAATGGGGGAAGCAATCCATAGGTCTCATTTACTATACTGTAAAAGAAAAAACCAGACCTAGGATCAGATCCAATGTGTTATAATTAGTGAGGTTTGGGTGGACCCTTGGACACTGTGGCAGCGGACTATGCCCACGGGGGGCAGTCCCGTGAGGGGCCACAGGTCAGGCTCAGCTTAGGACACACAAACACAGAGATTGATCTTTAATTAGACAATGTGATGAAGCCACCAGAGGTGGCAGTGGTGAGCAGCAGAAGTAGCCCGGCTGGGCTGGTATCCCTCAGGCGCTGGAACAGCGACTCCTCCGGTACCAGTGCTGTAGAGGAAAGAACTGAGAATAATGAGTACAGTGGAATATGCACAAGCCCCAGTATGGAGAACCCCAGGATAGGGAGAGCAGGCCCTCGAGGAGCGAGCATCTGATCCCTGAGAGCTGAGAGGCTTGAAGGTAATGTACTCACACAGCGGTTCCACGTAGGAGATGGCACCAGGGCTGGAACGGAGGCAGGCCCTCGAGGAGCGAGTACCTGATCCCTGAGAGCTGAGAGGCTTGAAGGTGATGTACTCACACAGCGGTTCCACGTAGGAGATGACACCAGGGCTGGAACGGAGGCAGGCCCTCGAGGAGCGAGTACCTGATCCCTGGGAGCTGAGAGGCTTGAAGGTGATGTACTCACACAGCGGTTCCACGTAGGAGATGGCACCAGGGCTGGATCAGAGGCAGGCCCTTGATGAGCGAGTACCTGATCCCTGAGAGCTGAGAGGCTTGAAGGTGATGTACTCACACAGCAGTTCCACGTAGGAGATGGCACCAGGCCTGGATCAGAGGCAGGCCCTCGAGGAGCGAGTACCTGATCCCTGAGAGCTGAGAGGCTTGAAGGTAATATACTCACACAGCGGTTCCACGTAGCAGATGGCACCAGGGCTGGAACGGAGGCAGGCCCTCGAGGAGCGAGTACCTGATCCCTGAGAGCTGAGAGGCTTGAAGGTAATGTACTCACACAGCGGTTCCACGTAGGAGATGACACAAGGGCTGGAACGGAGGCAGGCCCTCGAGGAGCGAGTACCTGATCCCTGAGAGCTGAGAGGCTTGAAGGTAATGTACTCACACAGCGGTTCCACGTAGGAGATGGCACCAGGGCTGGAACAGAGGCAGGCCCTCGAGGAGCGAGTACCTGATCCCTGAGAGCTGAGAGGCTTGAAGGTAATGTACTAACACAGCGGTTCCACGTAGGAGATGGCACCAGGGCTGGAACGGAGGCAGGCCCTCGAGGAGCGAGTACCTGATCCCTGAGAGCTGAGAGGCTTGAAGGTGATGTAGTCACACAGTGGTTCCACGCAGTAGATGGCACTAGGGCTGGAACGGAGGCAGGCCCTCGAGGAGCGAGTACCTGATCCCTGAGAGCTGAGAGGCTTGAAGGTAATGTACTCACACAGCGGTTCCACGCAGGAGATGGCACTAGGGCTGTAACTGAGGCAGGCCCTCGAGGAGCGAGTACCTGATCCCTGAGAACTGAGAGGCTTGAAGGTAATGTACTCACACAGCGGTTCCACGTAGGAGATGGCACCAGGGCTGGATCAGAGGCAGGCCCTTGATGAGCGAGTACCTGATCCCTGAGAGCTGAGAGGCTTGAAGGTGATGTACTCACACAGCGGTTCCACGTAGGAGATGGCACCAGGGCTGGATCAGAGGCAGGCCCTTGATGAGCGAGTACCTGATCCCTGAGAGCTGAGAGGCTTGAAGGTGATGTACTCACACAGCGGTTCCACGTAGGAGATGGCACCAGGGCTGGAACGGAGGCAGGCCCTCGAGGAGCGAGTACCTGATCCCTGAGAGCTGAGAGGCTTGAAGGTAATGTACTCACACAGCGGTTCCACGTAGGAGATGGCACCAGGGATGGATCGGAGGCAGGCCCTTGATGAGCGAGTACCTGATCCCTGAGAGCTGAGAGGCTTGAAGGTGATGTACTCACACAGCGGTTCCACGTAGGAGATGGCACCAGGGCTGGAACGGAGGCAGGCCCTCGAGGAGCGAGTACCTGGTTCCAGGGAACAGCTCTGAGGTGAAGATGGTAGTTCTCACTAGGGATGTGAATCGTTTTAGGACGATTAAAATTAGGGTTCCGGCGCCTCGCTGAACAACCTCCTGCAGTCGATCTCCTGCCGGCGCCATTTTCCGTACGGAAAATGGCGCTGGCCATACGCGTATGGCCGGCGCCATTTTCCGTACGAAAACGATTCGCGGCGGGAAATCGCTCCCTGACCCCCGCTGGACCTCCAGGAACTTTTGGCCAGCTTGTGGGGGGCCTCCTGACCCCCACGAGACTTGCCAAAAGTCCAGCGGGGGTCCGGAAGGACCTCCTGCTGTCCAATCTTTTTCGTCTATGGCCGCCGCCATTTTTCGGCGCCATTTTGGAAAATGGCGCCGGCTGAAGATTCAGGAGCAGGAGCCCGTTCCGGACCGCTGCCGTTCCGGACCGCCGCTGGACCCGCAGGTTATTTAAGTTATTTTGGGGGGGGGGTTCGGGAGGGTGGGGGATTTAATTTAAAGGGTCGGGGGTGGGTTTTAGGGGGTTTTAATGTGCCGGTTTTTCGATTTTTCGATTTTTCACGATTTTTAACGATTTTTCACGATATTTTACCCCCCCAAACGGCAACAATACGATTCCCTCCCCCTCCCAGCCGAAATCGATCGTTAAGACGATCGAGGACACGATTCACATCCCTAGTTCTCACTGGTGTTGAAGATAGTGAATCCTTCCAGGCAGAAAAGAAGGTAGGAGCAGGCAGCGAGTCAGGGAATATGGGCCCTCGAGGGAGCAAGTACCAGTTTCCTGATAGCGACCTGTAAAGCAAGTTAGGCCCCCGAGGAGCGGGTACCCCATTAGCATTAAGAGTCCAATAGTATTAGAGGCAGAGTAGCTGGGTACAGAGAGCAAATTCTATCCGTAAGGTATCCCCTTGCTAACTCAAAGGCTAGCAAACATTGTAGGCTTTAAATATCCGGGCAGCATGATGTTATCACAGGGGGGCGCCCCTGAGGTTCGCACCAAGTAGGAAATTAGAGTGAGGGCCGTGCGGTGCATGCCCCTAAGGTACAGGCAGAGCATGGCGGGAGGCAGCGCCCAAGCTAGTCCGGGGACGCCAGAGAGGATGGCAGGCAGACCCCGCGGCAGTCAGGCGACCATTAACAGCAAGAGAAGGTGCAAGGAAAGAAAGGTAGGCGAAGTGAAGCCGTCAAGAAGGGACATTTGCAACACAATTCTGGAGCCCAACCCAAGGCCAGACCTATTACCAAGATCCAGGCCTAGATGTCGGAGTCAGACCCAAGGCCAGGTCCCATTACCAAGGCCCGGGACTAAGCTTACACCCAGACCAGATACCAAGGTCCAAACCAAAGCCAGGTCATACCTCCGGGTCATATTGCCAAGATCTAGGCATAGGCCTGTGGTGTGGGCCAAGGATTGGAGCTTACGCCCAGACCTTATACTCAGCTGAAACTGGATCCCATCACTAAGGCCTGAACCTAGGCCCAGGCTATTCACTGGGACCCGGCAGAGGACTGGACCTGTATTCAAGGTCCAGTCCAGATGCAGATTGTGATAAATTGCAGGAAGACCTTGTGAGACTGGAAAATTGGGCATCAAAATGGCAGATGAAATTTAATGTGGATAAGTGCAAGGTGATGCATACAGGGAAAAATAACCCTTGCTATAGTTACACAATGTTAGGTTCTATCTTAAGAGCTACCACCCAAGAAAGAGATCTAGGTGTCATAGTGGATAACACATTGAAATCGTCGGTTCAGTGTGCTGCGGCAGTCAAAAAAGCAAACAGAATGTTGGGAATTATTAGAAAGGGAATGGTGAATAAAACGGAAAATGTCATAATGCCTCTGTATCGCTCCATGGTGAGACCGTACCTTGAATACTGTGTACAATTCTGGTCGCCGCATCTCAGAAAAGATATAATTGCGATGGAGAAGGTACAAAGAAGGGCGACCAAAATGATAAGAGGAATGGAACAGCTCCTCTATGAGGAAAGACTAAAGAGGTTAGGACTTTTCAGCTTGGAGAAGAGACGACTGAGGGGGAATATGATAGAGGTGTTTAAAATCATGAGAGGTCTAGAACGGGTAGATGTGAATCGGTTATTTACTCTTTCAGATAGTAGAAAAACTAGGGGGCACTCCATGAAGTTAGCATGTGGCACATTTAAAACTAATTGGAGAAAGTTCTTTTTCACTCAACGCACAATTAAACTCTGGAATTTGTTGCCAGAAGATGTGGTTAGTGCAGTTAGTGTAGCTGGGTTTAAAAAAGGATTGGATAAGTTCTGACTTAGAAAATAGCCACTGCTATTACTGCTATTACTAGCAATGGTAACATGGAATAGACTTAGTTTTTGGGTACTTGCCAGGTTCTTATGGCCTGGATTGGCCACTGTTGGAAACAGGATGCTGGGCTTGATGGACCCCTGGTCTGTCACAGTATGGCATGTTCTTTTGTTCTTTGTGAGATTATTATTTATTATTATTTAATATTTTTATATACCGAGGTTCTGGTAACAATGTTACTAATCACTTCGGTTTACGTACAACATTGAAATGACTTAATAGTGTCTTACAGAGAACAAGGAATGAAGAACTAGGATACAACTCATTTTAAACTGGGTCTTCAACACTTCATCTACGCAGATGATGTTCAGATACTCATACCTATTACCAGCACAATCACAAATGCCCTGAACACTTGGAATGCAGCTTTATTAGAAATTAAAACAATTCTCACGGACAACCAATTGGCTATCAACACCAATAAAACTGAGCTTATCATAATTTCACCTCCAAAAAATACAACACTGAGCAACACTGGTCTTACACAAGACATCTCCACTATGACACAGCAAGTACGCAGCCTTGGCATCATCATTGACAGCAATCTCACGTTTAAAAAATTAATCGCGGATACGGTTAAAAATGGATTCTTTAAGCTACACACACTAAAACATATTAAACCTTTCTTATATCAATATGACTTCCGCACAGTCTTACAAGCAACTATTTTATCAAAGATTGATTACTGCAATGCACTGCTACTAGGTCTATCTAAAACTACAATTCAACCTTTGCAAATGTTACAAAATGCAGCTGCCCGCATCATCACCGACACAAGCCACCACGAGCACATTACTCCAGCACTTCAGTCTTTGCACTGGCTACCCGTGGCCTCCAGGATAATATATAAATCCATGACGCTTATACATAAAGCCATTCACAACAGAGATATGCACTGGTTCACCGATCATCTACAATTCAAAACATCAATTCGCCCAACTAGATTCCAGCATTTAGCTAAACTGAAGATCCCCGCGCCTAATCTGACCAATCTTTCTACTACGAAAGAACGTTCATTCATCATTGCTGGATCCACAATATGGAACACCATGCCTTCTGAATTATGCCAGGAACTTTGCCACAAAAAATGTAAACAAAACCTAAAAACCTGGTTATTCAAAAAAGCCTACTATTTATTTATTTATTTAACATTTTTTATATACCGGCATTCGTAGGACACATCATGTCGGTTCACAAGTAACTGAGAAAGGAAAATTACAATGAACGGGGATGGAGGGCTAACTGGGAAAAAATTGGATAATATACGAAACTGGATAACATATGAAAGTAAAGGAGCGAGAGTCAACAAGCAGGGATACAACATTGTTGAACGACATGGAGATTACTTATCCATGTTAAGATAAAAATGCATAAGCAAAGGTTAAATATGTATAAGTAATGTTAAAGGAGGCATGTGTGTGCATTTATAGACTTAGTATAGGAACTTAATTACAGTATAAAAGGAGGCATGTGCACTTATGTACAGTTATATACAGGGGGAGGAGGGAGGGGGCGAGGGGGGGAAAGGAGGGGGGGAGGGGGAAAGGAAACAAAACAAATTAATGATCTGAGTCCTCTACTATTCATCCTAGTTTATTTCCTCAGACACTCATATATTGATTTTTATTCTATTAATACAAAGTTATACATGGTATTGTATTCTTTCAGTTATTATGTTATATTGTAAAGCACTATGCTGAATTAATGTTTGAATGTAAACCGAGGTGATGTTACCTACATGCCCCGGTATATAAAAATCCGTAAATAAATAATAAATAAATAACAGAAATCTAAGATACAAATGAATAGGATTAAAAACTTGTACAAAAAGCAAGCAAGAGTTGGCAAGTGAAAGTTGTTATTGAATCAAGAATTATTATGCGGTGGGAGACATAATGATTTGCCCTGGGTGGGAAGGTGCGAGTAGAATCAAACTCAGGCATAGGCTTGGTTGAACAGCCAGGTCTTGAGTCTTTTTTTGAAGGTGATTGGGCATTGTTCGAGCCTAAGGTCTGAAGGGAGAGAGTTCCATTGGTTAGGTCCCGCTGTGGAGAAGGCTCTTTTGCTTAAAGATGTTTTGATTGGAGGGGTTTTTAGAGAGCCTCTTTGTGCAGATCTCATAGGATGGGAGGAGGAATGCAGCTGCAATGGGATCCTGAGGTCAAGAGGGGAGGTGTTGTAGATAGATTTGTGGATGATTGAAAAAGTTTTGTAGAGGATTCTATATTTGATAGGGAGCCAGTGGAGATTCTTTAAAATTGGTGTAATGTGGTCCCTTTTGTTTGCTTTAGTTACAAAATGCCACTGCTAGGATTCTAGCATTTGGAGAGGTTTTAGGGAAATGGCTGGGAGACCTAGTAGAAGTGAATTGCAGTAATCAATCTTTGAAAATATGATTACTTGCAAAACTGATCTGAAGTCATGGGGGTGGAGTAGGGGTCTAAGTCTTTTTAAATCTTGGAGTTTGAAGAAGCATTCTTTCACGGTGTTGCTGATGAAGCTTTTGAAGTTCAGTTGGTTATCCATGATGACTCCAAGGTTTCTGACCAGGGGGGATAAAGTAGGTGGTGTCACTGGATGTGTGTTGGAGAGCTGGTAGTTGCCATCTTGGGTGATGAGGAGGAATTCTGTTTCGTTGGCATTGAGAATTAGGCTAAGGTCTGCAAGGAGATTGGTGATGAAGATAAAACATGAATTCCAAAAATGAAGGGTTTCATGCAATGATTTGGTAATTGGAATAAGGATTTGGACGTCGTCTGCATATAAGTAGTGGGTTAGATTCAGTTTGGATAGTAGGTGACAAAGAGGGAGCATGTAGATGTTGAATAAGGTTGGAGATAAGGAAGATCCTTGAGGGACTCCTAGCGTGGAACTGATAGGATGAGACTCTTTGTTGTTAATCTTGACTTTGTAAAACCTGAGATGTCAGTGAAATGGTGATTCCAAGTATATGCACAATTAACGGTGCACATGCATACTTTACAAAATTCCTGGGTTATTTCATGCACGTTATTACAATTATTTCACGTATAATATATGCACACATAGTTTTTTTAAATGGGTAGAGAAAATATACATGTTCCTGCATTACTTACATACATAAGGCAGTGGAATACAGATTTCCCCTAACTTTGCCCCATCTCCATTCTTTATATTCACAATTAATCATTCTTATGTCATTCATTGTGTAAACCATATGAAGTATAATTGATCATTATTATAACAACGCTTCAAAGGGAAGCTGTTTGGCACAATGCAAGTATTAAGAGCACTAGCAGTACATTTCAGAATGAGATCACACCCACATATCCTGGTTTATGGGCGAGGTTCATTTGTGTCATGGTGTGCCAACACAACAATATAAACACTGCAACTTCAATTCTGAAAATATATACTCTGCATTCACAGAGCTTCCCTCCCACGCAACAATGGGTGCCAATCATTTCCCTCTACAACTCACCATACAAAACATCCCTCAGGCTTCCTTCCACTTGCACAATCTTGCTGAAATTTGACATCATTATTAATACCTTGCCAAACCACTGTTACCAAATTTCATTGACCTCTGTCAGATGGAACAGCCCTGCAAACACTGCTCATGGTCTAGAACACGTGCAGATTGGAAAACAGAATAAGCTGGACTGCAACAGATCGCTACACATTAACTAAATGCTAGTAGAATACCTCACCATAGTCACACATGCAAAATGACTTTCAACAAATACAAAATAAGTGATTAAAAGTTAGAAACAGAAATATACAGCCAAAAACTAAAATAGCAAGCATAAGACTCTTCATTCAGTGCAATGCTGGAGCTAGAAACAACAATGCATTTCCTTCTAGACAGAGATAGGCCCCAGTCCTTGCTGTTATGGGTAGTGAGGGAGGGCTGTTCTATTACATAACCCCAACAAAAAACGTGATAAAGGCTCAGAGACCCCGGCATGGTTCAGTATTCTATTCTATTACACAACCCTCAAGAGAAACGTGATAAAGGCTCAGAGACCCCGGCATGGCACAGTATTCTGTTCTATTACATATCACCCACGAGAAACGTGATAAAGGCTCAGCGACCCCGGCATGGCACAGTATTCTCTTCTATTACATATCCCCCATGAGAAACGTGATAAAGGCTCAGAGACCCCGGCATGGTACAGTATTCTCTTCTATTACATATCCCCCACGAGAAACGTGATAAAGGCTCAGAGACCCCGGCATGGTACAGTATTCTCTTCTATTACATATCCCCCACGAGAAACGTGATAAAGGCTCAGAGACCCCGGCATGGCACAGTATTCTGTTCTATTACATATCCCCCACGAGAAACGTGATAAAGGCTCAGAGACCCCGGCATGGTACAGTATTCTGTTCTATTACATATCCCCCACGAGAAACGTGATAAAGGCTCAGAGACCCCGGCATGGTACAGTATTCTGTTCTATTACATAACCCCCACGAGAAACGTGATAAAGGCTCAGAGACCCCGGCATGGTACAGTATTCTGTTCTATTACATAACCCCCACGAGAAACGTGATAAAGGCTCAGAGACCCCGGCATGGTACAGTATTCTGTTCTATTACATATCCCCCACGAGAAACGTGATAAAGGCTCAGCGACTCCGGCATGGTACAGTATTCTGTTCTATTACATATCCCCCACGAGAAACGTGATAAAGGCTCAGCGACTCCGGCATGGTACAGTATTCTGTTCTATTACATATCCCCCACGAGAAACGTGATAAAAGCTCAGAGACCCCGGCATGGTACAGTATTCTGTTCTATTACATATCCCCCACGAGAAACGTGATAAAGGCTCAGAGACCCCGGCATGGTACAGTATTCTGTTCTATTACATATCCCCCACGAGAAACGTGATAAAGGCTCAGCGACCCCGGCATGGTACAGTATTCTGTTCTATTACATATCCCCCACGAGAAACGTGATAAAGGCTCAGAGACCCCGGCATGGTACAGTATTCTGTTCTATTACATATCCCCCACGAGAAACGTGATAAAGGCTCAGAGACCCCGGCATGGTACAGTATTCTGTTCTATTACATATCCCCCACGAGAAACGTGATAAAGGCTCAGAGACCCCGGCATGGTACAGTATTCTGTTCTATTACATAACCCCACGAGAAACGTGATAAAGGCTCAGAGACCCCGGCATGGCACAGTATTCTGTTCTATTACATATACCCCACGAGAAACGTCATAAAAGCTCAGAGACCCCGGCATGGCACAGTATTCTCTTCTATTACATATCCCCCACGAGAAACGTGATAAAGGCTCAGAGACCCCGGCATGGACTACTGTAATGCCCTCTTCCTTGGCCTACCCTCCTCCACCACCAAGCCCTTACAAATGCTCCAGAATGCCATCGCCAGGGTCATCACCAACTCAAGGAAAGCTGATCACATTACCCCAATACTCAAAGAACTCCACTGGCTCCCCATCGCATCCCGAATTCTCTTCAAAATTCTAACCATAGTGCACAAGTCCATCCACTCGCACAATTCCAATTGGTTGGATGAACCCTTTCGTCCTATACGCACTGAACGACCCACTCGCACTGTCAACAAAGGCACCCTCTCCATTCCCCCTTTGAAAAAAGTCCACCTCTCCTCTACTAGGGACCGTGCACTATCCATTGCAGGCCCTAAACAATGGAACACCCTCCCTACCACTCTCAGGCTAGAGCCATGTTACGCCAAGTTCAGAAAAAAACTTAAAACATGGCTCTTCCGACAAGCCTACCCTGATTAAGTACACCGACTTCTGCAAGATCTTGCCTACGCCTTGTATATTCCTGTAAATAGTCCGTTGCAGTTTTTATTTATTGCTTTAATTCCTCCACCTCCTGCTCTTTGTATACTCCTCCTTGTTCGCCCTCCCTGTTCATTGTAATTTCTACCTTTAAAGTTACATTGTAAACCGGTATGATGTATGCATACTAATACCGGTATATAAAAGTTTTTAAATAAATAAATAAAATAAATAAATAAATGGCACAGTATTCTGTTCTATTACATATCCCCCACGAGAAACGTGATAAAGGCTCAGAGACCCCGGCATGTCACAGTATTCTGTTCTATTACATGTCCCCCACGAGAAACGTGATAAAGGCTCAGCGACCCCGGCATGGCACAGTATTCTGTTCTATTACATATCCCCCACGAGAAACGTGATAAAGGCTCAGAGACCCCGGCATGGTACAGTATTCTGTTCTAGTACATATCCCCCACGAGAAACGTGATAAAGGCTCAGAGACCCCGGCATGGTACAGTATTCTGTTCTATTACATATCCCCCACGAGAAACGTGATAAAGGCTCAGAGACCCCGGCATGGTACAGTATTCTCTTCTATTACATATCCCCCACGAGAAACGTGATAAAGGCTCAGAGACCCCGGCATGGTACAGTATTCTCTTCTATTACATATCCCCCACGAGAAACGTGATAAAGGCTCAGAGACCCCGGCATGGCACAGTATTCTGTTCTATTACATATCCACCACGAGAAACGTGATAAAGGCTCAGAGACCCCGGCATGGTACAGTATTCTGTTCTATTACATATCCCCCACGAGAAACGTGATAAAGGCTCAGAGACCCCGGCATGGTACAGTATTCTGTTCTATTACATAACCCCCACGAGAAACGTGATAAAGGCTCAGAGACCCCGGCATGGTACAGTATTCTGTTCTATTACATAACCCCCACGAGAAACGTGATAAAGGCTCAGAGACCCCGGCATGGTACAGTATTCTGTTCTATTACATATCCCCCACGAGAAACGTGATAAAGGCTCAGAGACCCAGGCATGGTACAGTATTCTGTTCTATTACATATCCCCCACGAGAAACGTGATAAAGGCTCAGAGACCCAGGCATGGTACAGTATTCTGTTCTATTACATATCCCCCACGAGAAACGTGATAAAGGCTCAGAGACCCCGGCATGGTACAGTATTCTGTTCTATTACATATCCCCCACGAGAAACGTGATAAAGGCTCAGCGACTCCGGCATGGTACAGTATTCTGTTCTATTACATATCCCCCACGAGAAACGTGATAAAAGCTCAGAGACCCCGGCATGGTACAGTATTCTGTTCTATTACATAACCCCCACGAGAAACGTGATAAAGGCTCAGAGACCCTTGCATGGTACAGTATTCTGTTCTATTACATAACCCCCACGAGAAACGTGATAAAGGCTCAGAGACCCCGGCATGGTACAGTATTCTCTTCTATTACATATCCCCCACGAGAAACGTGATAAAGGCTCAGAGACCCCTGCATGGTACAGTATTCTCTTCTATTACATATCCCCCACGAGAACCGTGATAAAGGCTCAGAGACCCCGGCATGGTACAGTATTCTGTTCTATTACATATCCCCCACGAGAAACGTGATAAAGGCTCAGAGACCCCGGCATGGTACAGTATTCTGTTCTATTACATATCCCCCACGAGAAACGTGATAAAGGCTCAGAGACCCCGGCATGGTACAGTATTCTGTTCTATTACATATCCCCCACGAGAAACGTGATAAAGGCTCAGAGACCCCGGCATGGTACAGTATTCTGTTCTATTACATATCCCCCACGAGAAACGTGATAAAGGCTCAGCGACCCCGGCATGGTACAGTATTCTGTTCTATTACATATCCCCCACGAGAAACGTGATAAAGGCTCAGAGACCCCGGCATGGTACAGTATTCTGTTCTATTACATATCCCCCACGAGAAACGTGATAAAGGCTCAGCGACTCCGGCATGGTACAGTATTCTGTTCTATTACATATCCCCCACGAGAAACGTGATAAAGGCTCAGCGACTCCGGCATGGTACAGTATTCTGTTCTATTACATATCCCCCACGAGAAACGTGATAAAGGCTCAGAGACCCCGGCATGGTACAGTATTCTGTTCTATTACATATCCCCCACGAGAAACGTGATAAAGGCTCAGCGACCCCGGCATGGTACAGTATTCTGTTCTATTACATATCCCCCACGAGAAACGTGATAAAGGCTCAGCGACCCCGGCATGGTACAGTATTCTGTTCTGTTACATATCCCCCACGAGAAACGTGATAAAGGCTCAGCGACCCCGGCATGGTACAGTATTCTGTTCTATTACATATCCCCCACGAGAAACGTGATAAAGGCTCAGAGACCCCGGCATGGTACAGTATTCTGTTCTATTACATATCCCCCACGAGAAACGTGATAAAGGCTCAGAGACCCCGGCATGGTACAGTATTCTGTTCTATTACATATCCCCCACGAGAAACGTGATAAAGGCTCAGAGACCCCGGCATGGTACAGTATTCTGTTCTATTACATATCCCCCACGAGAAACGTGATAAAGGCTCAGAGACCCCGGCATGGTACAGTATTCTGTTCTATTACATATCCCCCACGAGAAACGTGATAATGGCTCAGAGACCCCGGCATGGCACAGTATTCTGTTCTATTACACATCCCCCACGAGAAACGTGATAAAGGCTCAGAGACCCCGGCATGGCACAGTATTCTGTTCTATTACACATCCCCCACGAGAAACGTGATAAAGGCTCAGAGACCCCGGCATGGCACAGTATTCTGTTCTATTACACATCCCCCACGAGAAACGTGATAAAGGCTCAGAGACCCCGGCATGGTACAGTATTCTGTTCTATTACACATCCCCCACGAGAAACGTGATAAAGGCTCAGAGACCCCGGCATGGTACAGTATTCTGTTCTATTACACATCCCCCACGAGAAACGTGATAAAGGCTCAGAGACCCCGGCATGGTACAGTATTCTGTTCTATTACACATCCCCCACGAGAAACGTGATAAAGGCTCAGAGACCCCGGCATGGTACAGTATTCTGTTCTATTACACATCCCCCACGAGAAACGTGATAAAGGCTCAGAGACCCCGGCATGGTACAGTATTCTGTTCTATTACACATCCCCCACGAGAAACGTGATAAAGGCTCAGAGACCCCGGCATGGTACAGTATTCTGTTCTATTACATATCCCCCACGAGAAACGTGATAAAGGCTCAGAGACCCCGGCATGGTACAGTATTCTGTTCTATTACATATCCCCCACGAGAAACGTGATAAAGGCTCAGAGACCCCGGCATGGTACAGTATTCTGTTCTATTACATATCCCCCACGAGAAACGTGATAAAGGCTCAGAGACCCCGGCATGGTACAGTATTCTGTTCTATTACATATCCCCCACGAGAAACGTGATAAAGGCTCAGCGACTCCGGCATGGTACAGTATTCTGTTCTATTACATATCCCCCACGAGAAACGTGATAAAGGCTCAGCGACTCCGGCATCGTACAGTATTCTGTTCTATTACATATCCCCCACGAGAAACGTGATAAAAGCTCAGAGACCCCGGCATGGTACAGTATTCTGTTCTATTACATATCCCCCACGAGAAACGTGATAAAGGCTCAGAGACCCCGGCATGGTACAGTATTCTGTTCTATTACATATCCCCCACGAGAAACGTGATAAAGGCTCAGCGACCCCGGCATGGTACAGTATTCTGTTCTATTACATATCCCCCACGAGAAACGTGATAAAGGCTCAGAGACCCCGGCATGGTACAGTATTCTGTTCTATTACATATCCCCCACGAGAAACGTGATAAAGGCTCAGAGACCCCGGCATGGTACAGTATTCTGTTCTATTACATATCCCCCACGAGAAACGTGATAAAGGCTCAGAGACCCCGGCATGGTACAGTATTCTGTTCTATTACATAACCCCACGAGAAACGTGATAAAGGCTCAGAGACCCCGGCATGGCACAGTATTCTGTTCTATTACATATCCCCCACGAGAAACGTCATAAAGGCTCAGAGACCCCGGCATGGCACAGTATTCTGTTCTATTACATATCCCCCACGAGAAACGTGATAAAGGCTCAGAGACTCCGGCATGGACTACTGTAATGCCCTCTTCCTTGGCCTACCCTCCTCCACCACCAAGCCCTTACAAATGCTCCAGAATGCCATCGCCAGGGTCATCACCAACTCAAGGAAAGCTGATCACATTACCCCAATACTCAAAGAACTCCACTGGCTCCCCATCGCATCCCGAATTCTCTTCAAAATTCTAACCATAGTGCACAAGTCCATCCACTCGCACAATTCCAATTGGTTGGATGAACCCTTTCGTCCTATACGCACTGAACGACCCACTCGCACTGTCAACAAAGGCACCCTCTCCATTCCCCCTTTGAAAAAAGTCCACCTCTCCTCTACTAGGGACCGTGCACTATCCATTGCAGGCCCTAAACAATGGAACACCCTCCCTACCACTCTCAGGCTAGAGCCATGTTACGCCAAGTTCAGAAAAAAACTTAAAACATGGCTCTTCCGACAAGCCTACCCTGATTAAGTACACCGACTTCTGCAAGATCTTGCCTACGCCTTGTATATTCCTGTAAATAGTCCGTTGCAGTTTTTATTTATTGCTTTAATTCCTCCACCTCCTGCTCTTTGTATACTCCTCCTTGTTCGCCCTCCCTGTTCATTGTAATTTCTACCTTTAAAGTTACATTGTAAACCGGTATGATGTATGCATACTAATACCGGTATATAAAAGTTTTTAAATAAATAAATAAAATAAATAAATAAATGGCACAGTATTCTGTTCTATTACATATCCCCCACGAGAAACGTGATAAAGGCTCAGAGACCCCGGCATGTCACAGTATTCTGTTCTATTACATGTCCCCCACGAGAAACGTGATAAAGGCTCAGCGACCCCGGCATGGCACAGTATTCTGTTCTATTACATATCCCCCACGAGAAACGTGATAAAGGCTCAGAGACCCCAGCATGGTACAGTATTCTGTTCTATTACATATCCCCCACGAGAAACGTGATAAAGGCTCAGAGACCCCGGCATGGTACAGTATTCTCTTCTATTACATATCCCCCACGAGAAACGTGATAAAGGCTCAGAGACCCCGGCATGGTACAGTATTCTCTTCTATTACATATCCCCCACGAGAAACGTGATAAAGGCTCAGAGACCCCGGCATGGCACAGTATTCTGTTCTATTACATATCCACCACGAGAAACGTGATAAAGGCTCAGAGACCCCGGCATGGTACAGTATTCTGTTCTATTACACATCCCCCACGAGAAACGTGATAAAGGCTCAGAGACCCCGGCATGGTACAGTATTCTGTTCTATTACACATCCCCCACGAGAAACGTGATAAAGGCTCAGAGACCCCGGCATGGTACAGTATTCTGTTCTATTACATATCCCCCACGAGAAACGTGATAAAGGCTCAGAGACCCCGGCATGGTACAGTATTCTGTTCTATTACATATCCCCCACGAGAAACGTGATAAAGGCTCAGAGACCCCGGCATGGTACAGTATTCTCTTCTATTACATATCCCCCACGAGAAACGTGATAAAGGCTCAGAGACCCCGGCATGGTACAGTATTCTGTTCTATTACATATCCCCCACGAGAAACGTGATAAAGGCTCAGCGACTCCGGCATGGTACAGTATTCTGTTCTATTACATATCCCCCACGAGAAACGTGATAAAGGCTCAGCGACTCCGGCATCGTACAGTATTCTGTTCTATTACATATCCCCCACGAGAAACGTGATAAAAGCTCAGAGACCCCGGCATGGTACAGTATTCTGTTCTATTACATATCCCCCACGAGAAACGTGATAAAGGCTCAGAGACCCCGGCATGGTACAGTATTCTGTTCTATTACATATCCCCCACGAGAAACGTGATAAAGGCTCAGCGACCCCGGCATGGTACAGTATTCTGTTCTATTACATATCCCCCACGAGAAACGTGATAAAGGCTCAGAGACCCCGGCATGGTACAGTATTCTGTTCTATTACATATCCCCCACGAGAAACGTGATAAAGGCTCAGAGACCCCGGCATGGTACAGTATTCTGTTCTATTACATATCCCCCACGAGAAACGTGATAAAGGCTCAGAGACCCCGGCATGGTACAGTATTCTGTTCTATTACATAACCCCACGAGAAACGTGATAAAGGCTCAGAGACCCCGGCATGGCACAGTATTCTGTTCTATTACATATCCCCCACGAGAAACGTCATAAAGGCTCAGAGACCCCGGCATGGCACAGTATTCTGTTCTATTACATATCCCCCACGAGAAACGTGATAAAGGCTCAGAGACTCCGGCATGGACTACTGTAATGCCCTCTTCCTTGGCCTACCCTCCTCCACCACCAAGCCCTTACAAATGCTCCAGAATGCCATCGCCAGGGTCATCACCAACTCAAGGAAAGCTGATCACATTACCCCAATACTCAAAGAACTCCACTGGCTCCCCATCGCATCCCGAATTCTCTTCAAAATTCTAACCATAGTGCACAAGTCCATCCACTCGCACAATTCCAATTGGTTGGATGAACCCTTTCGTCCTATACGCACTGAACGACCCACTCGCACTGTCAACAAAGGCACCCTCTCCATTCCCCCTTTGAAAAAAGTCCACCTCTCCTCTACTAGGGACCGTGCACTATCCATTGCAGGCCCTAAACAATGGAACACCCTCCCTACCACTCTCAGGCTAGAGCCATGTTACGCCAAGTTCAGAAAAAAACTTAAAACATGGCTCTTCCGACAAGCCTACCCTGATTAAGTACACCGACTTCTGCAAGATCTTGCCTACGCCTTGTATATTCCTGTAAATAGTCCGTTGCAGTTTTTATTTATTGCTTTAATTCCTCCACCTCCTGCTCTTTGTATACTCCTCCTTGTTCGCCCTCCCTGTTCATTGTAATTTCTACCTTTAAAGTTACATTGTAAACCGGTATGATGTATGCATACTAATACCGGTATATAAAAGTTTTTAAATAAATAAATAAAATAAATAAATAAATGGCACAGTATTCTGTTCTATTACATATCCCCCACGAGAAACGTGATAAAGGCTCAGAGACCCCGGCATGTCACAGTATTCTGTTCTATTACATGTCCCCCACGAGAAACGTGATAAAGGCTCAGCGACCCCGGCATGGCACAGTATTCTGTTCTATTACATATCCCCCACGAGAAACGTGATAAAGGCTCAGAGACCCCAGCATGGTACAGTATTCTGTTCTAGTACATATCCCCCACGAGAAACGTGATAAAGGCTCAGAGACCCCGGCATGGTACAGTATTCTCTTCTATTACATATCCCCCACGAGAAACGTGATAAAGGCTCAGAGACCCCGGCATGGTACAGTATTCTCTTCTATTACATATCCCCCACGAGAAACGTGATAAAGGCTCAGAGACCCCGGCATGGCACAGTATTCTGTTCTATTACATATCCACCACGAGAAACGTGATAAAGGCTCAGAGACCCCGGCATGGTACAGTATTCTGTTCTATTACATATCCCCCACGAGAAACGTGATAAAGGCTCAGAGACCCCGGCATGGTACAGTATTCTGTTCTATTACATAACCCCCACGAGAAACGTGATAAAGGCTCAGAGACCCCGGCATGGTACAGTATTCTGTTCTATTACATAACCCCCACGAGAAACGTGATAAAGGCTCAGAGACCCCGGCATGGTACAGTATTCTGTTCTATTACATATCCCCCACGAGAAACGTGATAAAGACTCAGAGACCCAGGCATGGTACAGTATTCTGTTCTATTACATATCCCCCACGAGAAACGTGATAAAGGCTCAGAGACCCAGGCATGGTACAGTATTCTGTTCTATTACATATCCCCCACGAGAAACGTGATAAAGGCTCAGAGACCCCGGCATGGTACAGTATTCTGTTCTATTACATATCCCCCACGAGAAACGTGATAAAGGCTCAGCGACTCCGGCATGGTACAGTATTCTGTTCTATTACATATCCCCCACGAGAAACGTGATAAAAGCTCAGAGACCCCGGCATGGTACAGTATTCTGTTCTATTACATAACCCCCACGAGAAACGTGATAAAGGCTCAGAGACCCTTGCATGGTACAGTATTCTGTTCTATTACATATCCCCCACGAGAAACGTGATAAAGGCTCAGAGACCCCGGCATGGTACAGTATTCTGTTCTATTACATATCCCCCACGAGAAACGTGATAAAGGCTCAGAGACCCCGGCATGGTACAGTATTCTGTTCTATTACATATCCCCCACGAGAAACGTGATAAAGGCTCAGAGACCCCGGCATGGTACAGTATTCTGTTCTATTACATATCCCCCACGAGAAACGTGATAAAGGCTCAGCGACCCCGGCATGGTACAGTATTCTGTTCTATTACATATCCCTCACGAGAAACGTGATAAAGGCTCAGAGACCCCGGCATGGTACAGTATTCTGTTCTATTACATATCCCCCACGAGAAACGTGATAAAGGCTCAGCGACTCCGGCATGGTACAGTATTCTGTTCTATTACATATCCCCCACGAGAAACGTGATAAAGGCTCAGCGACTCCGGCATGGTACAGTATTCTGTTCTATTACATATCCCCCACGAGAAACGTGATAAAGGCTCAGAGACCCCGGCATGGTACAGTATTCTGTTCTATTACATATCCCCCACGAGAAACGTGATAAAGGCTCAGAGACCCCGGCATGGTACAGTATTCTGTTCTATTACATATCCCCCACGAGAAACGTGATAAAGGCTCAGCGACCCCGGCATGGTACAGTATTCTGTTCTATTACATATCCCCCACGAGAAACGTGATAAAGGCTCAGAGACCCCGGCATGGTACAGTATTCTGTTCTATTACATATCCCCCACGAGAAACGTGATAAAGGCTCAGAGACCCCGGCATGGTACAGTATTCTGTTCTATTACATATCCCCCACGAGAAACGTGATAAAGGCTCAGAGACCCCGGCATGGTACAGTATTCTGTTCTATTACATATCCCCCACGAGAAACGTGATAAAGGCTCAGAGACCCCGGCATGGTACAGTATTATGTTCTATTACATAACCCCACGAGAAACGTGATAAAGGCTCAGAGACCCCGGCATGGTACAGTATTCTGTTCTATTACATATCCCCCACGAGAAACGTGATAATGGCTCAGAGACCCCGGCATGGCACAGTATTCTGTTCTATTACATATCCCCCACGAGAAACGTGATAAAGGCTCAGAGACCCCGGCATGGCACAGTATTCTGTTCTATTACACATCCCCCACGAGAAACGTGATAAAGGCTCAGAGACCCCGGCATGGCACAGTATTCTGTTCTATTACACATCCCCCACGAGAAACGTGATAAAGGCTCAGAGACCCCGGCATGGTACAGTATTCTGTTCTATTACACATCCCCCACGAGAAACGTGATAAAGGCTCAGAGACCCCGGCATGGTACAGTATTCTGTTCTATTACACATCCCCCACGAGAAACGTGATAAAGGCTCAGAGACCCCGGCATGGTACAGTATTCTGTTCTATTACACATCCCCCACGAGAAACGTGATAAAGGCTCAGAGACCCCGGCATGGTACAGTATTCTGTTCTATTACACATCCCCCACGAGAAACGTGATAAAGGCTCAGAGACCCCGGCATGGTACAGTATTCTGTTCTATTACACATCCCCCACGAGAAACGTGATAAAGGCTCAGAGACCCCAAGGTAGTAACTGCCGCTCCATGCAGGTTACCCCATGTTTCTGTTAAGGGCAGTAACTGCCTCTCTGTGCAGGTTACCCCATGTTTCTGTTAAGGGTAGTAACTGCCGCTCCGTGCAGGTTACCCCATGTTTCTGTTAAGGGTAGTAACTGCCGCTCCATGCAGGTTACCCCATGTTTCTGTTAACGGAAGTAAACGCTGCTCCGTGCAGGTTACCCCCATGTTTCTGTTAAGGGCAGTAGCTGCCGCTCCGTGCAGGTTACCCCATGTTTCTGTTAAGGGTAGTAACTGCCGCTCCGTGCAGGTTACCCCATGTTTCTGTTAAGGGTAGTAACTGCCGCTCCATGCAGGTTACCCCATGTTTCTGTTAACGGAAGTAAACGCTGCTCCGTGCAGGTTACCCCATGTTTCTGTTAAGGGTAGTAACTGCCGCTCCGTGCAGGTTACCCCATGTTTCTGTTAAGGGTAGTAACTGCCGCTCCATGCAGGTTACCCCATGTTTCTGTTAACGGAAGTAAACGCTGCTCCGTGCAGGTTACCCCTTATTTCTGTTAACGGAAGTAACTGCCGCTCTGTGCAGGTTACCCCCATGCCTTCTGTAATGGTAGTAATAGCTCCTCTGTGCAGGTTACCCCATGCCTTCTGTTAATGATAGTTACTGCTAGGGATGTGCAGACAAAAGGTTTTCGTTGAATCGGTGATACGTTTTCGTTGAGGGTCGATTCCGTTCAATATGGAAGTATGGAGAATTCCATAAGTTGCCGATCTGTCCATACGTTTCCCGGTTCCCATTAAAGTCAATGGGGGAAGGATTTCCAGCCTATTTATGGCTGCAGAATTGGGGTTTTCTTATCAATTTTCATGAAACTTCTGGGGAGCAATCATCACAACAAAAAAAGAGCTCCAAGGTACTTAGACTGTGGCAAAGTGGCACCTAAGTGGCATGAATAGCCTAAGGCACTGGAAAGGTGCAAAGGGGTACCAGAAGTGGCAAGAGTGCTTTAACAGAGGCACAAAACAGCAGTGAGAATGTCAAAAACACACCACAGCTTCAAAACAGAGCACCGATAGCAGATGCATGAACCATCAAAGGCAGCACCACAGGCAAAGTGGCAAGACAAGTGGCATTGACATCCAACAGCACAACTAAGGGGGAGCATAGCAAGCAGATAGACTAGCACCAACACACTGAGGAACCATGAGAGTGGCAAGAACACCACAAGGAGTTAAGTGAGTCATCTGGTGTATGGCAGCAAAGCAGAGTGGCAGAAAGCTGATAGGGGCAAGACATGCTGGCAGAGTGGAGGTAGTCTGGCCTGGTCCCTTTGGTTTTGATAGGGGAAAGACAGGCTGGCCCAGGAGAGAGTTCCCTTTCCTTTGTGCAGGGAAGGAACGGGTCCACCCCTAGAGTTGAGTGTACCCGGTGTTTACATTGGCGTCCAGTGAATATCGTTGGCGTCTAGTGAATTCCGTTGGTGTCTAGTGAATTCCGACTGTACTTACGCACTTCAGCTGATGACAAAGGAAATGGAAGATCTCTCAGAAATAGGAATACTGCTACTCAAGTCAAAATCTGCAATATCAACCTATGTTGACTTTGTACCGTAGAGGTCAAACACTTCTAGGAACACAAGGCCTGGATGAACAGGCACAGCAGTCGAGGTCAAACACATTTAGGAACACAAGGCCTGGATGAACAGGCACAGCAATCGAGGTCAAACACTTTTAGGAACACAAGGCCTGGATGAACAGGCACAGCAGTCGAGCATAGAGGTCAATCCCACCTAGGAACACAAGGCCTTGATGAACAGGCACAGCAGTCGAGCACAGAGTTCAATCCCACCTATGGACACATATCCTCAGTCGGCAATTTCCTTTCAAGTGGGCAAAAACTTCCTTGAAATATCTGGGAGTGCGACTCGGTTCCCACACAAAGCAGCTCTTTGCCCTGAATTATGATCCCCTCCTGTGTTCTATACAAGCTGACCTAAATAAGTGGCATTGTTAGCACCGTTCCTGGTTGGGTCGACTGGCCATCATTAAAATGAATGTCCTACCTCGCTTTCTTTACTTCTTCACTACTATACCTATATTTTTGCCCACCACCCTGCTTAAAAAATGGCAACAAATTTTATGCAGCTTCATTTGGCGTAAACGTCCCCCTCGGATTGCCAGATCCATGTTGTATCAACCAAAGATTAAGGGTGGGTTGAATCTTCCCAATTATTTTGGTATTTTGGTGCAGCTCAATTACGAGCATTTGTTGTGTTACACTGCTCCCAGGACATACCGCAATGGGTACGACTGGAGCAATCGTTGCTGGGCACATTTCCCATGTCAGCTTTGCCTTGGCAGCCTAGGTCGTCCTGGGGTCCCACTCAATACTTTTCTTACGTTTTACACACCACCTTTAGGGCATGGCAAGTTGGCAACAATGGAGAGATACTCTAGTGGGCACGGCGCCATACTCTTTGTTGACTCACCTGTCTACTAACACGGTATACTCTACATCTGATATGTCGAGGAATTTAAGACAGTGGGTGCAGTCGGGCATCACCAGAATAGACCATGTTTTACAACAGGGCTCCCTTATGACCATCAGTATCCAAATGTGCACAGTGCACACAGTATTCTTTGGCCAGCGTTGATTTCTTGCATTACGCTCAGTTATACCAATTTGTACATAGAGGGCTGCGCAAAGGGATTCTCCGCCTGACAGGTACGCTATTTGAAAATTATTATCAACATGCCGCAGTAATTCGGGGAACCATATCCAAAATTTACGCACTTCTCACTAGTAAACCACCTGACAAGCCCAGGCACAGAGTGTCCTTGGAACTGGATTGTCAAACACAATTAGAGGACAAGGACTGGGATATCATTTATGCATGGACACATAAGTGTTCTATATCTACCGGTTTGCAAGAAAATTGCTACAAAATGCTGCACAGATGGCATTATGCTCCTGTGACCTTGCATAAATTTAGATCTTCTTAACCAGCGGGATGCTGGGGGGTTGTGGTCATGTTGGCACATATATAGCTGTGTTTAAAAAAGAATGGATCAGTTCTTGGAGGAGAAGTCCATTACCTGCTATTAAGTTCACTTAGAGAATAGCCACTGCCATTAGCAATGGTTACATGGAATAGACTTAGTTTTTGGGTACTTGCCAGGTTCTTATGGCCTGGATTGGCCACTGTTGGAAACAGGATCCTGGGCTTGATGGACCCTTGGTTTGACCCAGTATGGCATTTTCTTATGTTCTTATATTACCATATATGGTGGGAATGTCCTGTAGTGGACCAGTTCTGGATTTTAATAAGGGACTGGCTTTCTCATGTTTTGTCTACAACTCTTGAAGTGCGCCCCTGGAATGCTTTGCTAGGTTCGCCTCTTGTAGGCATTACAAAAGCACAACAACAATTTACTTTTCAAGTTTTTATTGCAGCAAGATCAGAAATTGCTTTACACAGAAATTGCTTTACAGAATGAACAGGCACAGCAATCGAGGACAGAGGTCAATCCCACCAAGGGACACAAGGCCTGGATGAACAGGCGAAGCAATCAAGGTATAACAGCAGTAGGAACACAAGGCCTGGATGAACAGGCACAGCAGTCGAGGACAGAGGTCAATCCCACCTAGGGACACAAGGCCTGGATGAACAGGCGAAGCAATCGAGGTATAACACTTTTAGGAACACAAGGCCTGGATGAACAGGCACAGCAGTCGAGGACAGAGGTCAATCCCACCTAGGGACACAAGGCCTGGATGAACAGGCGAAGCAATCGAGGTCAAACACTTTTAGGAAAACAAGGCCTAGATGAACAGACGCAGCAATTGAGGTCAAACACTTTTAGGAAAACAAGGCCTGGATGAACAGGCACAGCAATCGACGTCAAACACTTTTAGGAACACAAGGCCTAGATGAACAGACGCAGCAATCGAGGTCAAACACTTTTAGGAACACAAGGCCTGGATGAACAGGCGCAGCAATCGAGGTCAAACACTTTTAGGAACACAAGGCCTAGATAAACAGACGCAGCAATTGAGGTCAAACACTTTTAGGAAAACAAGGCCTGGATGAACAGGCACAGCAATCGAGGTCAAACACTTTTAGGAACACAAGGCCTGGATGAACAGGCACAGTAGTCGAGGACAGAGGTCAATCCCACCTAGGGACACAAGGCCTGGATGAACAGGTGAAGCAATCGAAGTATAACACTTTTAGGAACACAAGGCCTGGATGAACAGGCGCAGCAATCGAGGTCAAACACTTTTAGGAACACAAGGCCTGGATGAACAGGCACAGCAATCAAGGTCAAACACCAGTAGGAACACAAGGCCTGGATGAACAGGCACAGCAATCGAGGTCAAACACTTTTAGGAACACAAGGCCTGGATGAACAGGCGCAGCAATCGAGGTCAAACACTTTTAGGAACACAAGGCCTGGATCAACAGGCACAACAATCAAGGTCAAACACCAGTAGGAACACAAGGCCTGGATGAACAGGCACAGCAATCGAGGTCAAACACTTTTAGGAACACAAGGCCTGGATGAACAGGCGCAGCAATCAAGGTCAAACACTTTTAGGAACACAAGGCCTGGATGAACAGGCAGAGCAATCGAGGTCAAACACTTTTAGGAACACAAGGCTTGGATGAACAGGCGCAGCTATCGAGGTCAAACAGTGGTAGTAACACAAGGCCTGCACAGTAGACGGTCAGGCACAGCGATTCATGTCAGGAACATGTGCTGCAGTGCTTACATTATCTTGAGCATAGGAGGCAATTGGAGCTGCTGCAAGGCTTTGAATAGCTTTTATTCATCTTGCCATTCACAGGGAAAATTTGGAAAGCCAAGCAAAGGCAGGTTTACTTTCAAAAACACTAGCATTTCCATCAACTCTGGTGCCAGCCTTGAGCGGTGAGGGCTCATGATATCCCCTGTCATTGAAAAGACACATTCACTGGGCACACTGGTTGGTGGACATGACAGATATCGTTCAGCCACTTTGGCTAGGTGTGGCCAGACAGTGGACTTGTGTGCCCAATATGCCAGCGGATCTGTCTGCATGTTCTCTATCGGCTCTGAGAGATACCGTGTCACTGACAGCTGTGCTGCTGTCTCCTCCTGTGCTTGGGAGGGCTCAGAGTCATTCAATCCAGCTACTTTCTCTTTCACCCGTTGCATAACTGATGAATCTTTATGGCCAACATGCCTTGGGCATTCTGACGTGGAGGAGGAGGTTCTATCTGTCACTGACACATTTCTGCTTCTGCCTGGGCTAGCAGCACAACTCTGTGACGTGCCTGCTGTTTCCACCTCTGCTTCAAGCCTACTCTGTCTCCGCCTATGGCACTCCTGTTCACGGACCTTAGCTAACAGCAGCTCCTTCACAAATGACAGACAATTGGTCTGTAGGGCGAGTTTACCTTTCATACGGGGATCACAGACAGAGGCGAGCATGTATGTGCTGTCCTCTGTTAAAGGCCGTAATCTGTCTTTCACCTGCTGCTGCAAAACGTCCACACACTGCAGCACCTCAGCAGTCATTCCCTCTTGCTGTTTAAAGGCCTCCAAATGGTCATCCAGGAATTTAACTATAGGGATGATGTCAGCCAAGGTGGCACTTCTGGTACTCAGCTCCTCCGTGACATCCTTGAAGGGCTGCAGGATTTTTACAAGCTGACTCATGACTAACCAATCGTGATGCCCTAGGGGATTCTGCACACCTATGTCTATTGTACCAGAAAGTTCATGAAGGGGTGTCTGCAGCTCCAGTAACCTCTCCAGCATCATAAAGGTGGAATTCCACCGGGTGGCTATGTCTTGAATGAGACGCTTCTGAGGCATCTCAAAATCAATCTGCTTTTGTTGGAGAACCTGCCCCGCCTTGACACTTCTGTGGAAGTGTGCTGCTATGTTCCTGCACTTCTGTATGAACCTATGCAGGTATTCATTCTCCTTGTCCTTGGACTCCAAGCCCAGAGCTGACTTCACTACCAGATGCAGAGTGTGTGCAAAACATCGGATGTTCTTAAACCGCCCATAGCTTATTGCCTTAACCATGTTTGCACCGTTGTCTGTGACAAAAAACCCTGCCCGCGTTTTCCTGTCTCGCTGGTGTAGTTGCCAGCCCTCCAGCATCTTTCTGATGCATGGTAGAATATTGGCAGCGGTATGGGCCTGGTCCGTCAGGTGGGTGTGCAGTAAAGCCCACCTCCACCCTGATACTTCTTCAGTAATAGAGTTGCTGGCTGCCCCTGCCTCTGCCATGTCCCACCAGTGTGCTGTCAGAGAGAGGTAAGAGTGTGCAGCATTCATGGCGGTCCAGATATCGCAGGTGAAATGCACTCTTCCATCTGCCTTACCTAGCAGTGCTTGCAAGCGACTGCGACACTGCTTGTACAGGCTGGGGATGACCTTTCTACTAAATGTGGTTCTGCACGGGATTTTGTAATTTGGAAGTACAACCTTCAAGAAATGCTTGAAACCCACATTCTGCACTAGCTGCAAGGGCTGGTCATCAAGGGCAATCATTTCCCCAATGCTCCTGGTTACAACTTTTGAGGCTGCCTGCCTCCTACCCCGGGATAGCGTTACCGCACTCCACCCCATTTCCTCCATGGTGGATTGTCGCTTCTGCCACATGTCAGTGGGTTGCTGGCCTGCCGCCTGACTGCTAGAAGAGTATGAGGGCGTGGGCTGACTCTGCTGCTTTCCTACCACTGCACACTGCTTGGAAGGGGTCCCCCGACTGAAACTGCCACCATCCCCAGATGGCAGTAATCTTGTTGGGTGTTGCCTCTTCATATGATGGTTCATGCCAAAATTTGATAGATGTCCCATTTGCTTGCCTCTGCTAATATCCCTGGCACAGTAATTACACCGAGCATAACGTGGGTCTTCTGTCACTTTAAAATGTTTCCAGATCGGAGATTTCTTTTGTGATCCTCCTCTCTGTGACACCTTTGGGGTGGATGCTGGCACTGGAGTTGAGGTACTAGTGGGTGCACCCTGAGAAGCAATGCCAGAGGGGGCACCAGTCACCCTCTGTCTCCCTTCTGACAGCTCTTCCTCCTCCTCGATATCACTGTAATCTCTCCCCGGCCCCTGCAGCACAATTCTGGAGGTGGAAGCTAAGACAGGACTAACTGATTCTACCGAAGATTCGTCAGCTATTACTTCTTCTGTTTCTGATGAGAATCCCACCCAAGAAGATTCTTCTTCTGAATCAGAAGTTAACAGTGCCAGCGCTACCTTGTGACCGCTAAGTCTTAGTCGAGACTTCTGTCCCCCTGCTGCTCTTGGGTGTCTAAATTTTGTTGGGCATGACTCTGCCTCCCCTTCCCTCTCCTCCAAAACTACAGGGCCAGAAACAAGTGGTGGCGATGGCGAAGTATCATGGTCCGATTTCGTTTTTTTTGCCATGGAACTGCCATCCCCTACAAAGAGTTTAGATTGTGACAGTTGCCTTTTTAGCTGTACTGGTGGTGTTGCACTAGTGTCTTTTGCGGTGCCTCCGCTGCCAGTCCCAATAAGTCGCTTGCATCTCTCTTTCCCTGACATTATGGATTTTATGTCACTGAGTGGTAACACTGCCCACTGTCCCACAATAATAATGTTCAGTCTGTTTAAAATGCCCAAATGAACGGACCCACTCATGGACAATGTTCAGTCTGTTTAAAATGCCCAGATGCACAGACCCACTCAAGGACAATGTTCAGTCTGTTTAAAATGCCCAGATGAACAGACCCACTCAAGGACAATGTTCAGTCTGTTTAAAATGCCCAGATGCACAGACCCACTCAAGGACAATGTTCAGTCTGTTTAAAATGCCCAGATGAACAGACCCACTCAAGGACAATGTTCAGTCTGTTTAAAATGCCCAGATGCACAGACCCACTCAAGGACAATGTTCAGTCTGTTTAAAATGCCCAGATGAACAGACCCACTCAAGGACAATGTTCAGTCTGTTAAAAATGCCCAAATGAACAGACCCACTCAAGGACAATGTTCAGTCTGTTTAAAATGCCCAGATGAACAGACCCACTCAAGGACAATGTTCAGTCTGTTTAAAATGCCCAGATGAACAGGCCCACTCAAGAACAATGTTCAGTCTGTTAAAAATGCCCACTGCACTGACAGACTATTGGAATTTAATAAAGCAGGAATTTTTGTCACTCCAGAAACATGGATGACATTGAAAATAATATCTCTGTCCAAGCCAGTCCAACACCCTCAATGGTAAATAGTGGTCAGTGCTAGCTGACTAGACCACTAGACTGCTTGAAAGAAAAAGGAATACTAGTGACTAGGGATGTGAATCGTTTTTTAACGATTAAAATTATCGTCCGATAATTTTAATATTGTCTTAAATCGTTATAGAACACAATACAATAGAAATTCTAACGATTTATCGTTAAAAATCGTTAAATCGTGTTAGTGCGCACTAACTCCCGTTAGTGAGCACTAACTCCCGTTAGTGCGCACTAACTCCCAGTTAGTGCGCACTAACTCCCAGTTAGTGCGCACTAACAGAAAATGATACAAATTATTGACACTTTCCAGGTCAGTAAAGGTCAGTTAGGAATGAATATGTATTCCTATTGGCTGGCTGCCCTCTTATCTATTGATGTTACCAAGGTTCCCACTGAGGTGATGGTTGGGGGGATGGGAAATGGAAATGGAAACTCAGGAACACTAACAGAAAATGATACAAATTATTGACACTTTCCAGGTCAGTAAAGGTCAGTTAGGAATGAATATGTATTCCTATTGGCTGGCTGCCCTCTTATCTATTGATGTTACCAAGGTTCCAACTGAGGTGATGGTTGGGGGGATGGGAAATGGAAACTGTTGGTAGTTGACATAAAAAGTAATGTGATCAGTCAATATGACTAGAACTTGTGCCCTATTCCTGATTCCAGGGGTGTTGTGATCTTCCTGCACTCAGTGCCCTATCCCTGATACCAGGGGTGTTGTGATCTTCCTGCACACAGTGCCCTAACCCTGACACCAGGGGTGTTGTGATCTTCTTGCACACAGTGCCCTAACCCTGATACCAGGGGTGTTGTGATCTTCCTGCATGCAGTGCCCTATCCCGCCTGCATTACTAGTGAGAGGCTGGCTTCACAGACAGGGGGGAGCTGCCTGACCCTCACTCCTGACTTCCCCCATGTCCCAGCTAGTGAATGGTGTGTGGGTGAGGGGGGGGGGGGGAGATGGTGAAGTCTGAGACAGCTCCCTCCCTGCATTACTAGGGAGAGGCTGGCTTCACAGACAGGGGGGAGCTGCCTGACCCTCACTCCTCCGGGGTGATCTTCCTGCACACAGTGCCCTAACCCTGATACCAGGAGTGTTGTGATCTTCCTGCATGCAGTGCCCTATCCCTATTAATACCAGGAGTGTTGTGATCTTCCTGCACGCAGTGCCCTATCCCTAATACCAGGGGTGTTGTGATCTTCCTGCATGCAGTGCCCTATCCCTGATACCGGGATGTGTGCAAGAAGATCCCAACACCCCCGGTATCAGGAATAGGACACTGTGTGCAGGAAGATCACAATACCCCTGGTATCAGGGTTAGGACACAAGTTCTAGTCACATTGACTGATCACATTACTTGTTTTGTCAAGCTACCAACTGTTTCCATTTCCCATCCCCCATATATTGTCAGTGGGAAGCTTGGTAACATGAATAAATAAGAGGGCAGCCAATAGGAATAAATATTCATTCCTAAACTGACCTTAACTGACCTGAAAAGTGTCAAATTGTATCATTTTCAGTTAGTGCGCACTAACTCTCCGTTAGTGCGCACTAACTCGAGTTAGTGCGCACTAATCGGAAAAAACGATTTTTAACGATTTTTTAACTAAAAAATCGTGCCTAACACGATTTTCTTGCCCTGCCACACGATTTCTATCGTTAAGACGATATGGAAAACGATTCACATCCCTATTTATTAGTATGTTTTTACTATTATGAATGATGTTTTCTGTTCTTTGATATTATTGTTCTGAAGAATGGCATTTCAATTTTTTTTATTGTGACTCGGAATTCACTCTGGTTTGTTAAGCTTTTTTTTTTTTATTCTGTATTTGGTAAGGGTCTGCCTGCGTTCTGCATGTGTGACTGAGGTGAGGTATTCTGCTGGCATGTGGTTTATGTGTAGGGATTTATAGCAGCTTGGCTTATTCTGTTTTCCTAATAGGAGGTTTATTGCTGTTTAGGGCCTGGTGAAGTTTTGCAGTATTGCCTTTTCAAAGTTAGGGTTTTTACTGTTTGAGGGTTGGCTGTTAGTGTTCTTTTAGTATGGGAAGTTTACAAATATTGTAATGGTAATTCAATTTACTCTGGGTTTTCTGAGTTCAGAGCCCATATCCAACATGCATTACTATAGTCCTAATATCTTCTGCTTTCTGAGTGTGTTTTTTGTAGGGTTGTGATATTTTGTGATTATTTTACCTCAGAAGACTATACTCTCAATGTTCTTTTTTATGTAAAATTTATTATAAATCCTGAATATTTAATTGTGTATGATGATGGCAGGGGGCACAGGTTCAAGGCTGCAAAGCTCGCCTAGGGTGCCTGATGTCCTTGCACCAGCCAGGATAGTGTGCACCACACTAAGCCCCCCACCATTCATCCATCTCCCAATTCTCCAGGGGTAAATGCTGGGGAAAAGGTGAGAGGCAAGTCCTATGATTCCTGGCAGTGGGGCAGGGTTGCCAGCTTCCTAGAAACATTATCACTGCTACTCCTCTGGGATCTCTGACCCCTGCTTTCCCCCTTCTGCAGAATTTGAAATCATAGAAAAGGTCAGACTACAAAGAGACCTGTTTGCCCTTTTTGATGATTTGACCTGTGCCATGCCTGGAGGGGAAGTTGGGGATGGGAGTGGGGGAGGTGGGGTGCTTAATCTCATCCCTTGCCTCAGGCAGCAGAAATCATTGAAAAGCCTTTGTGGTGTGGTTACACCCCCTCCTTTCTTGCCACCTTACAGGTAGGTGCAATTAGGTCAGGGAAGAAACAATATTTTGCATTTTAAAAAATACTTGGGCTGTTTTGGAGTGAAAAAGTATCTGCAGAAAAAGGAAGTATAAATCTCTGTAGGTACTTTTTCCTGGGCAAGTTTCAATTTTCCCTTTGAGAAGTGGTGGAAGTCTTCAGAAAAAAGTCCTAATTTTATTGCAACAATGCAGACACTTTTGAAAATTGTCCCACAAAAGTCCTATAAAATGAGACTTAAAGACCTATTTATATTCTGGAGGAGAGGAGAGAAGGGGGATTTGATAGAGACTTGGAAAGGAATACGACAAGTGAGGGCATCAAATTTGCGGATGATACAAAATTACTCAGAGTAGTTAAATCACAAGTGGATTGTGATACATTACAGGAGGACCTTGCAAGACTGGAAGATTGGGCATCCAAATGGCAGATGAAATTTAATGTGGACAAGTGCAAGGTGTTGCATATAGGGAAAAATAACCCATGCTATAGTTACACGATGTTAGGTTCCATATTAGGAGCTATCACCCAGGAAAAAGATATAGGCATCATAGTGGATAATACTTTAAAACCGTCGGCTCAGTGTGCTGCAGCAGTCAAAAAAGCAAACAGAATGTTGGGAATTATTAGGAAGGGAATGGTTAATAAAACAGAAAATGTCATAATGCCTCTGTATCTCTCCATGGCGAGATCGCACCTTGAACAATTTTGGTCGCTGCGTCTCAAAAAAGATAAAGTTGTGATGGAGAAGGTACAGAGAAGGGTGACCAAAATGGTAAAGGGGATGGAACAGCTCCCCTATGAGGAAAGGCTGAAGAGATTAGGGCTGTTCAGCTTGGAGAAGAGACGACTGAGGGGGGATATGATAGAGGTGTTTAAAATCATGAGAGATCTTGAACGAGTAGATGTGAATTGGTTATTTACACTTTCAGATAATAGCAGGACTAGGGGGCACTCCACGAAGTTAATAGCAAGTAACCCATTTAAGACTAATCAAAGAAAGTTCTTTTTCACTCAATACACAATTAAGCTCTGGAAGTTTTTGCCAGAGGATGTGGTTAGTGCAGTTAGTGTAGCTGGGTTTAAAAAAGGTTTGGATAAGTTCTTGGAGGAAAAGTCCATTAACTGCTATTAATCAAATTGACTTAGGGAATGGCCTCTGTTATTACAGGCATCAGTATTTATTTATTTATTTATTTATTCATTTATTTATTTAAAAGTATTTATATACCGCTTTTTAAAATAAAATGTTATCAAAACGGTTTACAACAGGTTAAAATAAATTAAAAATAAAAATAAAATTTAACTAAAATAAACATAAAATACATAAATTTAGCTAAGTAGCTAGATAATTGCTAGCTAAAAGAAATTATTAATTAAAAAATAATAATAATGGTAGCATGGGATCTTCTTAGTGTTTGGGTATTTGCCAGGTTCTTGTGGCCTGTTTGGCCTCTGTTGGAAGCAGGATGCTGGGCTTGATGGATCCTTGGTTTGACCCAGCATGGCAATTTCTTATGTTCTTGCAAATACCTGAAATATATCATTAATGCACAAGAGGAAAACTTTTTGCTAAGGAAAAAATGCTCTAGACCAAGAGATTATGGAATCAGGATCCGCCTTGATGTTGCTCAAGACATTTTTCTTCATGGAACAGATGGTGGATGCATGGAATGGCTGCCAAGTAAAATGGTGGAGACAGAAACTATGACATAATTCATGGATCAAGCACTAAGGATTCCACCAGATGAAGAGGTGAGGGGAAAGCCAACGATTAATGGAAGTCCATGGCACTACACCTGGAATGACATTTTGCAGAGTAGCCCTTATCGTCTATCATAGTCTATATTTCTATTTTTTCTAAATTGGTGTAAACTGAGACTTTTGTAACTATAGTTAATTCTCCTACCAGTGGCAAAAGTATTAAGTGTATGTCTAATTGCTTACTAAGTCAAGCATGATTGCATCAATGCAGCCACTTAGCTAGTAATGCCAGAATCTCAAACAGGTGAATAACTCTGGCCTAGCATTGAAAAATGCTGTCTTTAAAAGGCATTGAAACATAGCTAATGAAGATATGGAAGTTACAGCTCTTAAATGATTAACCTGCTGTAGTTACCTATTACAAGTAATTTCCTGTGAACAAAATGCTCTATGGAAACAAAGAGTATGTAATGAACCTTTAAGAAACTAAAATCTTGTGATTCAGTTAATTTCAGAAAAAAATTGTTTTTTGGCTCATCTGGTTGAACTCATGGTAGAGATTACTGTACTGAGGAATGAAAGGCAACACAGTAACTTCAGTAACTTAAATTAGATGAAGATATTTAGAGAAAGTGTAAGCGACAGGGGCACCTTTGACATGCCACAGTGCTGCCCACTCTGCCTTCTCTGGTACTGGTCTGGCCTGATCTACTTGTTCAGTGTCAGAACTTGGTGTACATCAGGGACCTCCCCACCTTCAGAAATGCCTCAGAACTCACCTGTGGTCGCATGAAAGGATTCTTTACTTGGGAAACTGGGATAAAAACATAACAAATAGCCATAGATTGAGGGTCCATTAAGCCCAGCATCGTGTTTCGAACAGTGGCCAATCCAAGTGGCAAGTACCTGGCAATATCCCAAACATTTGCAGGTTCATATTCAGCTGCTGAGCAGCTTGGCTAGTTCTCCAGATAAACCTATCCGTCTATCTAGCAGAGTATATTCAGCAGCATGACAGCACCCAGCTATCTTACAATTACCTGGATAAGTGTACTCGGCTAAGTTTAGGACAGCCCTATGACACGATCCTTCCCGGAATGCCTACTTCCCATCCCAGGAATGCCCGATCTTATCCGGCTAACTAGTTACCTGGATAGAATTTATTTATTTATTTAAAAACTTTTCTATACCGTCGTTAAGTTGGTTAACCATCACAGCAGTTTACATAGGGGCACAACAATAAACATATGGGTGGTATAGATTACAACTTGGTTAAGTGCCATCATTGTACGGTAACAATTCATAATTATAAACTAAGTGTGTATGTTAAGCTTGATTGTTGGGAACATTCAGGCGGTTTGGTTTTACCATTACAATGCATTGTTAGTTTAAAATAACAGCTTCTGACTTTGGTGTGCCTTTATTCCTCATCTGTTTTTCTCGTTCTCTTTGTCCTTATCTTTATAGAATGCTTGTTTGAATACCCAGATAAAGACTGAATATAGCTGGGTAAACCATTTACATGGATATCTCATACGTTATTCATATAAATGGCTTTTGAATAGGGACCTGTCAATAGATCTCATGCTAATAATGCTGGTAATAAGCAGTGGCTATTCCCTAAAAGGTACATTTTTAAACCCACGTGTGGGCATCCATGTGTGCACGGTTCCCGGCTCGTGCAAATGGACAGACCAATTTTATATCAGCGTACAATTTTCTAAGAAGTGCATGGCGATGCAATAGGGCCTTTCCCCAGTTCCCTCCAAATAAAGGAGAGGACTGGGAGGGAACTTCTTAAACCCCTTAGCTAACCTGCCTCTCTTTTTCCCTATCCACCCGACCCCTAAAAAAACCCTCTATCTAATTTTGGGGTTTTTTTGGTTTGCACACTTACCTGCTCTACAGTGCATGAGCTTGCATGGGCTGGCTGCATGCCAGTGCACACTTCAGAGGGACAGTGCCTAATAGCGCTGTCTCACCCACCCACGCCCTGCCCACATCCCACCCAGACTCCATCCCTGGCCCGCCCCTTTTTTTGTCAACCCGGTCTTCAATGCGTACTGGGAGATATACACGTGGCTGCGGCTTTTTGAAAATACATGTCTATCTCCTGGTTTTAATGCGCACCAGACTTTTAAAATTAGCCATAAATCAGCTTGATTAATAGCAGTTTATGGACTTTTCCTCCAGAAACCCAGCTATGCTAACTGCCTTAACCACATCCTGCAGCAATGAATTTCAGAGCTTAATTGTAACTTGAGTGAAAACATTTTCTCCAATTTGTTTTAAATGTGTTACTTGTTAACTTCATGGAGTGTCCCCTAGTCCTTTTAATGTCTGAAACAGTAAATAACAAATCCACATTTATATGTTCTAGACCTCTTAATATTTTATAAACATTTATCATATCCCACCTCACCCATCTCTTCTTCAGGCTGCACAGCCCTAACCTCTTCAGCTTTTCCTCATAGGGGACTTGTTCCATCCCCTTTATCATTTTGGTTGCCCTTCTCTGTACCTTCTCCATCCATCTCCATTCTGGGGTGTGGTAATCTGAAAGAACTATATGCATTGGGGGGTGAAGGGCTGATGTGCACGGAGCAGGAAAGAGACCTTGGGTTGATAGTGTCTAACAACCTGAAGTCGATGAAGCAGTGTGACACGGCGATAGCCAAAGCCAGAAGAATGCTGTGCTGCTTAGAGAGAGGAATATCTAGTAAGAAAAGGGAAGTGATAATCCCCTTGTGCAGGTCCTTGGTGAGGCCTCACCTGGAGTACTGTGTTCAGTTAAGAACATAAGAACATAAGAAAATGCCATACTGGGTCAGACCAAGGGTCCATCAAGCCCAGCATCCTGTTTCCAACAGTGGCCAATCCAGACCATAAGAACCTGGCAAGTACCCAAAAGTTAAGTCTATTCCATGTTACCATTGCTAATGGCAGTGGCTATTCTCTAAGTGAACTTAATAGCAGGTAATGGACTTCTCCTCCATGAACTTATCCAATCCTTTTTTAAACACAGCTATACTATCTGCACTAACCACATCCTCTGGCAACAAATTCCAGAGTTTAATTGTGTGTTGAGTAAAAAAGAACTTTCTCTGATTAGTTTTAAATGTGCCCCATGCTAACTCCATGGAGTGCCCCCTAGTCTTTCTACTATCCGAAAGAGTAAATAATCGATTCACATCTACCTGTTCTAGACCTCTCATAATTTTAAACATCTCTATCATATCCCCCCTCAGCCGTCTCTTCTCCAAGCTGAAAAGTCCTAACCTCTTTAGTCTTTCCTCATAGGGGAGCTGTTCCATTCCCCTTATCATTCTGGTAGCCCTTCGCTGTACCTTCTCCATCGCAATTATATCTTTTTTGAGATGCGGCGACCAGAATTGTACACAGTATTCAAGGTGCGGTCTCACCATGGAGCGATACAGAGGCATTATGACATTTTCCGTTTTATTCACCATTCCCTTTCTAATATTTCCCAACATTCTGTTTGCATTTTTGACTGCTGCAGCACACTGAACCAACGATTTCAATGTGTTATCCACTAAGACGCCTAGATGTCTTTCTTGGGTTGTAGCACCTAATATGGAACCCAACATTGTGTAATTATAGCATGGGTTATTTTTCCCTATATGCATCAGCTTGCACTTATTCACATTAAATTTCATCTGCCATTTGTATGCCCAATTTTCCAGTCTCACAAGGTCTTCCTGCAATTTATCACAATTTGCTTGTGATTTACATACTCTGAACAATTTTGTGTCATCTGCAAATTTGATTATCTTACTCGTCGTATTTCTTTCCAGATCATTTATAAATATATTGAAAAGTAAGGGTCCCAATACAGATCCCTGAGGTACTCCACTGTCCACTCCTTTCCAATGAGAAAATTGTCCATTTAATCCTACTCTCTGTTTCCTGTCTTTTAACCAGTTTACAATCCACGAAAGGACATCGCCACCTATCCCATGACTTTTTACTTTTCCTAGAAGCCTGTCATGAGGAACTTTGTCAAACGCCTTCTGAAAATCCAAGTATACTACATCTACAGGTTCACCTTTATCCATATGTTTATTAACTCCTTCAAAAATGTGAAGCAGATTTGTGAGGCAAGACTTGCCTTGGGTAAAGCCATGCTGACTTTGTTCCATTAAACCATGTCTTTCTATATGTTCTGTGATTTTGATGTTTAGAACACTTTCTACTATTTTTCCTGGCACTGAAGTCAGGCTAACCGGTCTGTAGTTTCCCGGATCGCTCCTGGAGCCCTTTTAAATATTGGGGTTACATTTGCTATCCTCCAGTCTTCAGGTACAATGGATGATTTTAATGATAGGTTACAAATTTTTAATAATAGGTCTGAAATTTCATTTTTTATTTCCTTTATAACTCTGGGGTGTATACCATCCGATCCAGGAGATTTACTACTCTTCAGTTTGTCAATCAGGTCCACTACATCTTCTAGGTTCACCGTGATTTGATTCAGTCCATATGAATCATTACCCATGAAATCCTTCTCCATTACGGGTACCTCCCCAACATCCTCTTCAGTAAACACTGAAGCAAAGAAATCATTTCATCTTTCTTCAATGGCCTTATCTTCTCTAAGTGCCCCTTTAACCACTCGATCATCTAACGGTCCAACTGACTACCTCACAGGCTTTCTGCTTCGGATATATTTAAAAAGATTTGTACTGTGAGTTTTTGCCTCTACAGTCAACTTCTTTTCAAATTCTCTCTTAGCCTGTCTTATCAATGTCTTACATTTAACTTGCCAACGTTTATGCTTTATCCTATTTGCTTCTGTTGGATCATTCTTCCAATTTTTGAATGAAGATCTTTTGGCTAACAATCAAAAAATAAACCGTGTACTAGTTTTAAATTTAATATAGCACCTAAAACGCCAAACAGCTTATGTAAGACCCTCTATTCATGGGCAGACATTTTATGTGTACAGCTCGTTTCTCATAGGGGTCACTATTACTTTAATCAAAGTCATGCATAAACTCAATTTTTTGTTTTTCAAGGTTTTTTTTCAAAATTATAAAGCAAATCCCAATCCAGATAAAAAACGGGTACTTATCCGCACTGAAAAGGTCCCAGGTAACCCGACATGGCCATGTTTCGGACCGCTGTCCTGCTTCAGGGGAAAAGAAGGAAACCAATTCAGATAATCTTAGACAACATCTTTTTCCTGCGGCGTATTTTCTCCGTGCCGATCCTTCTTTTATCAAAGCGGGCTGCGTTTCAACCCGCTGTACAGCGGAGAAAATACGCCGCAAGAAAAAGATGTTGTCTAAGATTATCTGAATTGGTTTCCTTCTTTTCCCCTGAAGCAGGACAGCGGTCCGAAACATGGCCATGTCGGGTTACCTGGGACCTTTTCAGTGCGGATAAGTACCCGTTTTTTATCTGGATTGGGATTTGCTTTATAATTTTGAAAAAAAACCTTGAAAAACAAAAAATTGAGTTTATGCATGACTTTGATTAAAGTAATAGTGACCCCTATGAGAAACGAGCTGTACACATAAAATGTCTGCCCATGAATAGAGGGTCTTACATAAGCTGTTTGGCGTTTTAGGTGCTATATTAAATTTAAAACTAGTACACGGTTTATTTTTTGATTGTTTACATTGGTGTGTACTGGAGTACACCAGTTGGTGTGTGTGGGTTTCTTTGTGTGATCTTTTGGCTAAAACAGCTTCTTTCACCTCCCCTTTTAACCATGCCGGTAATCGCTTTGCCTTTTTTCCACCTTTCTTAATGTGTGGAATACATCTGGACTGTGCTTCTAGAATGGTATTTTTTAACAATGACCACGCCTCTTGGACATTTTTTACTTTTGTAGCTGCTCCTTTCAGCTTTTTCTAACAATTTTTCTCATTTTATCAAAGTTTCCCTTTTGAAAGTTTAGCATGAGAGCCTTGGATTTGCACACTGTTGCTCTTCCAGTCATTAAATCAAATTTGATCACTATTGCCAAGCGGCCCCACCACCGTTACCTCTCTCACCAAGTCCTGTGCTCCACTGAGAATTAGATGTATAATTGCTCCCTCTCTCGTTGGTTCCTGAACCAATTGCTCCTTAAAGCTATCATTTATTCCATCCAAGAACGTTATCTCTCCAGCGTGTCCCGATGATACATTTACCCAGTCAATATTGGGGTAATTGAAGTCTCCGATTATTACTGCACTACCAATTTGGTTAGCTTCCCTAATTTCTCTTAGCATTTCACTGTCCATCTCACCATCTTGACCAGGTGGACGGTAGTATACCCCTATCACTATAGTCTTCCCCGACACACAAGGGATTTCTACCCATAAAGATTCAATTTTATATTTAGTCTCATTCAGGATGTTTATCCTGTTGGACTCTATGCCATCCCGGACATAAAGCGCCACACCTCCTGCCAAGTGCTCCTCTCTGTCATTGTGATATAATTTGTACCCCGGTATAGCACTATTCCATTGGCTATCCTCTTTCCACCAAGTCTCTGTGATGCCAATTACGTTTATGTCATCATTCACTGCTATACATTCTAATTCTCCCATCTTACTTCTTAGGCTTCTGGCATTAGCATACAAACATTTCAAAGTTTGTTTTTTGTTTGTATTTTCATTCTGCTTTTTAATTGATAGGGATAAGTTAGAATATTTTAGCTCAGGTGAGTTTTTAGTTACAGGCACTTGGACTATTTTTCTAATTATTGGAACCTCACTGTTGGGATGCCCTAATTCTAATGCATCATTAGTATCCTTTGAAGATACCTCTCTCCAAACCATGCGCTGCTGAGTGACTGTCGGCTTTCCCCCTTGTTCTAGTTTAAAAGCTGCTCTATCTCCTTTTTAAAGGTTAGCGCCAGCAGTCTGGTTCCACCCTGGTTAAGGTGGAGCCCATCCCTTTGGAAAAGACTCCCCTTTCCCTAAAAGGTTCCCCAGTTTCTAACAAAACTGATTCCCTCTTCCTTGCACCATGATCTCATCCACGCATTGAGACTCCGGAGCTCTGCCTGCCTCTGGTGACCTGTGCGTGCAACAGGGAGCATTTCAGAGAATGCTACTGTGACGGGGTCACTATGCCAGTCCAGGCAGATAGAATAAAGCCAGGAACAAAAACACCCTGGAACCAAAATCCTAGAAGGAGGGGGGAAGAAAACCCAGGTGACACAGAGTCAGGCATATACACTGGTGGCTTCCCCTGTAACCATAGAGACAAACACAGGTGTGGGAGGTTAAGGGTGGGACTTCCCCAGAGCCAATCAGCTGGCAGGGGAGAAGGAGTTTACAAGGTATAAAAGAGACTCCCTAACCCAGCAGAGTCAGTCTCCTGCTGGGGACTGAAGGAGAAGGACCATGCTACCTGCTGCTCTGCAAGACTGGAACTTTGGGGCTCCTTTGTAGATGGAAGATGGATGGCTGGTGTGACTTCCAGGAAGGTGAGCTGGGAGATACAAACTGTTGACTATCCGGATCTGCCTCCTTAAAGATATTATTTGAGAGACTGCCAGTGGGTGGTTGTATCTAAGGGACAAGGAACAGATCCCGAGAGATACTGTGGGAGCTGGCAGTAAGGCCCCTGGGGCCAGACTTTTGAACTGCATGACATTAGAGAGAACTTCTAATTGAATCTGCAAATGGCCAGGAAGGCTCTTTCAGGGATGGGACCGGTGGAAGCGTGACAGCTACCCTGGAGGTTCTGGATTTAAGCTTTCTACCTAAGAGCCTAAATTTGGTTTCCAGAACCTCCCTCCCACATTTTCCTATGTCATTGGTGCCCACATGTACCATGACAGCCGGCTCCTCCCCAGCACTGTCTAAAATCCTATCTAGGTGACACGTGAGGTCCGCCACCTTCGCACCAGGTAGGTATGTTACCAGGCGATCCTCAAGCCCACCAGCCACCCAGCTATCTACATTCCTAATAATCGAATCACCAACTATGACGGTCGACCTAACCCTTCCCTCCTGGGCAGTAGGCCTTGGGGAGATATCCTCAGTGCAAAAGGACAATGCATCACCTGGAGATCAGGTCCTTGCTACAGGATCCTTTTCTGCTGCACCTGGTTGATGCTCTCCCATCATGAGACCTTCTTCCTCCAAGGCAGCACCAGTGCTGCCTGTCTGAAGTTGGGACTTGACTACTATGTCCCTGAAGGTCTCATCTATATACCTCTCTGTCTGCCTCAGCTCCTCCAGGTCTGCCACTCTAGCCTCCAGAGATCGGACTCGTTCTCTGAGAGCCAGGAGCTCTTTGCATCGCATGCACATTTACAACTTCTCACCGGTGGGTAAAAAATCATACATGTGAAACTCTATGCAAAAGACTGGGAAGCCTCCCTCTTGCTGCTGGACTGCTGCCTTCATCTCAATTTTGATCAGTTCCTAGTTAATTTTAAGTTGCTATGGGAGTAGGAATGTGTCTAACGTCCTTTAAATGTATTAGTGAATTCACTATGTGTCTGGTAGTGGCCTACCGGGGTCTGATCGAATTCTCAATAAAGATTTTGTTGATTTTTTTTTTTTTTTTTTTGTGAAAGTGGCACCTGCCTTTAAATTAAGGGATGAGCTAGGGGTGGGTGGGCGAGGGGTGTGAGGGTTGGGAAATACAAACAATCTAACTTCATTTAGTCAGCCAGAGTGATTCACTGCTCTCTTGATTAACAAATGTTAGTCCCTATTCAAACCCAATCACACTACCTCAACACCTTTCCAAGGTGAGTAACTGAGCTGAACTATTCAACCTTTTTACTTAGGTATACACTGCTCCTAGCTTATTTCTAGCTTCTGGCTACTTTTTGTGGGTTTTTTTTTAATACAAACACTCAGTTTGTATTAAATACAAACACTCAGTTCTTTAAAAGTCTGCAGAACACTCAGTTCTGCAGACTTTTAAAAATAAACACACTACCTACTGCTTCTGGAGACCGTATCTCCAAAAGGTCAGAGACAGGATGGAGGCAGTCCAGAGAAGGGTGACCAAAATGGTGGGTGGTCTCCATGAAATGACTTATGAGGAGAGGTTGAAGAACCTGAATATGTGCACCCTGAGGAGAGGAGGAGTAGGGGTGATATGATACAGACCTTCAGATACCTGAAAGGTTTTAATGATCCATGGTTGTTAACAAACCTTTTCCATTGTGAAACAATTTAGTAGAACTAGGGGTCATGATTTGAAACTTCATGGAGGAAGACTTAGAATCAATGTCAGGAAATATTTCTTCACTGAGAGGTGGTGGATGCCTGGAATGCCCTTCCGGAGGAAATGGTGAAGACTAAAACTGTGAAGGATTTCAAAGGGGCATGGGATAAACACTGTGGATCCCTAAAAGGCTAGAGGATGGGAATAAATAAAAAAGCTACTCTACTACTACTACTACTACTACTACTACTCTGAATAATTTTGTATCATCCACATATTTGATAACCTCTCTCGTCGTATACCTTTCCAGATCATTTATATATATATTGAAAAGCACCGGTCCAAGTACAGATCCCTGAGGCACTCCACTGTTTACGCTTTTCCACTGAGAAAATTGACCATTTAATCCTATTCTCTGTTTCCTGTCTTTTAACCAGTTTGTAAGCCACAAGAGGACATCGCCTCCTGTCCCATGACTTGTTAGTTTTCTTAGAAGACTCTCATGAGGGACTTTGTCAAATGCCTTCTGAAAATCCAAATACACTACATCTACAGGTTCACCTTTATCCACATGTTTATTAACCATTTCAAAAAAATGAAGCAGATTTGTTAAGCAAGACTTCCCTTGGGTAAATCCATGTTGACTGTTCCATTAAACCATGTCATTCTATATGCTCTACGATTTTGATCTTGAGAATAGTTTTCTACTATTTTTCCAGGCACTGAAGTCAGGCTCACTGGTCTCTAGTTACCCAGATTGCCCCTGGAGCCTTTTTTAAATATTGGGGTTACATTGGCCACCCTCCAGTCTTCAGGTACAATGGATGATTTTAATGATAGGTTACAAATTTTAACAAATAGATCAGAAATTTCATTTTTTAGTTGATTTAGTACCCTAGGATGCATACCAACCAGTCCAAGTGATTTGCTACTCTTTAGTTTGTAAATCTGGCCTACTACATCTTTCAGGTTCACAGTGATTTTGTTCAGTTCGTCTGACTCATCACCCCTGAAAACCATCTCCGGAACTGGTATCCCCAACATCCTCATTAGTAAACACGGAGGCAAAGAATTCATTTAGTCTTTCTGCAATGGCCTTATCTTCCCTAAGAGCCCCTTTAACCCCTCTGTCATCTAATGGTCCAACCGACTCCCTCACAGGTTTCTTGCTTTGGATATATTTTAAAAAGTTTTTAATATGAGTTTTTGCCTCTATGGCTAACTTCATTTCAAATTCTCTATTCGCCTGTCTTATCAATGTTTTTCACTTACCTTGACAATACTTATGTTTTATCCTATCTTCTTCAGATGGATCCTTCTTCCAATTTTTGAAGGATTTTTTTTTTGGCTAAAATATCTGCTTTCACCTCACTTTTTAACTATGCTGGTAATCATTTTGCTTTCCTTCCACCTTTCTTAATGAGTGGAATACATCTGGACTGTGCATCTAGGATTGTATTTTTAAACAATGTCCAAGCCTGTTGAACACTTTTAACCTTTGCAGCTGCACCTTTCAGTTTTTTTCTAACTATTTTCCTCATTTTATCAAAGTTTCCCTTTTTAAAATTTAGTGTTAGAGCTGCAGATTTACGTATTGTCCCCCTTCCAGTTATTAGTTTAAATTTGATCATGTTATGATCACTGTTGCCAAGTGGCCCCACCACCATTACTACTTTCTCCAAATCTTGCGTTCCACTAAGAATTAAATCTAAAATAGCTCCCTCTCTTGTTGGTTCCTGAACCAATTGCTCCATGAAGCAATCATTTATTATATCCAGGAACTTTATGTCTCTAGCAAGTCCTCATGGAGCGGCAGTTACTGCCCCTAACAGAAACATGGGGGTAACCTGCAGAGAGCAGCAGTTACTACCCTTAACATAAGCCTTGGAGGTAACCTGCACGTAGCAGCATAGAAACATAGAAATGATGGCAGAAGAAGACCAATTGGCCCATCCAGTCTGCCCAGCAAGCTTCACACCTTTTTTCTCATACTTATCAGTTTCTGTTGGCTCTTAGTAACCTTTGGTTCTATTTCCCTTTCACCCCCACCATTAATGTAGAGAGCAGTGATGGAGCTGCATCCAAGTGAAATATCAAGCTTGATTAGTTAGGGGTAGTAACTGCCACAATAAGCAAGCTACACTCATGCTTATTTGTTTACCCAGACTATGTTATACAGCCCTTATTGGTTGTTTTTCTTCTCCCCTGCCGTTGAAGCAGAGAGCTATGCTGGATATGCGTGTAGTATCAGTTTTTCTTCTCCCCTGCCGTTGAAGCAGAGAGCTATGCTGGATATGCATTGAAAGTGAAGTATCAGGCTTATTTGGTTTGCGGTAGTAACCGCCATAACCAGCCAGTTACTCCCCGCTTTGTGAGTGCAAATCCTTTTTTCCACATTTCCTCTTGCCGTTGAAGCTTAGAGCGATGTTGGAGTGTTGGAGTGTTGTGATCTTCTTGCACACATCCCGGTATCAGGGATAAGGCACTGCATGCAGGAAGATCAGGAGTGAGGGTCAGGCAGCTCCCCCCTTTCTGTGAAGCCAGCCTCTCACTAGTAATGCAGGGAGGGAGCTGTCTCAGACTTCACCATCCTCCCCCCCCCTCACCCACACACCATTCACTGGCTGGGACATGGGGGAAGTCAGGAGTGAGGGTCAGGCAGCTCCCCCCCTGTCTGTGAAGGCAGCCTCTCACTAGTAATGCAGGGAGGGAGCTGTCTCAGCCTTCACCATCCAACCCCCCGCCCCCTCACCCACACACCATTCACTGGCTGGGACATGGGGGAAGTCAGGAGTGAGAGTCAGGCAGCTCCCCCCTGTCTGTGAAGCCAGCCTCTCACTAGTAATGCAGGGAAGGAGCTGTTTCAGCCTCACCATCCTCCCCCCCCCTCACCCGCACACCATTCACTGGCTGGGACATGGGGGAAGTCAGGAGTGAGGGTCAGGCAGCTCCCCCCTGTCTGTGAAGCCAGCCTCTCACTAGTAATGCAGGGAGGGAGCTGTCTCAGACTTCACCATCCTCCCCCCCCCCCCCCCTTCACCCACACACCATTCACTAGCTGGGACATGGGGGAAGTCAGGAGTGAGGGTCAGGCAGCTCCCCCCTGTCTGTGAAGCCAGCCTCTCACTAGTAATGCAGGGAGGGAGCTGTCTCAGACTTCACCATCCTCCCCCCCCCCCCCCTCACCCACACACCATTCACTAGCTGGGACATGGGGGAAGTCAGGAGTGAGGGTCAGGCAGCTCCCCCCTGTCTGTGAAGCCAGCCTCTCACTAGTAATGCAGGGAGGGAGCTGTCTCAGACTTCACCATCCTCCCCCCCCCCCCCTCACCCACACACCATTCACTAGCTGGGACATGGGGGAAGTCAGGAGTGAGGGTCAGGCAGCTCCCCCCTGTCTGTGAAGCCAGCCTCTCACTAGTAATGCAGGGAGGGAGCTGTCTCAGACTTCACCATCCTCCCCCCCCCCCCCTCACCCACACACCATTCACTAGCTGGGACATGGGGGAAGTCAGGAGTGAGGGTCAGGCAGCTCCCCCCTGTCTGTGAAGCCAGCCTCTCACTAGTAATGCAGGGAGGGAGCTGTCTCAGACTTCACCATCCTCCCCCCCCCCTCACCCACACACCATTCACTAGCTGGGACATGGGGGAAGTCAGGAGTGAGGGTCAGGCAGCTCCCCCCTGTCTGTGAAGCCAGCCTCTCACTAGTAATGCAGGGAGGGAGCTGTCTCAGACTTCACCATCCTCCCCCCCCCCTCACCCACACACCATTCACTAGCTGGGACATGGGGGAAGTCAGGAGTGAGGGTCAGGCAGCTCCCCCCTGTCTGTGAAGCCAGCCTCTCACTAGTAATGCAGGGAGGGAGCTGTCTCAGACTGGTATCAGGGTTAGGGCACTGTGTGCAGGAAGATCACAACACCCCTGGTGCCAGGGTTAGGGCACTGTGTGCAGGAAAATCACTTAAAATCTACACTTACCAACAATCAATTACATATATTTGAACTGTGTACAGTTCCAGCCAGGACCACCTTTCTAAAATGCACAGTGATTGGCAAATTCAACATGCACTAGCATTTCAGGTGCCTGCTAACAAAAATAATAAACAAACAAGTTCTAGTCACGTGAGTGCTGATCATTACATTACTTTTTTTGTCAAGCTTCCAACTGTTTCCATTTCACATCCCCTCAACCATTACCTCAGTGTTAGCCTTGGTAACATCAATAGATAAGAGCACAGCCAGCCAATAGGAATACATATTCATTCCTAAGTGACCTTTACTGACCTGGGAAGTGTGAACACTTTGTTTCATTTTCTGTTGGTGTTCGTTAGTTTCCAGTTCCATTTCCCATCCCCCCAACCATCACCTCAGTGGTAACCTTGGTAACATCAATAGATAAGAGGGCAGCCAGCCAATAGGAACACATATTCATTCCTAACTGACCTTCAGTGACCTGGAAAGTGTTTATTTGTATCATTTTCAGTTAGTGCGCACTAAATCGAGTTAGTGCGCACTAACTGGGAGTTAGTGCGCACTAACTCCCGTTAGTGTGCACTAACACGATTTAACGATTTTTAACGATAAATCGTTAGAATTTCTATTGTATCGTGTTCTATAACGATTTAAGACGATATTAACATTATCGGACGATAATTTTAATCGTTGAAAAACGATTCACATCCCTACTAATAAAAAGAATATTTCAAAACAGCGTGTTGTGAACAATTTGAGCATGAGCCCTGTTGCCTCGGTGCAATTGGTGGAACCTGGTGGGCAGGGCCCTAAGGTTTGCACCAACAGCAGGTAAGCAGTTCTTGGCACGGGCCAGGCTATGACAGAGTCCAAGAGGCTATGGCAGGAACTAAAGACTTGATGGAAGGAAGACTAAAGACTTGGAACAGAGCAAGTCTGAAGAGCAAGGCTGTAAATTTGGAATAAGGCTGAAGATTTGGAACAGGCTAAAGACTTGGAATGGAGCAAGGCTGAAGACATGGAACAAGGCTGAAGACTTGAAGGAGCAAGGCTGAAGACATGGAACAGAGAAGGCTGAAGATTTGGAACAGGCTAAAGACTTGGAATGGAGCAAGGCTGAAGACTTGGAACAAGGCTGAAGACTTGAAGGAGCAAGGCTGAAGACTTGGAACAGAGAAGGCTGATGACTTGAAGTGGAACAAGGCTGAAGAATTGGAGCAAAGCTGAAGACCAGGATGGAGCAAGAATAAAGACTTGGATGGAGCAAGGCTGAAGACTTGGAACAAGGCTGAAGGCTTGAATGAGCAAGGCTGAAGACTTGGAACAAGGCTGAAGACTTGAATGAGCAAGGCTGAAGAATTGGAACAAGGCTGAAGACTTCAAGGAGCAAGACTGAAGACTTGGAACAGAGAAGGCTGATGACTTGGAGTGGAACAAGGCTGAAGACTTGGAGCAAAGCTGAAGACTTAGGATGGAGCAAAATGAAGACTTAGGATGGAGCAAGGCTGAAGAATTAGGATGGAGCAAGGCTGAAGACTTGGGATGGAGCAAGAATGAAGACTTGGAGTGGAACAAGGCTGAAGACTTGGAGCAAAGCTGAAGACTTAGGATGGAGCAAGAATGAAGACTTGGAATGGAGCAAGGCTGAAGACTTGGACCAAGGCTGAAGACTTGGACCAAGGCTGAAGACTTGAAGGAGCAAGGCTGAAGACTTAAGATGGAGCAAGAATGAAGACTTGGATGGAGCAAGGCTGAAGACTTCGGATGGAGCAAGAATGAAGACTTAGATGGAGCAAGGCTATAGACTTGGAACAGGTTGAAGACTTGGAATGGAGCAAGGCTGAGGACATGGAACATGCTGAAGACTTGGAATGGAGCATGGCTGAAGACTTGGAGCAAGGCTGAAGACTTCAAGGTGCAAGGCTGAAGACTTGGAACAGAGAAAGCTGATGACTTGGAGTGGAACAAGGCTGAAGACTTGGAGCAAAGCTGAAGACTTAGGATGGAGCAAGAATAAAGACTGTGAAGGAGCAAGGCTGAAGACTTAGGATGGAGCAAGAATGAAGACTTGGAATGGAGCAAGGCTGAAGAATTAGGATGGAGCAAGAATGAAGACTTGGAATGGAGCAAGGCTGAAGACTTAGGATAAATCAAGAATGAAGACTTGGAATGGAGCAAAGCTGAAGACTTAGGATAGAGCAAGAATGAAGACTTGGATGGAGCAAGGCTGAAGACTTAGGATGGAGCAAGGCTGAAGACATAGGATGGAGCAAGAATGAAGACTTGGAGTGGACCAAGGCTGAAGACATGGAACAAGGCTGAACACTTGAAGGAGTAAGGCTGAAGACTTGGAACAAGGCTGAAGATGTGAAAGAGCACGGCTAAAGACTTGGAACAAGGCTGAAGACTTGAAGGAGCAAGGCTGAAGACTTGGAACAGAGAAAGCTGATGACTTGGAGTGGAACAAGGCTGAAGACTAGGAACAAAGCTGAAGACTTAGGATGGAGCAAGAATGAAGACTTTGATGGAGAAAGGCGGAAGACTTAGGATGGAGCAAGAATGAAGTCTTGGATGGAGCAAGGCTGAAGGCTTGGAACAAGGCTGAAGACTTGGAATGGAGCAAGGCTGAAGACTTGGGATGGAGCAAGAATGAAGACTTGGATGGAGCAAGGCTGAAGACTTTGGATGGAGCAAGAATGAAGACTTAGATGGAGCAAGGCTATAGACTTGGAACAGGTTGAAGACTTGGAATAGAGCAAGGCTGAGGACATGGAACATGCTGAAGACTTGGAATGGAGCAAGGCTGAAGAAATAGGATGGAGCAAGAATGAAGACTTGGAATGGAGCAAGGCTGAAGAATTAGGATGGAGCAAGAATGAAGACTTGGATGGAGCAAGGCTGAAGACTTAGGATGGAGCAAGAATGAAGACTTGGAATGGAGCAAGGCTGCAGACTTGGAACAGGCTGAGACTTGAAGGAGCAAGGCTGAAGACTTGTAACAGAGAAGGCTGATGACTTGGAGTGGAACAAGGCTGAAGACATGGAACAAGGCTGAAGACTTGGAGTGAACCAAGGCTGAAGACTTGGAACCAGGCGACCCTTGGTGAGGCAAGGCTGAATTGTCTGAGATGTTGTGACATCATTCAAGGGCACTGAAACTTTTCCCACCACAGGCCCTTTAAGTGAAACAATGTCATGTGTGCCTAAGAGGACATCTGTGGACAGTGACTCTGGTAGTGTCTGCTGTGCAGCAGCAGCTTCCAGCCACGTGAGACTGACAGAGTTAGGGGTGAGTGAAGCTGCTCACAAGTGGGGAATGCAAGAGTACCCACTCCTCTAAGCCCTCTTCCAAAGCTTATTTTCTTTGGCTTCTGGGGAGACAGTGATGGTACATCTTTACCATCAGAGAAGTCAGGGGACTCAATGCAATCTGCAGGAATACTTTGACATCGAGCTTGAACTGCAGAAGTTTTCACAAGTTGGTCATGCTCTGCAGACAAGGACCCTTTAACAGGGGAGAGACATGAATTAAAAGTTCTACGGTCATCATCTTGAATGAGGATGGCCCCTGCCATCTTGGTAGTGGCTTCTTCCTCCATGACAGTGTACCTTTGAGATATGGAGTGGTTGACAGAATTGCAAGAGGCATACAGATAGATTTTAAAGGCAGTGCTCATGCAAAAACGGCCTCATACACGCATATGTGGGCCGTGCGCGAGCCATGCAAATTTTAAGAAGCCAGGAAGTTCAGGCATCACAAATAAGGAGGCTGAAAAGGGATGGAACCAAGACGTACAGCATTACCCTCGAAGTTTGCAAGGTTAACCATGGCAACATGTGACATGTTACTGGTGTAACCTTACTACTGGTTCTGATGAAGCGCAAGTCTCGAGATTTTGGGCCAGAGGGATCCTGAACATTGGGGGGAGGGGGGGAGAGAGAGAGAGAGAGAGTCTTTTAAAGACACAATCTGACACTATATATATCCCACTGTAAGTGGGGCACTTTCAACCCAGGGTGGGTTTTGGGGGTTGGGATTACATTGGTCTGCCTAGGGCACAAGGATCTGTAGACCCTTGTGTAAACATCTCCCCTATTGTGGGAGAGGCCACAAAAATAACTCCACCCTTCAGCTGTGTGTTTAGGGACAGACACATGTAATCTGCCCACACAACTAAAGGGTCTCCCAGGAATGGGGAAGAGAGGCCGAAGCAAAGAACAGAACAATAAGTTATAACATAAAAACCCACCTTATGTAGCTACAGCAAGTATTGCATATAAAATCAGTGCATGCACAGTTACATAGTGCATTAGGATTCTTATACTCTATAGCAAAACACAGACAAATGGCATTATAGTAAAAAAAAAGAAAGGATTTTATTAACATGGAAAGGAGAGGAAAATCAGGTTGAAAGATATACAAGAAAAATCACTAGCCCTACTCTGTATCTAAGTTCAGTTCACTTGCAAAATACTTTAAACTCCCACCTAAATTCTGGCTAGAATAATAACATAAATTCTCAGTTAAGTCTCACATGAGTTCTGTTTTCCTTTCCTTTAAACAAACTGCTCCACTGTGCTTGATTAAGACGATGCAGATGCTTGAGTTCCTGTGGTTGCAAGGTCCACTTGCTTTAGGAGATTGGAGGTCCTGGTTCTCATAAAAAAATTATATAAATTCCCTCTCTAATCTTGATTTTGTTTTTGATTTGTTTTGATTTAACTAGATTATTTATAATTTATTAACATTTTATTTTAATATTATGTGATTTGTGTAATTTTTAGTTATTTATTTTTATGATTTTTACATTTATGTAAACTGTTTTGACTAAACTCTGTTTGTAAAAGTGGTATAGAAACACTTTTAAATAAATATATATATAAATCATGACAAATCTTTAGAATTTTCCTGCAACTAAGTCAGTCTGATACTGAATGTATGGAGTTACTGTTCTTCAAGCTATAAATGAAACAAAACTTTAGGAAGAACTTGAAACTAACACTTTTTTCCCTCACTACAAAATAAGAAACCACTGCTTCTTGGCACGGCAATATAATTACTGTTCTACATACTATGGCTATGTGGGATGCTCCCACGTATCTGCAACTGCTCGTTTCTTTGTGGTAGCAGCCCTGTGGCTGGGGTAGGAACCTCGCCTCATTGCTATGTCCTTCTGTCTTTTCCTTGCTCTGCCTGTCTAACTGTACACAAAAGACAACCTTTCTTTTATACCTAATTAAAAAAAAAGTTCATTAGCAATTGATCCCCTGCTCCTCATTGGCTCTGGTCCAAGATTAAACTCCAAGTTCTGATTCCAAGAACTGTCATAGGTCCATTCAATTCCAAAGTTTCCTTCTGTGGAAATATTCATTTAATCCTAGCAATTGTAATCAGGTCCACGGCATCACTGTAGTTCAGGGGATAATACCACTGGCTTCCAGTCATGGTAACCCCACCCCTTGTAGTGGAGCCAGAGGGTAATTTAACATTTGTATAAGTAAGACGGACTTCTGTAGGCTTCAAAGAAAAAGCATTTTCATTGGCCCCTCTCTGCCTTGATCGACAAAGGACCTGACAAGTAATGCACATGTTACCATTTACCTTTAGTGAACAGAGGTCCTCCACCTTTGCTAGTCAGAGCAATAATAATATCTTAAGCTTCTGGTTTACATTTGTAACACTGCCCCACCCAAAACCCACCCTGAGTTGAAAGTGCCCTCGTTACAGTGGAAGATATATAGCATGTCAGATTCTCCCCCTCTATCTCTCTCTTTCTGATTATTTGCAAGAAAGTGCATATGCATGGTAGGGTTATTTCAAAGGATACGTGTATGCTTGCATGCATGATATGAAACTTAGGATATTTTTGCTCGCATCTGGGTTGGTCAAAAATCAGGCGAAATTGTTGCATGAAGGTATCCAAGTTCCTGAGAAATAAGCCAACTTGCTCCCACAAGGGGGAAGCGCAGGCAAAAGTGGAACCGTCCAACAGGGACAGGATATACTTCATCTTGACATGGTCAGAAAAAAAACCAGGATGGTTGTAATTTGAAATGCATCTTGAAAACATTGAGGAACCCTCTACACCCCTTAGGATCACCACTATAGCTCAGAGGTGGTGGGAGTTGTATCACAGATTCCACGGTCCAGAGGGGTGCCATTTCAGGATTCATCAGAACTGATGCTGGGTCTGAGGCAGATGAGGGCTTGTATCAGATCTAAGTATTGAGACAAGGTCTGTAGTAAGCCATTTACTAGATCAAGTTGTTGCATGAACCTATTCAGGAGAATATTTAATTCAATCTTTTGCTTTTGCATCTGGGAGGCCAGTGCAGCAATTGCCCTATCACAGAGATGCATTCACCAAGCTCATGGCCTCAGCAACCTGTTGCAAATAATGGGGTAGATTTTTAAAAAATAGCACGATCGCGTACTTTTTTTCGCGCACCAGGCGCAAACAAAAGTACGCTGGATTTTATAAGATACGCGCGTAGCCGCACATATCTTACAAAATCCGGGATTGGCGCGCGCAAGGCTGACGATTTTGGGCAGCCTGCGCGCGCTGAGCCGCGCAGCCTGCCTCTGTTCCCTCCGAGGCCGCTCCGAAATCGGAGCGGCCTCGGAGGGAACTTTCTTTCGCCCTCCCCTCACCTTCCCCTCCCTTCCCCTACCTAACCCCCCCCCCCTCCGGCCCTATTTAACCCCCCCCCCACACCTTTATCCATGGATTTATACCTGCCGGAGGCAGATGTAAATTGGCGCGCGCCAGCGGGCTGCTGGCGCGCCAAGACCCGGCTCACGTAAATCCGGCCGGATTTACGCGAGCAGGGCATTTAAAATCCGCCCGAATGCAAAAGCATGAGCCCCTCATGTGTTTGCATAATTGGAGCAACCTCATGGGTAGGGCCATAAATTTTGTGCTGATGGTGGGTGAGCAAGTTTTGGCACTGGGCCTGGCTATGACAGAGTCCAAGAGTCTATGGCAGTTGCTTAAGCCTTGACAGAAGCTAAGCTAAAGACTTGGAGCAAGGCTGAAATGTCTAAGCTTAAATACCTAAGCCCCTTTATAAGGCAGAAGCTATGATGCAATTCAAGGGCATCACAGGCATCTCCTGCTGTGGTCCCTTTAAATTAAACAATGTTGCAGGTTGGGGAAGAGTGAACTTTCTCCTTTTATGTATACACACACATATTCCTGCTGCCTCGCTCACACACATCACTCACACATGCACACAGATGCATTCACACATGCTCTTAAATTCTGGAATTTATTGCCAAAACTCTGGAATTTGTTGCCGGGGGTTGTGGTTAGTGCAGTTAGCATAGCTGGGTTTAAAAAAAGGTTTGGATAAGTTCTGCTATTAATCAAGTTGAGTTAGAAAATAGCCACTGCTATTACTGGCATCAGTAACATGGGTTAGACTTAGTGCTTGGGTAATTGCCAGGTTCTTATGGCCTGGATTGGCCTCTGTTGGAAACAGGATGCTGGGCTTGATGGACCCTTGGTCTGACCCAGTATGGCATGTTCTTATGTTCTTATACACATGCACACAGATGCTCTCGTTTGCACACAGATGCTCTTGCACATTCTCTCTCACATGTATACAGATGCTCTTACACATGCTTTCACACACATGCATAGAGATGCTCTCACACATGCTTTTTCACACAAACACAGATGTTCTCAGTCATGTTTCTTCTCATACATATGTTAACACATGCTCTCAGACACACAGAGATGCTTTCACACATGCTCTTTCACACACACAAAAGTGTTGTCATACAAAAAGAAGCTCACATACATGCTCCTTCTCACAGATGCTCCCACATACTTAGAGCTGGTGCTAGCTTTTTTGCTGTCTCCCTCTCCCATTCATTCATTCATTCTTTGTTCTAGGCCCACTAAAAAAAATCACATTTCCCTCCAGTAATACAATCTTTAAAAACTGATACCCCCACCTCCAGGCTCTTCACCCCCTTCCCCAGAGCCCATGGTTGGTGCATGCAATTGCAAGATAAGAACATAAGACTTGCCATTCTGGTTGAGCCCAAAGGTCCATCAAGCACAGTATCCTATTTACAACAATGGTAAAGCCAGGTCACAATACCTGACAGGATCCCAAGAGGTATTTAGATTCCAAGAAGCTTATCCCAAGAATAAGCAGTGGATTTGTGCAAATCTACTTGAATGTTAGGAATTATTAAGAAGGGAATGGAAAATAAAATGGAGGATGTCATAATGCCTCTGTATCGCTCCATGACAAGACCATACCTTGAATTCTGTGTGCAGTTCTGGTCACCGCATCTCAAAAAGGATATAGCTGCACTGGAGAAAGTGCAAAGAAAGGCAACCAAAATGATAAAGGGCATGGAACAGCTGTCCTATGAGGAAAAGCTAAAGAAGTTAGGGCTGTTCAGTTTGGAGAAGAGACGACTGAGTGGGGATATGATAGAGGTCTACAAAATCATGAAAGGACTTGAATAAGTTAATGTAAATCGGTTATTTACTCTCTCAGATAATAGAAGGAGCAGGGGGCACTCCATGAAGTTAGCAATTAGCTCATTTAAAATAAAGTGAAGAAAATTATTTTTCACTCATCGCATAATTAAGCTCTGGAATTCATTGCCAGAGGATGTGGTTTCAGCAGTTAGCGTAACGGGATTTAAAAAAAGGTTTGGATAAGTTCCTAGAGGATAAATTCATAAACTGCTATGACAGTAATTAATAAGCAATAGTAGCTTGTGATCTATCTAATGTTTGGGTACTTGCCAGGTACTTGTGATATGGATTTGGCACTGCTGGAAACAGGATAGTGGGCTTGATGGACTCTTGGTCTGATCCAGTATGGCTATTCTTATATTATGTCTTATGTCCTTTGTTATGTAATGGACTTTTCTTCCAGAAATTTGTCCAAACCTTTTTTAAACACAACTACACTAATAGCTTTCACCACATCCTCTGGCAATACATTTTATAGCTCAATTAAGCATTGAATTAAAAAATAGTTTCTCTTATTAGTTTTAAATGTATTAACTAGTAACTTCATTATGTGTCCTCTGGTCTTTGTACTTTTTGATGGTGTAAACAACTGATTAATGTTTACTCATTCCATTCCACTCATTATTTTATAGACCTCTGTCATATCTCCCTTCAGTCGTCTCTTCTGCAAGCTGAAGAGTTCTAACCTGTTTAGCCTTGCTTCATAAGGGAATTGTTACATCCCCTTTATCATTTTGGCCACCCTTCTCTATACCTTTTCTAATTCTGCTATATCTTTTTTTGCGCTTTGGTGACCAGAACTGCATACAATACTCAAGATCAGGTCGCATCATGGAGCAATAGAGGCATTATGACATTCTCTATTTTATTCTCCATTCGTTTCCTAATAATCCCAAGCATTCTATGTGGTTTCTAGGCTTCTCCTGCAGAAGATTTCAACATATTTTCAATGATCACACCTAGACCTTTTCCTGAGTGTGGACTCTTAATATGGAACCTGCTTTATGTAGCTATAATTTGGGTTACTCTTCCCTGTTAGCTGAAAAGCAGAATGTTACTACAAATAAAAAAACACACTTTGAAATGTTTGTATGCTAATGCCAGAAGTTTTAGAAGTAAGACGGGAGAGTTATATTTAATTTGCCAATACTTATGTTTTTTTCTATTTTCTTCAGATGGATCCTTCTTCCAGTTTTTGAAGGAAGATCTTTTGGCTAAAATAATAAGGACCACCTGCGAATATCGGGTACTGTAGGCATCTTTTTTTCCCCTCTCTGAAGTCAACATTCTACTTTTTCTTCTCCTGACTACTCCTGGCTCCAGCACAACTATCCTTACTCTTATTCTCCTAACTTTCTTCATCGCCCGCTAAGGGAGCCTGCATGGAAGCGTGCTAGATAGAGGCCATGAGGTCTAACAGGAGAGATGCTGATGCCTACGGCCACGCAAAAGCACTTCTGGAAGTGTGAAAGAGTAACTGAGAGTGACCGTCTCCTCTCGTGCACCTTTGAGAAGTGCTGCAGAAGTCAAGGACTAGCGAGAGAAAGGAAAGATGTTTTGGGTGGTGGGGCAGGGTTGGCTGGGCCTAGCGGAGAGGTACCAGCTGGCTATGGCTTCACACACCTGGAGACTAGCACTGGCTGCAATGGACGGGTGGTGGGGGAGTTTGCACTGGCTCCTCAAGGCTGCAGAAGAGACACGTCTGAAATCGTAACAGCTTCCAAAGAATGAATAGAAATCTGTGTCAGAGGGAGAGAACTATCCCGGAGCCCCCTTTGAGCAGGGAGAGGTACGAGGTGCAAGGTCTCATGTGGGAGAGGAATGAAGTTGTGCAAAGTTGAACCAGACCTTGTGTGCATTGGGAGTGACCTCTAAAAAGCTGACCGCAGGGTAGGTGAACTGGGTTTTTCTAAAACCTGGGTAGCAGCCTAAAAATCAAAGGATACCAAAGAAGGAACTTGAACAAAACGGCCAGCAATGTGGTTATGATTCTGGTTTGTGGACTACCTACGAATCTGTTTTGGCTACCCATTTTTCTTGTTATAATGAAGGTATTTATTTTTGGAGCAGAAGAGACTTGTAGACAATGGAATTCTTAGTCAGCTGTCTTCAGTCAGTTTGACCTTATAGGATGTCCTGTCCCTAGCCTATGCCCTTGGGTTAGCCAGGCACAGGGGTTATAACACAGGATATACTCAAGGCTACATTTTGCTTTAAATTTCAGGTTAAAAAAATGAGGTCCTCACACTGGGAAAGGCTGCTTGAAAAAAAGCTTCACCTTGATTGGTGCTTCTTTTTCATTTCCCATTCCCTCCCCAGCTCGTCTTTCTCATTTGCAGTGAAAAGCAAGTATAGGTTTGCTTGTCTGAAAGACTACGATGTTTCCAAAATTGAATGAAACAAAAACCTCCATTCATTTTAGAAAACATGAAAAAGAACCTAAAATGAACTCATTTTTTGTGTTTTACCCATTCAGTTCGAATGAAGGTACATTCCTATTATTTACAAAACATTTATTCATAATAAGATGTAAACCACAGGAGTGGTGAGTTTTACAGTGCTCTATGCTGAGATGCTACCAAAAGCTTGATACCAAATTTCTGTCACCATTATTTGTGCTTCTTCACCAGAACCATTAGCACAAGAGCACTTTAGGGGTCCACTGCACAAGGGGAGGTCTTAGGTCCATGTTAGGTGCTCCCCTTAACCCCCACTGGGTCCCTGGAGGGAGGTGCTTATGTGGGGGCAATGGTCCCCCTCCCCCTCTTCAGGCAGACATGCTGGGTCTCAGGAACCTCTCCACTCCTCTGTCAGCTCCTCTTGCTTCCCTTAAACTCAGACTCCTACCTCAGGTTGGTCTGCGGTCCCTAGCTTGCTGAGGAAGTATGGAGGGCGAAGGCAGAGGAGAGAGACAGAAGCTGGAGGAGAGGGGACTCTTATCCGAAATCCTTTCTTACAGAAACCCTCTTCAGCCTCACTGCCCTGACTCTTCCCTCTCACTCTTCCCAGATGCCTGTGGTAGCAGCTTAAATAAGCTCCCCCCCCCCTCACCATTTCACTAGTCCCTCTTCCGGGGAGGATGACCTCTCACTGACTGGGAGAGCAGGAAACCTCCCAGCAAAGTCTTCAGTGACCCTAGGGAGGGTTACAGCGAAAATGGAAGGAAGGAGAAAGGCAGATGCAGGAGGGTGAGGACAGAGCCTCTCCTCCACCTCCCCCTTCCACTGCTCCTGTCCCCTCTCTCCAGCTCACCGACAGAGCCCCAGGGCATGCTTACACAGCACTGTACAAGTCCATGCCCTTGGCTCCAGATTTGTATCCAAGTCCCTGCAGGTAAGGTGGTAAAGACAGGATGGGATGAAACCAATCAGGTGAATCTGGAGCCACGAAAATCCAGCTCTGCTCCTCAAGCACCATGGAAAAGATATCCATAATGCATATGCATGAGGAATAGGTAAATACGCTGCCTCCATTGTCTGCCAAACTATCTCATGCATATTTATTGTGTGTATTCTATTGGTACTGCTTGAGGACTGGACTTGGCCACCCCTGCCCTACAACTACTCAGTTAAGAACGTTCCAACCCAGTGAATATGCATGATACAGATTTGCATATATTAGAAGCAATACATGCAAATCGATCTCATGCATAGTCACTGTGGATATATAATGACTATACCTTACCCAGTGGAAGAGAATCTCCTCCTGTTATGATTATATTTTAACTTAAAAAAAAAATCTAAAAAAACTCAGTTTATAATTAAAGAAACTGTTATATAGAAGTAGAAACCTTATCAGTGTTCAGCTAATGTATTTAAACTACAATTTAAAAAATATTTTAGAAAATTTCAGAGAATCACAAAAATATTAAATAAGATGAGATAAAAACTAAGAATACGTTTAGAAGATAAGCAATATAATTGTGCCAATCAGTGATAGGCACTTAACGAAGACTTCTTACAAAAAAAGACAGCAGAGCTCAGAAAAACAATTCTGTAGCCTAAAGTACTCAATCATACCAATTAAACTTTGCTCCAGAATAGAGCCCAGATAATCTGGAGAAGCAAAGAAGATGTCCATAATAACATACATAGAGAGAGATAGAGCAGCTTTTAAACTAGAACAAAAGGGAAAGCCGGCAGTCTCTCTTCAGTGCATGGTTCGGAGAGAGGTATCTTCAAAGGATACTAATGATGCATTAGAATTAGGGCATCCCGACAGTGAGGTTCCAATAATAAGAAAAGTAGTCCAAGTGCCTGTACTTAAAAACTCACCTGAGCTAAAAAATTCAAACTTATCCCCATCAATTAAAAAGCAGAATGAAAATAGAAACAAAAAACAAACTTTGAAATGTTTGTATGCTAATGCGAGAAGTCTAAGAAGTAAGATGGGAGAATTAGAATGTATAGCAGTGAATGATGACATTGATTTAATTGGCAGCTCAGAGACATGGTGGAAGGAGGATAACCAATGGGACAGTGAGGAGCACTCGGAAGGCGGTGTGGCACTTTATGTCCGGGATGGCATAGAGTCCAACAGTAGGGGTGCGCATTCGTTTTGAACTTAAATGGAAAACGCAACTTATTTTATTTTTTAACTTAAAAAAATAATGAGGCGTAAACGATCGGATTTCCAACTTATTCAACATAGCTATGTTGAATACGTTGGAAATCGCGATTGTTGATCTAAATAAAAATTTAAACCCCTCACCCTCCTTAATCCCCCCCCCCCCAAGACTTACCAAAACTCCCCAAGCTGGCCAAAAATTCCGTGAGGGTCTGGGAGCCGACGCGTGGGGAATCACGTGACGGCCGCGTCACTACCACGTGACGCCGACGTCACGTGGTCCATCGCGGTTCCGCTCCCGGACCCCTCATTGGGCCCAAACGGCACTTTTGGCCAGCTTGGGGGGGCCTCCTGACCCCTCCAAGCTGGCCAAAAGTGCCTTTTGGGCCCAACGAGTGTTCCGTGAGCGAACCCGAGGGGAATCACGTGACGCCGCATCACTCCGACGAAGTCACGTGCTCCTTGCAAAGGAGTTCAGGAATGGCGTCCTGACCCCGCTGGACCACCAGGGAGTTTTGGTAAGTCTTGGGGGGGGCGGGATTAAGGCGGGTGAGGGGTTTACATTTTTATTTGCACATATGGACATAGACTCAACTTATGGAATTCTCCATATGTCCATATTGACCGCAAATGGGACCCCCTTTCAACTTATGGACTTATGAACTTAAACTTTTGGTCTGCACATCCCTATCCAACAGTATAAACATCCTGCATGAGACTAAATGCAAAATTGAATCTTTATGGGTAGAAATCCCTTGTGTGTCGGGGAAGACTATAGTGATAGGAGTATACTACTGTCCACCTGGTCAAGTTGGTGAGACGGACAGTGAAATGCTAAGAGAAATTAGGGAAGCTAACCAAATTGGTAGTGTGGTAATAATGGAAGACTTCAATTACCCCAATATTGACTAGGGTAAATGTATCATCGGGACACGCTAGAGAGATAACGTTCCTAGATGGAATAAATGAAAGCTTTATGGAGCAATTGGTTCAGGAACCGACAGGAGAGGGAGACATTTTAGATCTAATTCTCAGTGGAGCACAGGACTTGGTGAGAAAGGTAACGGTGGTGTGGCTGCTTGGCCATAGTGATCATAATATGATCAAATTTGAACTAATGACTGGAAGAGGAACAGTATGCAAATCCACTGCTCTCGTGCTAAACTTCCAAAAGGGAAAATTTGATGAAATGAGAAAAAATGTTAGAAAAAAACTGAAAGGAGCAGCAAATTAAAAAAAAAATGTGCCAGAGGCATGGTCATTGTTAAAAAAAATACCATTCTAGAAGCACAGTTCAGATGTTTTCCACACATTAAGCAAGGTGGAAAGAAGGCAAAGCGATTACCGTCATGGTTAAAAGGGGAGGTGAAAGAAGCTATTTTAGCCAAAAGATCTTGATAAAAAAATTGGAAGAAAGATACAACAGAAAAAAATAGGATAATGCATAAAAGTTGGCAAGTTAAATGTAAGATATTGATAAGACAGGCTAAGAAAGAACTTGAAAAGAAGTTGGCCGCAGAGGCAAAAACTCACAGTAAAAACATTTTTAAATATATCTGAAGCAGAAAGCCTGTGAGGGAGTCAGTTGGACCGTTAGATGATCGAGGGGTTAAAGGGGCACTTAGAGAAGATAAGGCCATCGCGGAAAGATTAAATGATTTCTTTGCTTCGGTGTTTAATGAAGAAGATGTTGGGGAGGTACCTGTACTGGAGAAGGTTTTCATGGGTAATGATTCAGATGGACTGAATCAAATCACGGTGAACCTAGAAGATGTGGTAGACCTGATTGACAAACTGAAGAGTAGTAAATCACCTGGACCAGACGGTATACACCCTAGAGTTCTGAAGGAACTAAAAAATGAAATTTCAGACCTATTATTAAAAATGTGTAACTTATCATTAAAATCATCCATTGTACCTGAAGACTGGAGGATAGCAAATGTAACCCCAATATTTAAAAATGGCTCCAGGGGCGATCCTGGAAACTATAGACCGGTTAGCCTGACTTCAGAGCCAGGAAAAATAGTGGAAAGTGTTCTAAACATCAAAATCACAGAACATATAGAAAGACATGGTTTAATGGAACAAAGTCAGCATGACTTTACCCAAGGCAAGACTTGCCTCACAAATCTTCACTTATTTGAAGGAGTTAATAAACACGTGGATAAAGGTGAACCGGTAGATGTAGTATACTCGGATTTTCAGAAGCCATTTGACAAAGTTACTCATGAGAGGCTTCTAGGAAAAGTAAAGAGTCATGGGATAGGTGAAGATGTCCTTTAGTGGATTGCAAACTGGCTAAAAGACAGGAAACAGAGAGTAGGATTAAATGGACAATTATCTGAGTGGAAGGGAGTGGGCAGTGGAGTGCCTCAGGCATATGTATTGGCACCCTAACTTTTCAATATATTTATAAATGATCTTGAAATAAATATGACAAGTGAGATAATCAAATTTGCAGATGATACAAACTTGTTCAGAGTAGTTAAATCACAAAAAGATTGTGATAAATTGCAGGAAGACCTTGTGAGACTAGAAAACTGGGCATCAAAATGGCAGATGAAATTTAATGTGGATAAGTGCAGGGTGATGCATATAGGGAAGAATACCCATGCTATAGTTACACAATATTAGGTTCCATATTAGGCGCTACAACCCAAGAAAGAGATCTAGGCGTCATAGTGGATAACACTTTGAAATCGTCGGTTCAGTGTGCTGCGGCAGTCAAAAAAGCAAACAGAATGTTGGCAATTATTAGAAAGGGAATGGTGAATAAAAAAGAAAATGTCATAATGCTTCTGTATCGCTCCATGGTGAGACCACACTTTGAATACAGTTACAACTCAGGTCGCCGCATCTCAGAAAAGATATAATTGTGATGGAGAAGGTACAGAGACGGAATACCCAAATGATAAGGGGAATGGAAGAGCTCCCCTATGAGGAAAGACTAAAGAGGTTAGGACTTTTCAACTTGGAGAAGGGACGGCTGAGGGGGGGATATGATAGAGTTGTTTAAAATCATGAGAGGTCTAGAAAGGGTAGATGTGAATCAGTTATTTACTCTTTCGGATAATAGAAAGATTAGGGGGTACTCCATGAAGTTAGCATGTGGCACATTTAAAACTAATCAGAGAAAGTTCTTTTTTACTCAATGCACAATTAAACTCTTGAATTTGTTGCCAGAGGATGTGGTTAGTGCAGTTAGTATAGTTGTGTTTTAAAAAGGATTGGATAAGTTCTTGGTGGAGAAGTCCATTACCTGGTATTAATTAAGCTGACTTAAAAAATAGCCACTGCTATTACTGCAATAGCCTTAGAAAATAAGGCCCTTAGTTTTTGGGTACTTGCCAGGTTCTTATGGGCTGGATTGACCACTGTTGGAAACAGGATGCTGGGCTTGATGCACTCTTGGTCTGACCCAGTATGGCATGTTGTTATGTTCTTATGTTTTTATAAAAAAAATCGAAACATTGATTCAAAACTAATTTTCAATACATATCTAGCCAACACAAAGGTAAACGGACACGAAAAAATGGAAAACCCAGGATAAAGGAGAAAAATATCAAGAGGTTACTGTCCAGACCATGTAGCACAGTACTTAGAGGGTTTCCTGTACTATAGAGAGGCTGCAGGTTCAAGTCCTTCTCTATTCTTCACTTCTTCCTACTGTGAAGATAATTATACTTACTCTCATTCTCCTAACTTTCTTCATCACCCGCTAAGGGTACCTGCATGGAAGCATGCTAGATAAAGGCAATGAGGACTAACAGTAGCTACACTTATGCCTACAGGCACACTGCCTTGAATATGTACGATCTCGGAAGACATACAGGGTTGGTCCTGGTTAGTAGAGATGTGCATTCGTGTATCACGAATTAGGAAATTACAACGAAATTGCCTAATTGATAGTGTTTCATGTACCCCGAAACCCGAAAAGGATTTTCCCCGAACTTCGGTGAAATTTCGTTATTCCTGTTTGCATGGGGAGAGGAGCACATTTTCTTTTTTTAAATTACAAACCACCGCAAAACACCCCAAACATTTAAATTAACTATAATAAACCCCCCCACCCCCATCCTGATCCCTCCCCAAGACTTAAGAACATCCCTGGTGGTCCAGCGTGGTCCCGGGTGCTAATTGATCTTCCGTGCCCATGTGCGTCATTGCCAGTCTTGCTCAAAATGGTGCTGAATAGCCTCTGAACTACCATGTCACAGGGGCTACCGGCGCCATTGGTCAGCCCCTGTCACATGGCCATCGGCACCATCCTGTGCTCATATCATGTGACAGGAGCTAACCAATGGTGCCGAAAGCCTCTGCGACATAGTATGGGCAAAGGCTATTGGCGCCATTTAGATTACTGGCAGCCAACGTCCCGAGAGCAGGAGATTGCTTTCGGACCCCTGCTGGACCACCAGGGGCTTTTAGGAACTCTTGAGGGACCCTCTTGTCCCCCACAAGACTTGCCAAAAGTCCAGCGGGGGTCCAGGAGCGACCTCCTGCACTCGGACCGTCGGCTGGCAGTATTCAAAATGGCGCCGATGTCCCTTTGTCCTTACCATGTGACAGGGTATCCGTGCCATTGGCTGGACCCTGTCACATGGTAGGAGCACTGGATGGCCTGCCCCATCTTGTGCTCCGACCATGTGACATGGGCTGACCAATGGCATCGGTAGCCCCTGTGACATAGTAAGGGCAAAGGCTATCAGCGCCATTTTGATTAGTGGCAGGCGACGGCCTGGGAGCGTGAGATCACTCCAGGGACCCCTACTGGACCACCAGGTACCTGTAAAACGTTTTTTGGGGGGTCGGGAGAATGGGGAAGCTCAGGGATTAGTTTTAAATGGTCAGGTGGGTTTAGGGGTTAATTTTGTGTGCCGTTTTTCCTGCCCTCCCCCAAAACAATAAGAGAACCCCCACGATCAATATTGTGGGGTATTTCTATCGTTTTGGGCGAGCCCCCAATTTTTTAAGATTTCAAAAATATTGTCCGATATTTTCAATCATGTAAGCCCGAATCACATCCCTATATTTTACGGTTCTCTCTGTTGCCTTGGCAGTTCCCCTCGGATGCGGTGAAAGTGGCATATATCCTGTCCCTGCTTGATGGGAAAGCCTTAATATTGGCTTCTCCCCTTTGTGAAAACAATGATCCTTCGTTAAAGAACTTACAACAGTTCACCTTGAATTTTAGTCAGGCCCTGGTTAAGGTGGAGGCCATCCCTTTGGAAGAGACTCCCGCTTCCCCTTCTCTGCTGCCTGACCCTTGGATTGGATTGCTTCTGGATTGCCCTGCCTGCTGCCTGCCCCTTGGATTGGATAACTTTTGGATTGCCCTGCCTGTCGCCTGCTCTTTGAATTGGATTGCTTCTGGATTGCCCTGCCTGTCGCCTGCTCTTTGGATTGGATTGCTTCTGGATAGCCTTGCCTGTCGCCTGCTCTTTGGATTGGATTGCTTCTGGATTACCTTGTCTGCCCCACCGGATTTGGACTGCCTTTTGGATAACCTTGCCTGCCTCCTGCTTTTTGGACTTGGACTGCCTTTGGATTGCCCTGTCTGCTGCCTATCTCTGGATTCAGTCTGTCCCTAGCGCTGTCTGGCCTGCTGCCATCCCAAAGTTGGATTGGGCCCTGAGCTCAGGTAAGGCTTTTATTCTGACATTGGGTCCACATAACCAAACACGTGGATGGCATCATCTGTTACTTCCGTGACTGAGAAACATGGAATGGACTTTCCTATTAGGATCTGCCATATAATTCCAAGTGATATGGACTGGCCACTGCAAGAGGCAGGATACTGAGCTGAACTGATCATCGTTGTAATCCAGCATGTCTCCTCTTATGCTTTTATCTCCTCTGTAAATTATCATTATACTAGACATGATGTGTATCAAAAATAGGGCATCAAAGTTTATTCACAGAAAGTAATAAATCTTGCAGAAATAGAGACTAATTGTAAAGGACAACGTGAGAAATAATCAGATCCTTCTGCTGAGGCGACCAGTGAAAAGCCCACTTCTGAATACAGGTGGATACAAGAGAACATGCTGAGGGCACATTCCTGTTTAGAGAGTCATACGATGCTAATTGATTAAGCCTATGAATTTAAGCAAGCCTTGTTTGAAAGATTTTCATTTCTGAATTCTGAGTATGCTGCAAGTCAGTATCCAATAATAAACGCAGAGGCCTCCGGGCTGTTTCCTTTGCTAGCACTACTAGCCCTCAGATTTCTAGTAAGAGAAAGAGAGAGAATGAGTATCAACACTGCGATTGCATTAGAGTTTTTAAAAAGATGTCCTTCAGCATGGATGTTTTCTTTAGGCTATTGGTGTCTAATCTGTTGAATAAGTTGAAACTTGATGGAGTGATGTGTGAATCCTTTGTCCCTTACACTGACAGTGCTCTGAATGCCTGGCCACTGATACAGGAAGGTACTGGGACTGAAAACCCTCTTTATCTATCCATGTTCAAGTATCCCATTGTGAGAAACAGGTTGGAAATGTGCCAAAGGAATTTCTGGCACCTCTGTAATTTATTCTAAGCCTTGCAGTATTCTTCCTTTTGTTTCCTCTGCCATAATTTAGTGTGGGGTATATTTTCCAAGGCTTATGGATGGGAAAAGGAACCTGTAACCATGTCAGCCTGATTTTTAGTGGCTGCAACTTAGCCAGTTATATTTGTACAGCATCTAGATTTAGTTGGTTGTTCAGGTAATGCATAAGACTCTCCCAGCTATATCAAATTCTCAGCGCCTGACAGACATCATAAGAAACAGAGCAGAAGCCAATATCATAGTGACAGGGTCAGGGTCAGGGTCAGGGTCAGGGTCAGGGTCAGGGTTAGGGTTAGGGTTAGGGTTAGGGTTAGGGTTAGGGTTAGGGTTAGGGTTAGGGTTAGGGTTAGGGTTAGGGTTAGGGTTAGGGTTAGGGTTAGGGTTAGGGTTAGGGTTAGGGTTAGGGTTAGGGTTAG